>NC_056736.1:49301666-49619166 GCF_019279795.1 Protopterus annectens
TGAATTCACGAAAACGTGATAAGATTTTACATGCAAGGGATACATAGTTTGCAATCCTGACACTGCCTAGGGTGAGACTGCCTACTAGATATGAGTAGTGGTCACTATGTGCAGATATGGCTGCGCCAAGCTAGCAGCCCGAGTATGGCTGGATTTGGTGAACATTTAGGAATGGGGGGGGGGGGTTGTGTGCTGTAGAGGGGATGATGGATATTCAATTATGCATCCAGGTGTGTTGTAGTTGGATGGCTCAGTTCAGTCCAGACCATTATGTAGGTATGTGTTGATGACGTTTCTGTACATGTGTATCGCACATTTTAATATGCATATGTTTGTGGGATTGTGTTCTACAGTATGGCCTGTCAGGTTGTATTGCGGATGTGTATGTTTGTTCTTTGTGTTTCTTTCTGATTCACCCACTGCTCCCTCATACACCTCCAGTTCACCTATTGCGCATCCAAAAAATTGTCTCCCCTTTGCGAATTATTACATTACCCCCCCCCCCACACCCATATTCCACACACTCCATCCATCCCTTCTCTGGTTGATGGCCTATGGCACGGTCAAGGGAATACATTGCATACACTACATATGTCAGGTACCTGTATGGTTGTGAGCACTACCCTAGCATTTTTCACCTTCCACATGCTGTACATCATGCACATAGGTACATGCAAATACTTAACTTTCATGACATGGTAGGTAGACCCGGGTAATACCCATTCAATTTTGGCCCATCCTGGCAAGGACACCTTGGACCACAAATGGGCAGATTTTGGGCGAATGCTCTGACCATTGGTAGGGTTGCCACTTTTTCATATGGCCAGGATGGGATATATTCTGGACACACATCAGATTTTACATGCCAACACATACCCATGGTCAGTACAATGGATAGTACTTTTGTTTTATGCCTAAATGTAAGCTTATTGTTGTAGCAGTTTAGCTGTTTCTTCTATTTCATTTATTTGCTTATTCTATTTCTTGTAACATGTAGGTATGTTACATACAGAAATAACTATTGTATGTGACTATTACATAAGATGTGGAACATAATTATGTCCTACAGTTGCAGGATATGTTACATTTATAATGGTTTTGGTATGGACACAACTGCCCAGAGGGGGACTGTCTCTCACAATGTGGGACAAGTGGTAACCCTGACCATTGAGCTAGACTTAGCTATTGGCAGCCCGCTAACACGATGCGTTTTGCTTCCACTTGGTATAACTATCAACACTGCAATAGAATATGGGCATGGGGTTTTATATGTCATTGTTCGAGGGATGGGGACTCAATATTCAGCTACGTGAATTTGTATTTGCTTCTTATTTTTGTGATTGCAAAATTGTCTTGCATGCTTTGCATATGTTTCAGTATCCACGGACACTGACAGGTGTGATTACTATTAGAGGCAGGCTGTAATATTCAGCATTTTAGGTTGCATGTAAACAGCTGACATGTCCACGCCTCCGTGCGGCATTTCGACTTGCCCCTTGCACTCGCGCACATTTCCTATGCATGTGGATGTGGCGGCAGCGCACTTTCATTAATATGCATATGGAGCTACTGTGCCATCTCTACGCCGCCTGGTCAACGCAAGCCTAACGCCGTCCTTGCGCCGAGCTTCATGAATCCCGGGGTAGGTCACATGACGTGCAATCTGCATAATGTTTAAATGTGTATATATTTCCTTTGTCTGGATGTCTAAATACATTTGTGTTGGCCATATGAGAGCACTAATTACAGTTCCTGCAAGCAAAAGTGCCTTTTGTCTCAGATTGTATCCTGTATGTATTGGTTTTGTCATAAGATAGCATCCGTTTCAATGATTTGATATTCTTATATGATTATCTGGGTTGGGTGCCTACTACGTCTAGAATGGAATCGTCTACTGTCAGTATGTTCCAATGCTTTGTCACTATATCTCTAATCTTATTATTATTACTGGTATATGAGATGGTAAGTCTATTAGTATGTGTAGAAGTATACTTTCTCCCTTGTTCATATTTTCTGTCTCTATGAAAGAAAGGTTTGCCTCTCCCTTGTCTATCCACTACTATGTTGTCCAGTAAGTCTTCACATTCATTATATTGTCTTTCTATAAATTCACCTTTCGGAGTGTTGAGTGTTTCAAGGAAAGTTGTATCTTGGCTAGTTAATCTAGATGCTCTTAGCCCTTGGCTTTTTACTATGTTCTGGTATATATGTGGTAGATGCAAACTGTTGTGGTGTAGGAGAGTCTTTTTCCTGCAACCTTTCCTATACATTTCAGTATGTATACCATTCAGCTTTTTATTTACCAGGACTTCTAAGAATTCTATCTTGTCTTTGGACCAATTGGCTGTGAATAACCGGAAATTAGTGGCGCCATTAATATATTGTATAAATTCTTGTAAGGTTTCAACGCTATCTTCCCATACAAGAAAATTTTCGTCCATAAAGCATTTATAATACTTAATATCATCCTTAAATAATAAATTGTTGATCACATGTGCGTATTCCTAACAGGCCATGACAATGTTTGCGTAAGAATTAACGCAAGGTGTACCCATCACCACGCCATTAACTTGTAGAAAATATTTGTCACCATACGTAAATGCATTCCTGTTCAGAATTACTTCTATTAACATTATGACTCTCATGATAAAGTTCCTAGACATACCTTTACTAATCAGGAACAATCTAACATAATCCATACCTATGTTGTTAGGCATTGATGTGAACAAAGATGTCACATCCAATGTTACCAAATAACATGTAGAAATATCATTGCCTGTAAAGACATATTCAGAAAAAGTTTCTAGAAATTGCTGTGTATCTCTAATGATGGACTCTGTCTGTTCTACAATGGGTCTTAGCTGTTTCTCAACATAAATTGACATGGTTTCAGTAAGCCAGCCTTTACTCGATACTATCGGTCTTAGGGGTGGATTCTCTCTGTCCTTGTGTATCTTGGGTAGTCCTCTAAATGTAGGGACCATAGGTGTTTCTATCAAGAAATATTTGTATTAGGTCACTGTCTATAATGTTAGTCATTAACATATCACATAATTCACTATGCACTTCCCTAATTATCATATTTAGTTAATAATTAGTCAAACATTGATAGGTATCTACATCATTTAATATCATTAATTTTCATCACATAATATTCTCTATCAAGAATTACAACAGCTCCACCTTTATCTGCTAACCTGATTATTATATCATTGTTGTCTTGTAAATCATTCAATGCTTTATATTCATGTCTGTTCATATTATAAAACCCATTTTAACTTCATTTTTCTTGACTTCAAAAACTTCTAGCAGTTCCTTTTCACAGGCTTTCTCAAAAGCTTCTAACAATGGATAAGTGTGGGGGGGGGGGGTATAAAGGTAGATGGTTTCCTAAAGTTGCAAACTCTGGTATTGTCATTAGTTTTAAACTAACATTCCTAACAAAAAGTTTAATGCCAATCAGTAAATCAGTTACATTGACACTCTTTGAAGGAATAAATGAAAGTCCCTTATCTAATAAAGATTTCTCTGCATTATTTAAAACATATTTAGATACATTTATGATCAAGTCTGACTTACTGGTCTCAAGACTTTCTTCTGGAAATCTAGCCATTCCTCAGTGGATTTGCACTTCCTCATCCTGTGTGGGAGTCCATGCTGGCATCTGTATTACTCTGATGGTTAGGGGAAAAAGGTGAAAAGTTGGCACTTCTGTCGATGTGGATGGAGGTGCTTCATTTCGTTGGTCTTTTCTCCTTACATCCGGATAAATGGAAAAATGTGTTGTATTTACAATTTCTTCAGTTTGTTTTCCTGTTTTTGCATTGCTGTTACTATTCAAAGTCAGAGCTTCTGTCGATGTAGATGGAGGTGCTTCATTTCATTGGTCTTTCCTTCTTACATCCGGATAAATGGAAAAATGTGTTGTATTTACAATTTCTTTGGTTTGTTTTCCAGTCTGCCCATTGCTGCTGCTATTCAAAGTACCAGCATCTTCTCTCAGCCCTTCCTGACTTGCTTCAGGGGTAGTGATGATATTTGCTGTTGAAATGGGCATCACTAGACTGTGTGTCATCATCAATTGGTTGGTTGGAGCTGAATGTACGATTTTGCTGTTTCCCTTTGTGGAAGTCAATCACATCTCGCTCGAGTTTCTTCTTCTTTCCTTGAAGCAATTTGTTTTCTATAAATGAAAGATTAGTGCCCAGCTCTCTGTTGAAATCAGCCAATTCTTGTAAAGATGAAAGACTGGAGAGTTCATTCCTGATTTCAGCTATTTCAGCTGTCAGATTTAATTTGATTAATATATATTGTTCAATAAGAAGCTTTATATACCCAAAACTAGTGTCTAGGTTAAGTTTCTGCCATTTAGCAAGCAGGTTGGGATAAGTGGTGCCAAATATTGGCATTTTCAACACACGTACTCCCGTTGGTATAACTTTAAAACTGAGACAAGCTTCCATATGTTTCCTTTGCCATTGTATATTTTTTAATTTAATTAATTTGTTCTCTAGTTTCTTTTTTGTCTGTATAACTGCAATGTTCATTTTATGGTTAACAGTATTTTCACCACTACTACATAGGTCAGTTCTGGTGAATTGTAGCAAAGGATTACTTTCAGCTCTCAATAGTCTTTGAAACAGATTGCCATCCTTACCATTGATTTCAATAGGACCCAGAGCCCTTGGGTTGTATGCTTAAGTCTGAAAAAGTGTTCTTAGGAATGCAAAAGCGCTGGCTTTTACTTTTTTTTATATATGGTCTGTGTTACATATCAGTAAAGTCTCCTTCGCTTTATATGGTGCTGCCTCTGGACTTCTTTGGATATTATTCTACATTGTCACTGAGGTACTTTACCATGAGGACTGAGTTTACTTTTACTTCATATTTTATCTGGTGATACAGTTACTACAGTCCCAGCTCTCCTGTTCAACTTATATATTGCAGGAAGATTTCCTTAATAAAACAACCTCTGAGGCAGATATAATTATAGCCTGTTAAAATATAAGATTGACTTGTTCAAAATTTGGAAGTTATACTATGGACGTTTTATTATGTTACCTTGAAAATTTTATTTTGCATCTTTGCAGATCTTGTCCCTTGATTTTGAAATTGGTTCCTCGATTTAATGAATTCCGATTGGTTGGACGGCTGATTAGCAGAGTTTGTGGCTAACAGTAATACATTGCTAGTAGACACTCTTGAGGAAGTTACCTTTAACCTCCAACCTCTTGCCAGGTTTGAAAGTCAATTACTTCCTGTCTTGCGGTTATGCAAACAATTCCCATGACCAGCAAACACTGTAAGTCTTTGATTTCTTCTAAAGCATTTTTTCCTCTTTATTTTTTTACTTTTAACATTTGAAGATAGTTTCCTGAATGTCTGTGCTTGCAGTAGCCGTTTTGAGGTTGAGTTGTCATGGTGACTGGCGTCGGCTTATTTATTATTAATGTGACTGGTATGTCTTTATTTTAGTATAACCAGTACTACTTTTTCATAGAAAACAGTTGTCAGTTAATTGTAGCCATTGCAAATGAATCGGTCAGATTTTGGCGTTTTATGAAAATATCATTTGTTGTCAGGAGATAATTATGTTAGTAAATGCTTTAGCCTGTCTAAGGGGATTGACTTTTGTTATTGGTGTTGTACTAACAGTCCAGATTAACTTTATACCGATTGTGTTAACTAACCTAGGCAGGTTTAAAGTCTTTAGTAAATATGGTAAATGCTGCCTTACCTTCAAGGCTTGTTTGTAACTGGATGCACTCGCATTCTGAGTTTCATATTTGAGTTATTTATTTTCATCTGGAGATTCACAGAACACTTTATTGAAAGTATTTTTTGCCTCATGTTTAGTTTGTATTAAATATTTCTGTTCATTGTAGCTGAAGGGGAGTCTCACTGTGTACCTCATTTGGAAGCAGATATTTTTTTTTTATTAAGTAAGAACATAATGGTGTTGGTGCTTGATGGAAAGGGGAAGGTCTTGAGTTATACTTATTTTGTGCCCTCTCCATGTCAAGTTCCTTTTTTGTTTAGCTGCCATTATGATTGTAGAGGTGTGTGCAGCATTAAGCAATTTTTTTTACATAGATTTGTCTTGGGATTGATTCATCTTGGGATTTCCTGATAGTTCTTTGAGAATGCTCTATGGTTATTTCTTTAACTATATTCTTGTCTTCAAATGTTAAATCGACCATTTCTTTGATTATGGCATTCAGTTGAGTTTGGTCAAAAGCTGCAGGCACTCCTCTTATGATAATGTTGTTCCTTCGGCTCCTTGCTTCAAGGTCTGTTAATTTTGATTGTAGGTCTTTTATAGCTTGTTCATTAGCTTTTTCTTTAGACTTTAAGGCTGTAATTTCTGATATATTTTCTTCGGTTTTAATTTCATTTACAGTAAATCTAGATGCAGTTTGTTCAATGTTTGTGCCCACCATGCTGGGTTTTTTAGATAAGGCTCAAATATCATTTTGTAGAGGTTGTAATGCAGTTTTTATGTCTTCAGCTGTATAAGTATTGTCATTTTTTGATCTTAGAGCTATTTTAGTCGGCTCTTGTGTCTTAGCCATTTTTTGCCTCTTGCTTGCTATGTCTTTTTCTGGGGTCACAATAGTGGATAACTTCATTTTAGTAGTTTGAATTTCCATTTGTTCTTTACTTAAGTCTTGTGAGTTAGATATTCTGAGTTGACTTTTATTCTTGAATAATATTCTTTTCAGGCTCAATTGCTTGGAGATGCCTTGTGACGAGGGTGCAGTCCCAAATTTCCTGCTGCTTCAGAAGGTACTTTTTAAGTCAGTTTTACCGAATTTCTTAATGTAGAACTATTTACTTATTGCTTAAGTGGTCTAACCTCCAGCTTTGTGCAGTATTGTAGAGTTCCACAGGTGATGGTAAAGCTACAAGGCAGATTACTGTTTTGAGTTACAGAGCAGCAGCCTAGTACATGTCTAGCTGTCAGCGTCATCTTGGAATGACCAGGGTTTCAAAGTTTTGATGGCTAATTAGAATTAAATCATTAAAACAAAAGTTGTCCATATTTTGCATTTCAGAAGCACTAGGAACCACAACTATATGTACAATAACTATAATTTAAGCAACACGTTTGCTTGCGATAATAGTTTTTACTTAATGTTGATTTACATTTTAGGCTTTCTTTGCCCCAGGTTTGGGGATTAATGTATGCTATACTAGAAAGAACCACTGCACTTACAGTAAGCTTTTTCTACAGGGGGTGTACACTAATTCTGGCATGGAGCAACCATATATCTTGGGCTGGGCAATATTTCTGGCTTTGTCAGCCATGTGTGGAATTTAGGTGAGAGGAAGGGCTCAGTAATATAAAAGTGTTATACTACTTTTACTGATTTACTCTGGTCTTTTCCTAACAGATGGTAATGACTCAGTCTTACATTACACCTACACCAGGAACGCAATGAACGGCTGCAGATAACCTGTTGAGTAGACATTATAACCTTTGCCTGAGTATGGAGAATCTTGCAGTAATGAAATGCAACTCATTATCACATAATTAATTTACAATATGTGCAGTTACAATATACCACTGAGTCATTATCACTTTCAGGTAAAACTCTCAGCAGCTCCCGCTGTTATTTACATTACTAAGAGTCATTATTACATTTCAGATTTTGGTTTCTGTCAACGTGGAATCATGCTGAAGCCCCCTCCCCACAGTTTCTTTCTATAATTTTTATCATTGTTTTTATTGTAAGATACACATGAAGGTATCCAGCGTGGCTATATGGTTCATAGTTTTGTGAATTACTGTAACTGAATATCATATCACGTAATAGTTTCCTGTATCACACACTCATTATGTAGTGTTCTTCTGTGTTGACATCACATTGTTCTGTACCATTGTGTTTTTCAGCTGTAAGTTCAAGTGAAAGGCAGCACGAACCTGAATGAAGATGTTCAGGAGAAATCAAGCAACATTTATTTGTTGAGTGAGTAAATAGACTCTTATGGCAGTAGCAGTGGTTTAGAGATGAGTGTGGACCTCTGACCATGACGTAATGGCAACCGGAGTGAAGATGAAGATTACAAAAACAGACAATAAGATTCCATGAGCACATCTCAGTGAGAAGGTCATTGCCTGAGATAAGGATAATGCCACTGTCCCAGCCTTTCCAGACAGACCACTGCAACATGCCACAGCAGACTTGACAACTGATGGTGAAACTGACCATGATAGTGAGGATAAGGTACAGCTTGCACTCCTAAGGAATGTTGGCACACTCCAGTGGTCATCAAGGAAATTCACCCTGAGGATCACGTCAGTCATCCTGCTAGACAGGGGTCCAGGGAAATAAATAGTGTGGGAAGAAATAGCCAGGGAATTGTTATGGCTAGGCTTGTATAGGCCCTAGGGCCAATAGCCTAGTACCAATCTATGAACCTATGAACCTATGAATCAAATTCTATCTGATTTTGACACAGAGGATGAATTACCTCTATCTGTGTTCAAGAATGAGCATACTATGACTGACCGATCCATGAAGCCCTCCCCAGGCTAGGCCAGTTCAAGTGCTGTCAAAGATGTGCATGTGCCTCCTACTGTAGATGAGGTTCACAGTAATCCAGAGTATGTGAACTGAGATGGAGAAAATCCACTATATCTGAGTTGAAGTAGCTCCTTGCCAAGCAAAGAGATGGCGCCTCAGCATGGAATGTGTTAGTATTTCACTAACAAGTGCATTTAATACAGGTGGTACTGATAATGATCAAAGAGCGCCATCTATGAACTATATAAGACTTTCCATTCCAAAGTGTTCCAGACTACCCACTAAGATACATCAAGCATGCCCATCATGTAAGATCACGTGGTGGAAAATGCCTCACAGCAGTACACATTGATGACTTTGTGTGGACAGTAGGCCCTGTAATCAACCTGAACTCAGATAGCACAGAGATGGACTTCATGAATTTGATGTTTCTAGAGGAGCTGTATGCCCTTATTGCCAATGAAACTAACTGATATGCTGCACAGAGGTAGGCTACAGCAGGCAGGGTTGATAAGCAGTGGAGTCCTGTTTATCCTGGAGACATACACACATTTCTTGGTGTTAGAATATACATGCCTGTTGTACATGTTTCATAATACAGGCAGTACTGGGAAAGACACTGTGTATATGGTTGCTTTCCAATAGCTGATTACATGATCTTAGAGAGGTTTGAAAAAATCAGCAATATTTCCACTGGAACGACAACTGCCTGAGCCTGCCACGAGCTCTGTGGGTCATGACAAGCTACAGCATGTATGGCCAATACTGGATGCAGTACTTCATGTAATCAAGAAACAGGACAATGTGCATCGTGAAGTGGCAGTAGATGAAGGCATGGTTGGCTTCCATAGACATCTGACATTTAGACAGTTTATGCCTGGTAAGCCAGAGAAGTATGCATTAAGGTCTAGGTGCTGGCAGACTCTCACAATGGGTACATATGTGAATTCTAGGTATACACTGGAAAGGTAGAGCAGAATACAGAGGTTGGACTGGCACATCAGACTGTGGTTTACTTAACTAGGGTACTGATTGGCAATAAGATTTACATTTACTTTGATAACCTCTTTACGTCTGTCCCACTGGTACAGCAATTGCTGCAAGATGGTCTATACTGCTGTAGAACCATGCACACCAATAGTTCAGCATGGCCTCTAATATTCAACAGACAGGCCATGGGTAAAGCACCTCAAGGGTACTGCAAGCAGTTACTGAGTGGCTCACTACTGGCTACTGAATGGAAGGATAACAACCCAGTATTTCACCTGACAGCTAACAGTAACTCAACCTTGTCAGTCTCCAGCACATGCAGAAGAAAGTATGATGGAACAAAAGTATTGGTGCCATTTCCACCTGTTGTAAACATGTACAAAACTTACATGAATGGGGTGAATCAAAGCTATTAGCTCAGGACACAGTATCCAACTGTCAGAAAGGCCCGCAAATGGTGGCTGTACTTGTTCTGGTTCTTATGGCATGTGGCCACAGTGAACGCTTTCATTATATTTCATGAACATAACAGCCACCAGCAACTTTCACACTCTGGAAGCATTATTCCAGCAACACAATTGCAGTTTTGAAGGAATCTAGGCATGCACTTCATTGACAGTTACAAGAAGAGGGAGAGATGCGCTGAGTTTACTATCCCAAAGGCCATGAACTGATCTGAGCATGGCTCACACTTTCCAGTGAAATGGTGGAAATCAAAATGCAAAAACTGTGCCAGCTAGGGTAAATATGCTGAACCATCATGGGGATGCCTGACTTGCAAGATCAACCTGTGTATTGAATGCTTCACTGAGTACCATGGCTATAAAGGTCTTGTGGATTGCTGATAGCAGAAAACATACAGCATGCAATGTACAAGAGAAATCAAGTTATTTAGTCATATGGCAGTGAGGAACTTGGAGAATCTTTAGCTCTGGTGTTGAATATTGTGTGTCAGTGGGTATCATACCTAAATACCATAAATCTTAGGATCTTCCTGGATGGCAATGGGGAACTTGGAGACTCTTTAGCTCAGTCATATTGTGCTGCTTTCCTGGATATGCAAAAGTCTAGGTAAGTGTTTTTCTGTTCTCATATGCTCTTTGTGTAGCTCACCTGTCGCTCTCCCTCCCCTCCGGTAAAGTAAATGTATTTAGGTCAGGGCAAGAGACATTATATTAGTTCTCCCTTTGATTCCTTATGTCCATTGCTGAAAGGACACATGGAAAGAGAAAAGCAGAGGTAAGCCAGAGTGCTGTCACTGGAGAAAGTTGTGAGACAGTGATGGTATCAGCAGTCTGAGTGGGTAGCCAGCACAGGTATGGGAAACTTCAAATGCCCTTGAGTGCCACTGAAGCTCAATGTCTGTCTTGAGTTAATTAGTGGAGTGGTAGTCTTTACCCTGCTTTTTTTCTTTATGTGTGCCCTTTCTGTAGCCCGTTGTCAATATCTATTCATGCAGTATTTTGGCTAGGGCAAGAATGTGTCTGTTACAGTGATTTGTACCCACTGCCATACTGAAAGTGTATGTATCAGTGGGTGTCCTACCTAAACACCATGAATCTTAGGATCTTCCTGGATGGCAGTGGGGAACTAGTAGAGTCTTCAGCTCAGTCCCATTGTGCTGCTTTCCTGGATATGCAAACATTTAGGTAAGTCTTTTTCTGTTCTAATGTGCCCTTTGCATAGCTCTCCTGTCACTCTCCCTCCGCTCTGGTAAAGTAAATGTATTTAGGTTAGGGCAAGAGACATTAGATTATTTATCCCTTTTATTCCTTATGTCCATCGCTGAAAGGACACATGGAAAGGGAAAAAGCAGAGGTAAGGCAGACTACTGACATTGAAAGGAGTAGCCAACACAGGTATTGGATACTTCAGATGCCCTCAAGTGCCACTGAAGCCACATGCCTATCCTGGGTTAATTAGTGGAGTGGTGGCCCTTACCCTGCTTTTTCTCTTTACATGTGCCCTTTCTGTAGCCCCATGTCAGTATCCATTTATGCAGTATTTTTGCTAGGGCAAGAATGTGTTTGTTTACAGTGATTTGTGCCTGCTGCTATTCTGATAGTGTGTGTGAGTTGGTGTTTTCCTGGTTGGTAGGTATGTGTCTGCATTATCATTGCAAATAAGGAACCTTATCAAAACAATAATGTCAAAGTGGATAGGACTGAAGATTCAAACTGGCAAACAAGGTAATGCATATTGTATATATATATATATATATTTATATGTGTATAATCCAATTAATCTCTGAAACATCCCCAGTAGCCTATTTTTATTTCTTCCCTCTGCAGATGCTTCCACCTTGGGACAGTGACATGGCTTCAAGATCAGGGAATGACAAGTGAGAGTCTGGGTATGTGGCCATTCCTACATTCATTGGGCTACCAGCCATGCCTGCTGAAGTGAAAAATACTACAACTTGAACTTTCCCATATCTACCATGAAGGTACACTGGATTGCAAGAAGAGGTATGCACTGGAGTGGACTCCTGCAGTTATTAAAAGAGAATTGTAGGAAAATATGTAATTGCCCATCCACTTGGAGAGCTGCAGCTTAAAATCAGGGTGATTTTTGAACAGATGTAGTCATGGTGGCCACGTTGTCATTTTGTGTGGTCTGACATATTTCCTCACTGGAAATGGAGAAATGCAAACAGCCAACTGGCATCCACAAGGCCAGACTGTTACAGAATGTGTTCAAGCATGGTTTGATGCACAGAGTCAGTGGATCAACAATCAGCCATAACAGCATCACTGCAGAGGATGGTCACCTTTCAAAAGTGATGAAGTTCACCTAAATGAAGATGCCTTGACCCGTTCTTGACTGATCTGCACAATGGCGTGGTGGCAGCAATACATGGTATACTGGCAACATGCACCTAGTGACTAAAGATGGAAACAATCATGAGCAAGCAGGACAGTATGGTAAGTGAAACTCTATTAAATTTTATGAAAATCTTTTCACTACTTACATCACAGTAAAAGAACTGTAATTGTATGCTGTACAGATATTACATGTTATGACTCAGGTTATGAAAATTTAATTTATGATAATGTTCATATATTGTATAAGTCTGCTAGGGGATTTGTCAACATACTGAATAAACCCTAATTTAAAAATGGTAATATAACTATCTGCATGCTGCACACATGTACACATATCACAGTTTGTTTAAGCTTTAGGTTATGAAAATTATGTTTTTTTTCATATTTTGATAAATAACTTTGCTAGGGAACATGTCAACATTCTAAGTAATACTTAATTTTGAAGACAGTATTAATACTTACAAGATGGTAAAAGAACTGTATCTGTATATTGTACACATGTAACGACAGGTTATTTATGACTCAGGTTATGAAAATTATGATCATTTTTCATAATTTGGTAATTAACTTTGCTATGGAACATGGTCAACATGCTAAATAAGACCTCATCTTGAAGACAGTATTAGTACTTACAACATGGTAAAAAAACGGTATCGGTATGCTGTACACATGTACAGATATCACAGTTTGTTTACGACTCAGGTTATGAAACATATTACTTTTTTATATTTTGGTTAATCACTCTGCTAGGAAGGATGGCAAGGTGATAAAGTGAGATATGCTTTTGAAGCTACTTTCAAAATGTACCATTTCATGTAGTAATATGAATTGTATCATATATGGACAGATATTCCAGTTTGTTTGCTTGTAGGATTATGAAAATTAAAATATTTGCCATATTTTCTGTGAATATGTGTACAAGGAAGTAAGGCAAGGCAGGGGTGAAGTGTAATATTCACAACAGAACAAGCATCAATTTCTGAAAAAAATTAATGCTCATCTGTGACAAGGACATAAATCAAATACTCGACTTACTTGTCTATTATGGAAATTAAGATATGTCTCATTATTATGCCCATATCTTTGCAAAGGAGATGGTGACAACACACCTGATGTATCATTTTTAAGCTGACATTGAGCCACACAACTTGTACACTAATATGTAGTCTCTGTCTGTTACAGTTGCTCTGGAGTGAATGAGTTAATGTAAGATGGCTGTTTTTTGTGCTCAAATGATACCAAACAGTTCAGATTCAGCAAACTTGAATCTAGCCTATGCTGTAATATGCAGAAGTACTAGAAATTCAAAGTGCAGACATTTAGAATAACAGACACAATAAGCCTTTAACCAGCAATTCCCAGCTCAGAAAGGCAGATGCTACCCTCTCCTTCCACAAGAGTGTAGACTACAAACCTTCTTAATGTAAAACAAAGGGCCTGACACCCAAGTACTTAAATCAAAACCAAGAGGCATAGAACAACAGTTACAATGTAAAGCGATACCAGACAGATTACAGTGACATGTCTTTTAATCTACCCACATACATCATAGCATGGTTAGTAGGCACTGTGTTATCCTGATGAGAAAACCCTGTGGTCTGTCGAACTGCTGCATGTGTCTGGTGAGGTTCATGCAAAAGAGAGCATTATGCTGTATTACTGTTCTGATGAGTTTGACTTCAATACTGTCATACAGTCCTGAGATCTGAATGTGATGATGCGTTTTACGATGTGCACCATATGTATGTACTGGAAAATCACTAAAGAGAAAAGTTAGAAAGTAATGAGACACATTGCAGTTCCTGACTTCACAAACTTTACAGGAGACTACACTAGAAATTACTGACACAATGATACTATCCACTGTATAACTCGGCAAGGCAAATATAAGTGACAGATACATTTATCAGTTCAACAACACAAATGCAGATATAGTAGGTACTAATGCAGCTATGCACCCTGTGCATCAGACACAAAACTTTTGTATCCCTGAATCCAAAAGAGAGAAAACAGGGATATGGCACAGTTATCATCACTTGCACAGGGTGTTGTGTTGGGGGCAGGAGGTCTAGGCTGACACAAAAAGGTAAGTTAGTGTGTGTGAGTAAGAAAGGGAAGCAGGCAGGTCGAACCATGTAACTGTTGTGTGTGGGTCTGTAGGGGTCCTCCATGTGACAGTGATGTGTGACAGTTTGCATGAACATAGCCAAGCTCAATGCTCTAGCTCTACATCTTGGTATGCTGGACAGGTGTGAGCCTTGCATATTAGAGTTGGCAGTTCATTGTTGTCATGGCCAATCAAATGAACTGGCTCTGCCAGGAGTTGCACTGGCACCTCCATGCCTAAGGTTAGATGCAATGCTGCTACCTGACTATGACTCATGTCTGCTGGACATGCTCCCTTCATGGGAATAACTGGGACCATGACCCTATAGCCTGCCACATCTGGGTGTGGATAGCGCACTCACCAATGGACCAGTGGAAGTACTGCCACTATGCCACGTTGGCTATCAGCAGATGGATGCCATTCCCATCCCAGCAAATGTTCCATCACAGAGACTGCTCATTCCATGACAGACATACCTCAGTCCATCTCAGACACCCTTCATTCCAGTGTATCATTCATTTGATCCAGTGAATTGGCAACCTAGTCAAGGCAGTCATGCATGTCAGCCTGTGCCACATCTCCAACCATGAGCATTTGTCTGGAGCACCTTTATGAACATGTCTGTGCCTCCATGATGGCCCTAAACGTATGTTGAATAACACAGGAAGAGACACCTGTACTAGCTGGAGGAGGGACAGCAGACCCCCTCCAAGCACCCCTATCAAGCCTCCTGCATGGCACCTTGCTCACACTTGGGCTATGGCCAGACATAACAGGCACTGCAGCCACAATAGCCACACTTCCCTAAACAATGTCCTTGACCTCCACCTGTCCAGTATCTATGGGATCTGTGGACTGGGCAGGCATAGGCCCATTGTCTGTGTCCAGGGAAAATGAAGGGGGTGGCTGGATGATAACCTCTGTGCCAAATTCGACCTCTGTACCCACTGACTGTGCCTCAGTTTCGCCACCATCATTATCAGTGTCTGATGAGACTCTGACATCAGGTGGCACAGGGTCCACACTCCCACTGTCAAGATCATCTGTGATAAAAAGGAAGAAACATAGGCATACATTAATACCCGTAGTACTATGGTGCAATATATGCTGAACAACTAACACTGCTGCCACTGTTACAGACAGTACAGCAATACACACACCAGACCTAAAATGACACATTATGACATTTCTTTAAATTGACCTGCAGTACTGACATAAATTATTTTGTTTACCATCTGCAGGAGGCATACATTGCTGTATTTCTGATGGTTCTGAAATAAGTTAGGCAGGCGGTAAGGACAACATCATCACATTATGAGTGTCAAAAGACAAACCCACCTCCATAGGTATCACAAGGGATAAGAAACTAAGAGTAATGCTACTCAACGCCAGAAGTCTAAACCTCACGATGCACGCACTCGAAACTCTCCTTAGCATGGAGAACATCGATATCTGTGCAGTAACAGAAACCTGATTCAGGGCTCCCGAGAGCACCCCAGCACTACATGTTATACCTCATACCATGCTTTTCAGCCCCAAAACTTGGACCGAACCACAAAAGGAGGGGGAGTATCGATATTCATCAAAGATACCCACACCTCCAGGTTGGTGGCAAAGCACGAAGCATCAGAGACTATCCATGTGCAACTAACAGTGGGTAAAACTACCTTCCAGTTTATAGCCTGCTACAGACCACCCTCCCAAACCCAGGAACCCCACTCGGCCTTCCTGAGAACACTGGAAAATATGAAGGTCTCTCCAAACACCATTATATTGGGCCTCTTCAACTACCCAAACATAGACTGGGAGCATTACTCTAGCTCCAACACTCTAGCCCAAAGGTTCCTAGAATTTATAAACTCAAATGCTATGGAACAACTTGTTACCACTCCCACAAGAGGGGAAAACATAATGGACCTGATCATCACCAACATGGGGACTCTGTGCTCCAGACCAGAAGTGTATCCCTCACTGGTAAGATCAGACCATAAACTAATCTCACTGGATATTCACATCCCGACCCCACCCCCTGCCCAGAAAACACAGTGAAAAACTTCTATAAAGCAAATTTCACACTCCTCAAAACTGAGGTGGAATCCTTCAAAGCCCCCGGGCCTGTGGAAAATATGGGCCAGACCACAGAATCCTTTATAAACGCATTCTATGAACACCTTCAGGAATGCATGGATCATGCGATCCCAAATAAAACCAAGACCCAATCCTCCAAAGTCAGACGTCCTGTCTGGTGGACCCTAGCCATAAACAAACTATACAAAAGAAGGAGGAAGCTACTAAATGATAGAGCAAAATCCCAAAAAGGGAAGGCATCACTGATCAGTATTAGCAAAAAACTACGGGCACACATAAAATTGTCTAAGGCCAGCTTCGAGAGAAAAATTGCACAGGACACTAAGAATAATCACAAGGCTTTCTTTAGTTATGTTAGGAACCTGGGTGGTAATTCCCAGATATGCTCAGAATTAGTCCAAAATGACAAAAAATACACCGAACCCACAGACATTGCCAACATCCTAGCTGACAGGTTCAGCGCAAACTTCTCCCCCCCCTCACCACCAAAAGGGCAAATATCTATCCCAGCAGAGTGCTGCCCCCCTGACATCTCAAAGCAAAAAAACACAGCATCAATGGGACCAGATGGTGTCCCGGGCTGCGTCCTACATGAACTCCAAGAAAAGCTAAACCCAAACATAAAACTACTGTTCAATCTCAGCCTTACTACAGGATATGTGCCCAAAAAGTGGCGTACAGCAACAGTGGTCCCTCTCCATAAAGGTGGTGCCTCAATGGATCCTGGAAACTATTGCCCCATAAGCCTGACTAGCTTGGTCTGCAAAGCTATGGAAAGGATCATCATGGACCTCATAAATAAAGATATTGGGGACCTACAAACACTGGATCCTACCCAGTTCAGCTTTGTTAAGGGCAGATCCTGCCTCTTAAACCTGGTTGATTTCTTTGAAACAGTCACCAAGGCCATTGACGAGGGAAGGTGGTCCACACAGCCTACCTGGACCTCGCAAAGCCTTCGATACAATACCCCACTCGGGCATTATAGATAAGCTCACCAGCTTAAATATAAACCCCTGTGTCACTAGATGGATTGCAAACTGGCTCAAGGACAGAACCCACATGGTTAGAATTGCTGGAGCCATGTCAGACTCCAAACCAGTTACAAGTGGTGTCCCACAAGGCTCAGTCCTGGGACCTCTCTTGTTCGGTATATATTTCTCGGAGGTACAGGCCAACACGGAAGGACTGTGGCTGACCAAGTTCGCAGATGACTGCAAACTGGGCGCCATAATCAACTCTCCAGCTAACACAAGCATCCTCCAAAAGGGCCTCATAGAAATAGACAACTGGTGCCAGAGCCATAGCCTCAAGCTAAATGCCAAAAAGTGTATAGTCGTCCCCTTTGGCAAAACAGTGCCCACAAATTACCACATAGGTGGTAATCCATTAAGTACAGAAGAAGTAATTAGGGACCTGGGGACCCAAGTTGATAGCAATCTCTCATTTGACAACCACGTGGCCAAAGTGGTTAGAAAAACATTTTATATAGCCCACCTAATTATGAAGGGATTCACATCTAGATTAGGGGAGGTCATCGTGTCTCTTTACTCATCCCTCATCAGGCCCACAATTGAGTACAATGCCCCTTTTGGGATGTACCTTCCAGACACCTGCAGCAACTGGAAAGACCCCAAAAGTACCTCACCAAGAGGATCAAAGGGCTCAAACAGATGCCATATGCTGCCCGGTTAAAGAAACTCCAGCTCTACTCAGTGGCATACCGCCTGTTCAGAGGCGATCTGTGCCTGACGTATAAAGCCATGCCCAACCCGGAATTAATGGACATGCTTCTCCTCAGAAAATCCAAATCCCATCGAGCTACGCACTCGAGAGACTTGAACCTCAGCTCTGAAATAAATAGGACATGCTGGAGGGACAGATTCATAACCCAGAGGCTCCCTTCACTCTGAAATAAAATCCCAGTCCGGGTTAGGCAGAGTCCCTCATTGACTCTCTTCAAGAGGAATCTTGATGAGTGGATGGGAGATCGTAGGTTTACCCCGGGTATCACTTCTGTGTCACTGTTAGACAGAGGCACAGTATACTAACCTCGAAAAAGGGCATAGCAAAATAAATTTAAAATGGGTGGCGAAAGCCAAACACATTCTGGCTAGGCTTATAAATGCCCTAGGGCATATAGCCTAGTATGAACCTATGAACCTATGAACCTATTATAACAATAAGACAGGGAGTACTACATGTAGTCATCTACATCTGCATTAACTGAATGTTCAACAAGAATGTGGCTGACAACTCCAAAATGAGCTTATCACTGTACTAATCTTCAACCCCCCCTCCAAAAAAAGACATGTGACACAGAAGTAACTTTTATTTCAGTTATTTTGCTATACAGCAGTATTCAATTGGTCATATAAAAAGCATACCTGGAAGCTCGTCCTGGGACTCAGAACGAGTGACGCCCATGTCAAGTATATGCTGTGATCCACTCTGTTGTGAGTTGTCATGCTGGAGGATATTTACCAGGAACTCTTCTTTGGGGTTGAGAGGTGGTGCTATAGCAGGCCCTCCCCCAGTTACCCTTTGGTCACAGGCAACAACAGCTGCTTGCCTCCGTGCAGAGGTAATCATATTAGTGACCCTGTGATGCACATGTTCATATGTCCAGCTGTGACTGCCTACTGAATTGATGTTGGCAACAATATGCTTCCATACTTGTAGCCTTTCTTGCATATTGGGTTGACCCCTTCCCAGTATTAATGCCCCATGTTGACGGAGAGCATCAACAAATTATATTTTTCTCCACTTCACTGAAGGGGATCTCCACCTTACTGACATTTTATGTCCTAAAAGACAATGGAAGGATAATACACATAAGTATCACATTACCACAAAGTAACCATTTACAGATAAAAGAGCAAAGGTAGGCAGTTAGTAGTAACCACTGGAAAACATTAAACAGTCTAGAGATGTGAAATACTAACAACAGGCAGGATGCAAAACAAGGGGAGTAGCAAGAGTAACATATGCTTGTATGTGCCATAGCAGTAACTCAACTGTGCCCCCCCAAAAAAAGAATAGTCCATTCTAGTTTTTGACATAAGAATAAATGTATTTGTTCCCCTTACCCACAAAAGAACAGGCACATGAACCAGTTTGCTAATAAAACATCTTTGAAATGCTTGAAACTAGAAACACCCAGCTCACGAATGCACCAAATAAATCAAATTCGGACACGTAGAACTAGTGCTTTCAATCACTTTTTAATGCTGTGATCTTCTTCAGAAACAAAAAATACAAAGCCCACCCTTCCTTTTATATTAAAATAATTGACTAAAACAGGAAATGACATGTTAGTTGATGTTAAAATAAATAAATGACATTTTATGTCTATTTAAACAATTGTATTAAAAACTTATATATGTAATCACTATATACTCATTCATAAATAAATATAACGAGTTATTTTCAACAATAAAATAGGTATTTTTAACCTATCTATACAATAGGAAACATTTTAAACTGATGACTTCATTTAAACCTGGGGCTCTGTCTGCACCCAGTAACAATTGCCAAAAGGCTTCTTTGCATTCTAATATATTATTTAAATCACCAGCAAATAATGTTTTTTCTACATTATCCAGGATAAAAAACTCAAACTTCTTAAATTCATTGCATATCATAGCATGCCTTGATAATGCATTAATTCTATCCTTCTTCTTTATTGCCAAACAATGCTCATATATCTGACATTTGAGACATCTTTTAGTTTTGCCAATATAATAATTTCCACATGTTGAACAAGTAGCCACATAAACTACATTCTCGCTGTTACAATTGTAATATTTTTTAGCCGAAAATGTTTCTTTAGAATATCCTATTGTTACACAGGATGAATTACTAATAAACCTACACTGTTTGCAATTGTTACAGCTAAACGTACCTTTTTTATTGGTACATAAACAAATGGAACTACCGTCCTTCTCTTTTTCTGATTCCAACATATATTTGATGTTAGTAATTTTTTTGTAGGTGAATCTAGGTACTAATCCCAATATGCCCACTAACTCTTTATTGCCCATTATTATTCTCCAGTTGTTTTATATTATATTTTTGATACGCCACATTTCACTAACTATTGGTAAAGGAAATGAAATTCTAGATTCATTTAACTCTCTCCGTGAATCACCCAAACTACTGTGATACACTGTGGGCCAGATTCAGGAAGGCTTACACGGAGTTCAAGAGTAGTGTAAGCCTCCGTGTAAGCCTCCCGATTCAGGTACAGCCCAAACCTCCGTGTAAGAGACAGCTAACACGTCTCTTACACGGACTGGTGAAATGCTCAATACCTCATTTGCAGCTCCAAGATATGCAAATGAGGTATTTGAGCGATCCACAACAGAAACCAGTCCGTGTAACGGACGTGTTAACTACAGAAATGTACTCAGCTGACAACTGAGTACATTTCTGCAAAATCAACGGAGCTGTGTCAGCTCCAAATAAAGCGTGCATATGTGTCATTAAGCATGCCAATGGCCAAATATGTGGCCATTGGCATGAAAAAGTGTTGCAAAAGTAAGTTATTTAACTTTTTTTTTTTTCACGGGATTTTTGTGTTTAACTGCAGCGCACCAGCAAACGGGTGCGCTACCTAAAACTGAAAACCGAGCTTATAAGCCCACAATTGTGGGATTTATGTATTACATGGAATGTCAATGGAGGGACTTGCAGACTAAAAACAATATGGCCTCCGTTTAGTGGTTGTCAAGGGGGGGAAGCTCCATGTAAGATATGTAACTAAGCATTACTAGGCAATCCTATGTAAATGAGGGTTACAATACTGAATCACACTGCCACATAGGTAATGAGCACTTTCTGAGTAGTGTAAGAGTTAGAGAAGGGGGAGGAACAGAGTAAGAGGTAGGTGACATCACGGAGGGGAGGATAGAAAGAAATGTCCCAGATTGGAGGGCAATGTAAGGTAACAGATGACAGACAGACATCATGCTCGGAGGTGTGTCCCAACAGAACACTAGGAAAGTCAAGAAATTGAGGGTATATGCTATCACTACACTCCAAGTTTCTTCATATACGTGCATGTGCGCGTGTGCGCGCGTGTAAGCCAGGTTCAACATGTGGGAGCGTGTTGCAAACTGTTTACAACGGTTTGCGCGGGCGTGCACGTGTATAAGGCAGTGTACGTGCGTTTTAGCATGAATCAGCCTAGCTAACACCATGTAAGGATGTGTGTGCGCGTGTAACACCGTGTAGGGATGTGTACGCGTGTTTAAGTGACTGTGAGCGTGTTTAAGCTGGTGTGCACATTGCTCCCCCTCAGGAAACAGAGAGGAAACAGGAAACAACCAAAATACAGGGAAACTGCCAGGGAATACTGCTGGAGTTAATTGGTGGAAACAATTACAAGCAGGCAATTACACAGGCAGACTAGAAGCCCAGCCCAGCACTTAAAACACAACAAAGAGCAGTGAAGGCTGTTTCTCACAAGAGATACTGCCAGAAGCTAAGCTATCAGAATTGAAAACTGAAATAAAGCTGAACTCAGAGCAGAAATGCTAGGGGCTGCCGTGGCTATTATAATCAGGCATAGGCGAATTGCTGAGGGTGGTGACAATGCAGATGCTGACAGACAACCCAGAGTGAGGAGAAGGAGAAGAGTATACAGGCCCAGGGTCACCTACCATGGGTTACATGAGCTGGAGATAGTAGAGCTATAGAGTGGACAGAGAGCTCCTGCAGCAGATTGTTGAGCTGTGCAGGCCACACCTCACACACAGAACCAACAGAGGGGAACCCATCCCAGTGGAAACCAAGGTATGTGTTGGCCTAAGAATACTAGCAACAGGTACCTTCCAGAGACCAACTGGTGATATGATAGGGATATCACAGGCATCAGCCTCCAGGGTACTGCACCAGTTCCTGGATGCCATGTCACCACATGTCAGTGATCATATATATGTCCCTAATGACCGTGAAGTCGTGGCCAGCAATATGCGTCTCTTCCAGCAAATAGCGGGATACCCTGAGGTGCTGGGTGCAATAGACTGCACGCATACGCATCAAAGCACCAGCCGGTGAGCGGGTAGAGTCTACATTAACCGCAAGGGATACCCTCCATCAACTGCCAGGTCGTGTGTGATGCCCAGGGCATAATAATGAATGTGTGTGCTGGCTGCCCTGGGAGCTACCACGATTCCCACATCTGGCATCTGGCGCAGCTGTACCAATCATTTGCCAATGGGGACTTCCCACACGGACACCTAGTGGGGCATACAGGTTATGCACTTGAGCCGTGGCTGATGACACCCATCAGAAATGCACACACACCTGAACAGGAACGCCATAATGAGGCACACGCACAAACACGTAATATCATAGAGCGTGTGTTTGGGCTGCTCAAGTCACGGTTCCGGTGTCTGGACACATCTGGTGGAGCTTTGCAGTACACACCAACTACATGTACCCAAATGATCATGATATGTGCTATGCTACATAATATGATCCTGTGGAAACAGCTGCAGCAGGACCAGCACAGGGCTGGGCCAAACATCCCCCCACCATTGCCAAGGCCACCACAGGCAGGGGTGACTCGGAGGAGGAAAAACCTGACCTTGTCCCAGTAGGCAGAAGGAGGCGTGCCCAGTATGCCCTGGCCTTGGCAAAGAGGCAACACATAGCACATACGCTTGGTCAGTAGGAACACTGGGACTGATACCCGCTCTGACTCACTCATACAGTAACAGGGATGCCTAACATGACACAACCTGCTTCCAAATGTACAGGGAGTGTAGTATGTGTATCCGACAGAGGTGGCCCTGCAGCACCACCTGAGGCATGAATGCCATGTGTTAAGTAATGTAATATCATGTACAATATGCACACCTGAGGACCCCAACTAACATCCATATCCATGCATATGACCCTGTGGAAACAGCTGCACGTCATACAGTGATGTACATGTGCAAAAACATGGAACAAGATACAAAATGAGGGTGTCTAGCAATAAATAGCATGGATAACCACACACCCATGTTTGTACCACAACAAGAAGCAACATGGAATAGCCATGGTCAAAAAACAATGGCTAAAACCGACTACTACTATATAGCCTGCTGCAGAACACTGTCCTAATAGCAGGAACTGCCCCAGGCCTATGTCCATAGGTTCATACTAGGCTATCTGCCCTAGGGCATTAATAAGCCTAGGCCAGAGTTTTGTGGTGTCTGCCACCCCTGCAAGTTGATGGCTATGCCCATTATTTTGCTGTGCCTCTGTCAAGCAGTGATACTGAGGTTATCCCTGGGGTATACCTGTAATCTCCCATCCATTGGTCAAGATCTCACTTGAACAAAGCCAGTGAGGTGCTCAGCCCCACATGTACCAGTATGTTGTTCCACAGCATATGGACTCTCTGGGTGATGAATCTGTCCCTCCAGCACATCCTATTAATATCTGTGTTGAGGTTTAGGTCTCCTGCCCTTGTAGTTCTGATGGATGTAGAGGTCTTGAGGTGAAGCATGTTCATAAAGTCTGGGTTGAACATAGCCTTGTATGTCAGGCACAGATCACCTCTGAGCAGTCAGTAAGTGACTGAATACAGCTGGAATTCCTTCAGTCGGGCAGCATAAGAAATATGTTTGAGACCCTTTCACCTCGTGTAGAGGAATTTGTGGGCCCATCCAATCTGAATGGGGCAGTGTATGCAATCATTGGTGTGATGAGTACAGGGGAACGATGACCTCCCTTGATCTAGATGTGAATCACTGCATGATGAGGTGGCCAATGTAGAAGGCCTTCCAAACTACCCTGGCAATGTGAGTGTCAAGCAAAGGTCACTGTCAACCTGGGTGCCCAGGTCCCTGATAACCTACGTTGTGCTTAGAGGATTGCCACCTAGATGGGAAGTAGTGGTAACCTTGTTCTTCCTGAAGGGTATGGCTATGCATTGTTTATTGTTTAATGTAAGGCCATGGCCGTGGCACCAGTTATCTGTGTCTATGAGACCCTTCTGAAGGATGTCTGTGTCAGATGGGTTTCCAGCTATGCTTCCCAGTTTGCAGTCATCTTCAAACTTTGTCAGCCATAATCCTCCTGTGTTTGCTCGTACTTCTGAAAAGTAGATACTGAACAAATGTGGGCCCAGGACTGAGCCCTGTGGGACACCACTTGTGACAGCTCTGGAGTGTGAACTGGCACCAGCAACTTTGACCCTGTGTGTTCCGTCACTTAGCCAATTTGCAACCCATGCTGTGATGTATGGGTTCACAATTAAGCTGGTGATGTTTTCAATGATACCTGAGTGGGGTATTGTGTCGAAAGCCTTTGCCAGGTCAAGGTAGGCTGTGTGGACTGCCTTGCCCACGTCAATGGCCTGGGTGAGTGTTTTGAAAAAGTCAACCAAGTTTAAAAGGCATGATCTGCCCTTGACAAAGCCAAACTGGATTGGATCCAATGTCTGCAAGTCCCCTATGTCTTCATTTAGAATTCCCATTATGATCCTCTCCATAGCTTAGCAGAACAGGCTTGTCAAGCTGATGGGATGGTAGTTTCTGGGGTTGGTGGAGGCACCTCCTTTGTGAAGTGGGTCCACCATTGCTGTATGCCACTCCTTGGGAACATATCCTGAGGTGAGGCTAAGATTAAACAACTGCCCTAACTGCGGGTGTAATTACTCATTGAGTTCATGGAGCACACAACTGGGGACACCATCTGGTCCCATGGATAAAGTGTTTTCTGCCTTGGATTGAGCAGTTCCCACCCCAGCAGTGGAGATGTTTGGGGGGTTACAATCCTCTGGTGTACATACCCCCCCAGTTGGGGGGAGGGGGGGGGGGGAAATCTGCACTGAACCTGTCAGTCAGTATGTTGCCAATGCCTGTAGGTGCAGTGATATCAACATTATTCTGAACTAAGTCTGAGCATATCTGGGAGTTTCCTCCCAGGTTTCAAACATAGGTAAAAAAGGCCTCATGATTGTCCCTGGAGTCCTGAGTGGGTTTACTCTCAAAACATGCCTCGGATGATTGTATGGGGGAACCCAGTGTTTTACTCACAATGAGCAGGGTGCCTTCCCCCCTACGGATTACGCTCTATCTTGTAGTAGCTCCTTCCTTGTGTTGTACAGCTTGTTTATGGCTAGGGTCCACCAGACTGGATGCTTGCCTGTGGTACAAAGAGTCATTATTATTTGGGATTGCCTGAACCATGCAGTCCTGGAGGTGCTGATAGAAGGCATTTCTAAGTGATACAGTGGCTTGGGTAATGGTGTCTGCTGGCCTGGGGGCCTTGAAAGAGACCACACCAGTCCTCAGAAATGTGAAGTCGGCATTTGAGAAGGTCTTCACCGTTTCATTTCCCATCTGGGGTGTGGGTGGGATGTGGACTCCCACTGAGAATAGTCCATGATCTGATCTCACCAATGATGGGTATATGTCTGGTGTTGAACAGTGTGACCCCATGTTTGTGATGATGTGTTCTAGTATGTTGCCTCCACTTGAGGGGATTGGGACCAGTTGTTCCATGGCATTTCAGTGTATGAACTCTTGGAACCTTTGTGTTAGAGTGTTGTGGCATGATTAGTGATCCCAGTCTATATGTGGATAGTTGGAATCACCCAGTAGGATGGTGTTTTGAGATACATTTATCCCCTTCCGTGTTTGCAGGATAGCTGTGTGAGGTACCTGAGTTTGAGCGGGTGGCATGTAACATGCTACAAACTGCAGAGCAGTCTTGCCTACGGTCACTGGCACCTGGATGGTCTCTGATGCATCGTGTGTTGCCACCAACCATGAGGTGAGGGTGTCCTTGATGAATATGGACACCCACCATCCTTCTTGGTGTTGTCGGGATGCTGGTGCCAGAATGCATGATATGAGGTAACACCTGATAGTGCCGGGGTGCTGTTAGAAGCTGTGAACCAGGTTTCAGGCACAGCACAGACATCAATGTGCTACATACTGAGAAGGGCATAGAGTGTGTGCAGCTTGAGGTTGAGACCTTGGGCATTGAGAAGCATTACCCTTAGTGTCTTTCCTTTACTGTGTTCTAGGGTGGTAGGTGTAGAATCTGAGTCTTGCATAAAAAGGCACAATGGGGTGGCAAGAACATCATCTGAAATCCGGAAGCCCAGGGGTGACAGGTGCAAGCTGTCCCTTGCAAATCACCGTGGCCTGTCCAGCATGTCATCCCAGGCAGACAGACATTGGACCCCTTAGAATGACACCATAGTCTAAGCAAAATACTACAGCTGATCATCTTGTCTCTGTTTATGTGGCATCATACTTGGTGAAGGTAGGATACTGCCGAAGGTCAGGGTCATACCTGCCTGGCCTACATAATCAGAGGGATCCTCTATGTCTCTTTCCATGTAGTCCAGGGAGGTACATCTCAGGTCGTTCACACCAGCATGGATTATGACTGTGTCAGACCTGTACTTGCAGTTTAGTGACCTGAGTGCTTGCATTATGTGGTGGATTCCACTGCCCGATAGGCAGCTTACTGTGACCTCCTCTGTACCTGATCTGGTGAGTGGGACATCAGTGTGTCTGACTATGGAGTCACCTATGACAAGTGTGTCCGGCATTGTGTTTGGCCTTAAGGGCTGTGACTGTTTGGCACACCAACTCTGTGGTCAATGTGTTGCATGTGCTGTGCCCTGTGGAGGCAGTTGTGTGAGTGTCTGCTGTGGTGGCCACCGCCATTCTGGTAGACTTCTGATCAGAGCCTCCGAGAGTGTCTCTGTGTGTCTATGTGTATGATCTTAAGTTGTGACAGTGCCATGTGAGACTGGATTAAAGATGTGTGTGTGGTTACCTTCACCCTCTCTCTGGTCTTGCTAGTCCTATGTTGAGAGAGCTCAGCCTCCACTTTGGCTATATAGTTGCATCTCTCACATGTATGTGTGTTTTATGGCAGAAGGAGAGGGTTGTCAGTGTACATGAGGCAACTGTAACAGTGCCTCAATATTCCCAGGTTCACCAGCTGAGCAGGAGAGGACACTAGCAACTGATCCCTAGACATGCTAGAAGGAATAGACAAAACAATGTTGGAATACAGGGAGATATCAAGCCCCCCAAGCCACATCATACTGTTTGATTGACAATAGCTACACATACACCGGTGTTTCATAGTGTCATAGTGTACTACTAGGCTATCTGCCCTAGTGCATGTATAAGCCTAGCCATAGTGATGTGGCTATTGCCACCCTTATAGTGGTAATAAGTGTACAGAATAGATTCTGAATATTGTGCTTCTGACTTAGTAGTGACACATTATGACCCCCTTACGTAATTGAATAACATGACTGTGTCTCTGTCTAGTCTGTGCCTCTGTCTCATATGCAGTTGTCCAGATGTCTCCTGAAGAGAGTCAGTGAGGGACTCTGTCAAACATGACCTGGGATACTCTGCTAGAGTGTGAGATGCCTCTGAGTTATGACTCTTTCCCTCCAGCATGCCCTATACATGTATGTGCTGAGGTTCAAATACTCAGCTCTCATGGCTCTGGTGGATTTGGATTGCTTGCAGTGGAGTATATCCACCAAATCCTGATTGGACATGGTCTTGTATGTCAGGCATAGGTCACCTGTAAGTATGTGGTATGACACTGAACAAAGCTGGACTTCCTCTATTCTGGAAGCATATGACATGTGTTGAAGAACCCTGATCTTCATGGTAGGTACTTTTTGGGTGCAAAGGTGCAAAAGGCAGGATCTGCCCTGTACAAAGCTGAACTAGGTGGGAACAAGGGTCCGTAGGTCAGTAATGTGTCTGTGTAAGAGCTCCATGACTCCTCCCATATCTTTGCCGACAAGGCTGGTTAAGCCTGTGTGGTGGTAGTTGCCATGGTCTGTGGAGGCATCCCCCTTGTGGAGTGGGACCACTGTTGCCGTATGCCAGTGTTCAGGTACATATCCTGTAGCAAGACTAAGGTTAAATAGCAGTTGTATATATGGGTCCAGTCCCTTCTGGAGTTCACATAGCATGCAACTGGAGATACCACCAGGTCCCATGGATGCTGTGTACTTGTCTTTGCTGAGTGTGGCTCTCACATGGACATCCAAGATGACAGTGAGGTTACATACAGCAGTGATAACTATCTTGTTTTGGGGGTGAGGAGGGGTAAATCGCACTGAAGCTGTCCGGAATGTTGCCAATATCTGTCAGGTCACTGGAATATATGTTGTTGTGTACCAACTCTGAGCATATCCGAGGGTTCACAACCAGGTGTCTGACATAACTGAATAAAGCAGTGTGGTTACCTTCATTGTCTTTGGTGATTTATGTCCCCAAGTTGACCTTGCATGTCTTTATGAGATAATGTAGCTTTCTACTAGTGCTGATCACAGCTGTCTTCCCTTTGGAGATGTAGCTCTGTCTTGCATTAGTAACCCTCATCTGTCATACAGTTTGTTTATGGCTGGGGTCCACCAGACAGGACACTTTCCCTTTGTGGAGAGGGTCCTGTTTTCAGTTGTGATTGTATGGTCCATGCTGTCTGACATCTAGCTAAGAGGAGGTCATTCTGGTTCTGCAGTTATCTTTCATCAGCATTAGAAATGACCACAACAGCCCCTGTGGGGTGTACCTCATGCACACACATCCAGCACATGTAAAGTCCACAACAGTACCTCACCAGGAGTATGACAGAGCTGGAACACATGTAATGTGTGGTCTGATTAAACAGAGTGCAGCTCCACACACTGCCATGCTGTCCACCCAGATGCAAGCTGTGCCTGATGTAGAAAGCCATGTCCAAGCTGGAATCAATGCACATGCTGCACCTTGTACAATCTGAATGGCAGGGAGCTATGCACATGAGGGACCTGAACCCCAGCACTGACATATATAGGACAGGCTGTACTGCATTATCCAAAACACAGAAGCCTCCCACACATGAGTAAACTACCAGTACAGGTTGTCCATAGAGACACTGGTTGAGTCCCTCAACAGGAATCCTAATGAGTGGATGGGAGATGGGAGGTTTACCCTGGGTATCAATGTTATGTCACAGGTAGACAGAGGCACAGTATACTAAACAAGACATATGACATGTCGAACTACGCTTACAATGTGTTGATGGACAAACACATTCTCTGACTAGCATTAGGTCAAGATACCTCTTGAACACAGCCAGCAAGGTGCTCTGCCTCAAATGGACCAGGATTGTATTCCACAGCATAGGGAGTCTCCGAGTGATAACTCCATCCCTCCAACATGTCCAACATACATCCCTGCTAAGGTGTGAGTCACCTACACTAGTGGTTCAGGTGGATCTTCTGAGTCTGAGGTGGAGCATGCCCATTAATCTCTGTTTGGACATGGCCTCACATGTCAGGCACATGTCACCTCTAAGCAGACGGTATGTGAGTGAATAGAGTGTGAGTGTCGTCAATCTGGCAGCATATGACAGCTGTTGGGGTTCCTTGATCCTTTAGGTGGGGAACAGTCAGGGTGTCTCCAATTGCTGCAGATGTTGGGTGAGATACAGCCAGAATAGGGCATTCGACTCGATCACCGGTCTGATAAGTGAAGAGTACAGGGGAACAATGACCCACTAGATCTGGATGTGAATCCCAGCCTGATCAGGTGGGCAATGTAGAAGGTCTTCCTAGCCACTTTAGCAATGTGAGTCTCAGAAGAATGGCGACTGTTAACCTGGGTCCCCAGGTCCATGATAACCTCCTCTGTGCTTAGAGGATTGCCACCTATATGGTAGCTTGGGGTCACCTTGCTTTTCCTGAAGGGTATGTCTACACATGTTGTGCACTCTGACTTCAGGCCATGGCCCTGGCACCAGCTATCAGTTACTGTGAGTCCCTTCTGAAGGATATCTGTGTGTGATGCACTGTCCACTATGGTGCCCAGTGTGCATCTGCTAACATTGTCATCCAAAGTCCTCCCATGTTGGCCTGTACGTCTGGGAAGTACATGACAAACAATGGGGGCCAAGGACTGAGCCCTGTGTGACACCACCTGTGACCAGCCTGGAGTCTAACATAGTGCCAGCAACTCTAACCCTGTGAGTCCCATCCTTAAGCCAGTTTGCAACCCATCTTGTGACATATGGGTTTACATTTCAGTTGTTAGGGTTTTCCACAATACCTGAGTGGGGTATTGTGTTGAAAGTGTTTGCAAGGCCAAGGTAGGCTGTATGGACTGCCTTTCCCCAACAATGGCCTAAGTGACCAATTTGAAGATGTCAACCCAGTACAAAAGGCATGATCTGCCCTGACCAAGACAAAATGGGATGGGTACAATGTCTGCATGTCCCCTATATCTTTGTTTATGAGCTCAATTATGATCCTCTCCATAGATTTGCAGACTACACTTGTTAAGCTTATGGGGCAGCAATTAACAGGGTCTGTAGAGGCACTGCCTTTGTGCAGATGTGCACAACTGGACCCTAACCAGGCTGTTGTGCACACTATGGAAATGTAAAGCAGTGATAGGACTAAAGCCCAGGATACTGACCACCACAGTGAAAGTACTGAAACACTACACTAGACAGTGCTACAGTGTTAGGTCAGTATGAAAGGATGTTGACAATTGTGTGCAAAGTATCCCATGCAAAACCTGCAGGCACAGTATACTCCCTGTTTTGTTCACACAAAAAGCATTCGGACAGTAAATACACAACATGGCACAGAACACACAACCATAAACTTCAGGTATTTGTTGAAGGTCACACTCATCCACAAATGTGATGGGCTGCAGAGTTCAACATATGTAAAGCCCACACTGGGCATGCTCACACACTTATATAAATGAGACATCATTCACACAACATGCCACGGGAAGGCTGAACTGGGCATGCTCACACACTTGGTCCAAATGTTACCCCTAGCAAATGTGAAAACACACCAGAGGATGCTCATCCCCCTTTCTAGACACTGATCATGTAAGCACCCTATAAGTATATTGGAGAAAAGGATTCTCTCAGTAATCCGAATAGCTTGCCGTGCTAATGTGTCCGTCTCTAGTGTCATAACATGGTTAGGTAGGGGTTTGAATCCAGCAGGTGGCAAGTGTGTGTGAAGGGGGTTAAGTGTGTAAGTGTGTATGAAAGAAACATCCCTTTTGGCAACTGGGAAAACACACCACAGGATGATCATTCCACTTTCTAGACTCTGATGATGTCAGCACCTATAAGTATATTGGAGAAAAGGATTCTCTCAGTAATCTGAATAGCTAACGTGCTAATGCGTCCGTCTCTAGTGTCATAACATAGTTAAGTAGGGGTTTGAATCCAGCAGGTGGCAAGTGTGTGTGAAGGGGGTAAGTGTGTATGAAAAAAACATCCCTTTTGGCAACTGGGAAAACACACCACAGGATGATCATTCCACTTTCTAGACTCTGATGATGTCAGCACCCTATAAGTATATTGGAGAAAAGGATTCTCTCAGTAATCCGAATAGCCCGTGCTAATCTCGTCTCTAGTGTCATAACATAGGTAGGGGTTTGAAACCAGCAGGTGGCAAATGTGTGTGAAGGGGGGTAAGTGTGTATGATTCATATATCCCTTTTGGCAACTGTGAAAACACACTACAGGATGCACATACCCCTTTCTAAACGATATCACAATTATGTATGGCTTTTGATGACAGACATGCCATGTGTTGTGCACACACAGAATGCCCATGTGTGTGGGTTGTCCCTCACAATAATGCATGACATTGATTACACCGGTTATGGCAATGAACACATGCTGTATGTGTGTGCCAAATACACATATGTACCTGTGACTTTCAATAGTTACCATGTGTGATGCCTGCCACATGTGAATACATGGTATTTGCACAGGGTAACATTATGACCGTGGTCTTCTGTGCAGATGCTGCATGTGGGATGTGTATATACAGTGTGAGATGTAGATGCTATCAGCCTAGTAGTGAGGGGCATAAAGTCTACATGTTGTTAATGTACAGGAGCTGCATGTTCTCACCTGTTGTGGGAGTGGTAAGACAGTATTCCATAGCAATGCAGTGACTGCATGCTAAGAACCATTCAGCTAGGGTGTTGTAGCTACACTTATTCATTAGCATTCATTAATTTGTCGGAATCCCTGGTGAGGGTCTGATGCCAACCAAGGTCAGGGGTCTACCAGCCTGTGTCACTTGCTCAGTGATCCCTTCCATGTTCCCTATCACGTATCCCAGTGAGCGACATCCCACATCAGCTGTGGTGGCATGGACAATGACTGAGTCATGTGTCCATGCATCTGACTGACTTGTATGTTGTTGTTACAGTTTGGCCATGTGTTTCCATCTCATACATGTGATGTACATCAATGGGTAGGGGATAGGGTTGACTGTGTACATGTGGCAGCTGTGACATTACTACATGACACACATATTCCACAACTGTACCATAGAGGTGACTGACAACTGACCTTTGCACATGCTACCGGAGTATTGAGATTGCATTGGTGATTCACAGCACATAGGGCCAATGGTGAAAAACAGACATAGGTCCATAGATTCGTACAGGGATATCTGCCCAGGGCATGTATCCACCTAGCCAGAATGTGCGTGCCTTTCAACATGCATTGTGAATCTGTCTTGCTATGCCCTTTTCCAAGGTTAGTATACTGTGCCTCTTTCTCACAGTGACACATAAGTGATACCCAGGGTAACCCTACAATGTCACATCCAGTCATTAATATCGCTCTTGAAGATAGTCACTGAGTCAGTCTGCCTAACCTCTATTGGGATAATAATCAGGAATGAAGGGAGCCTCTGAGTTGTGAATGTGCGCCTCCACCATGTCCTATGTATATCACTCCTGAGGTTCAAGTATTTCCAGCGTGTATCCTGGTGGGATCTGGATATTCTGAGATGCAGCATGGCCATTACGTGAGGGTATGACCTGGCCTTCTATGTCAGGCACAGATTGCCTATGAAGAGGCAGTATGTCACTGAGTAGAGCTGCTGCTACTTTAACCAGTCAGTATGTGGCATCTGTTTGAGCACTTTGATCCCCTTGTTGAGGTACATATGTGGTAGCCCCAGTTGCTGCAGGTGTCTGGTAAGGTGCATGCCGACAGGTTCATCATAGTCAATTATGGGCATGATGAGGGATGAGTAAAGGGGCACAATGTCCTCCCCTGGCCTACATGTGGATCCCATGATGATGTGGCCCATATAACATGCTTACCTAACCACTTTGTCCATGTTGTTGTCAAATGGTAGAATGCTATCAACCTGTGTACCCCAAGGTCCATAATTCCTTGGTCTGCACTTACTGGATTAACACATATGTGGTACATTGTGGTCACTTAGTGTTTGACAAAGGGGATGACTATACTCTTTCTGTCATTCACGTTGAGGCCATGGCTGTGGCACAAGTCGTGTGTTTCCAAGAGTCCCATTTGGAGGATGCGTGTGTTAGCTGTTGAGTTGATTATGGTGTTTGGTCTGCAGTCACCTGCGACTTGCTGAGCCACAGTACTTCCATGATGGCCTGTACCTATGACAAATATGTAATGAACATGACAGCTCCTAGGGCTGTGCCTTGTGGGACACCACTTGTACCAGGTTGGAGGCTGACATGGCTCCAGCAATTCTACCATGTGTGTTCTGCCCTTGTGCCACTGTGCAATACCCATAGTGACATAGGGGTTATTATGTACACTGGTGAGCTTCCCTAGAATGCACAAGTGGGGTACTGTATCCAAGGCTTATGCAAGGTCCAGGTAGGCTGTGTGGACCTCCTACCCCTTGACAGTGGCCTTGGTGACTGTTTCAAACAAAGCAAACAGGTTTGATAGGCAGGATTTGCCATTGACAAAGTCAAACTGTGTATGGTGACATGTCTGTAGGTCCACAATATCTAGATATGTGAGGTTCATGATGATCCTTGCCATAGCTTTGCAGACAAAGCTAGTCAGACATATGGGGCAGTAGTGTCCAGGATCCGTGACAGCACCACCTGCATGTTGAGGGACCACTGTTGCTGTATGCCACTCTCTGGCCACATATCGTGTATTAAGGCTGGGATTGAACAGTGGTGTTATGTCTGGGTGTAGCTCTTCTTGTGGTTCATGTAGGACACAGCCTGGGACACTGTCTGGTCCCATTGATGCAGTGTTTATTGCTTTGGGAAGGGCATCTCTTACCTGAGCATCTGTGATGTCAGGGGGGGAAGCACTGTGCTGCGAGACATATGTTCCCTTTTGGTGTGGTGGGGAGAGAAGGCAGCATTGAACCTGTCCACTAGGATGATGGCAATGTCTGTGTGTTTTATATTTTGTGTGACATATTGTATTACCTCTGAGCATATCTGGGTAGTACCACTCAGGTTACTAACATAACTACAGGCAGCCTTGTGATTATCCTCAGTGGCTTGTGGAATCCTCTCTCAAAGATGGCCTTAGACAATCATATGGGTGCCTGTAGTTGTCATCCAATACTCATCAGTGGTACCTTCACATTTTGGGAGGTTGTCGATCATGTAGTGGCCATCCTTCTATTGTATAGTGTGTTTATGGCTGGTGTCCGGCCCAGGACATCTGACTTTGGAGAATTGGGTCATGCTTTCATATGTGGCTTCATGATCCATGCATTCCTGAATGTGTCCACAGAATGACTCTATACAGGTATCTGCAGTCTGGTCCATATTTTCAACAGGCCTTGGGCCTTTGAAGGTTTCCACATCATTTATGAGGGGTGTGCACTTGCTTGACATGAGCTGTTGACAGACGTGCCGCCTCCAGAGCAAGGGGAGGGTCACAGTCAGCTACCTGTTGGGACGCACCTCCCTGGACCACATGGAAAGAGACACAGAGGAGCTCTTACAGCACCCTCTCAAACTCAGGTCTCCCACACAGCCTTCATGCTGACACAGGAGAGTTTAGATTACTCTGCAAACACCATCATACTGGGTGATGCCAGCTACCCAAACATAGACTGTGAACATTACACAAGCCACAATACCCAAGCTCTAAGGTTCCCATTGATCGGACATTCTTTGGCTATGGAACAGGTAACCAACCTTCCCACAAGAGGGGCAGATATAGTAGAGCTGATCTTTACAAACATGAGTACAAACTGCTCACCACTGGGAGTATATCCCTCATTGTTGCAATCAAACCATATACTAATCACACTGGAGTTCTGGATCCCCCACATATGCAAACCACCAACACATCGATGTGTGTGTGTGGGAAATGTCCCTATTAGCAACCGTGACAGTATGGTACAGGATGCAGATCCCCCTTTTGAAACAGTGATGATGTCAGGACTGTATAACTATATCACCTGTAGTAAAGTCCTCAAATAATTTGCATAGCGCGCTCTGCTAATGTGTCTTTCTTCAGTGTCGTTAGGTAGGGGTTTGAATCCTGCAAAGGGAATGTATGTGTGTTAGTATGAGTGTGGTTTATGTGTGTGCACTATGCTGGGAGGGTTAACTGCCTTTTGCCAACTGGGAGAACACACTACAGGGTGCACATCCCTCCTCCTACACACAGATGATGTCAGCACCCTCTAAGTACAGCATTAGTAAGGAGTTCTCCAGCTACTGCAAATAGCACACTCTGCTAATGTGTCTGTTTCTACTGTCATTGCACAGTTAGGTATGGGTTTGAATCTTGCAAATGGAAAGTATGTGTTTTACTGTTGGTGGGGTTAGTGTGTGCACAATGATGGGGTGGGATGTGGCTTTTGCCACATGGGGCTATGCACTGCAGGGTGGTCATTACCCTTAACAAGCAGTGATGTTGATAGCACCCTATACAAACAAAACTACAAAACAGAAGGTGGTGGTACTGATAACACATGTAAGGTAACACTTCTTCAAGTAATGTCCACAAAACGGAGTAGGATAATCAAACAATTCTTTTATTCTATACAGACAACATGACAACAAACAAGTAACTGCCAGTACTCAGTATAGTGTTACATGCTACTGTAACACGCACATGTACCCGAATATACCTAAATAGTGTTCTGAAGCCTGAATGTGGCAAGTGTGTGGATGTGGGATGTGTCTGTGTGTGCATTTCCGTATGGGAAACATGTTTGCTGTGGCAATCAGGGTACTACAGTAACTGATGCACATTACATCTTCCAACTGATGAGGTTGCCTGAACCCTGTGAGTACAGGTAGAGAAGGGGATGCCAGTAGTAAACAACATAGTGCACTTCTGAAATGTGTACCTGTCATGTATCAACAGCTACTCATGTAGGGTGATAAATAATGGGAATGGCAGGTGAGTGTGTGCATCTGTGTGGGTAGCAGGGTGTGTATAGATGCATGTGTGACAGAACAGATACATGTAGCTGAATCTACATAACAGCACAAGATGCGCATTGCCATAGTCAATGTTAGCATGTGATGGTGTGCAGCTGGTACACTTTGTTAAGTAGTATGGGTGCAGATAACAATTGAGGACATTCATACAGTTACTGCAGCAGGACTGCTGGGATATACACACATTTATACTGCAACAGTCAACAGTTACCAACATGTTACTACTTATACACATCTTATAGTCACCCTGTGCATCAGCAACGTGTTTACCTTTACCTGCACCAATGTTGTAGTATGCAGGAGGTGGCACAGTGTCATCATATGCACAGGGTGTGGGTTAGGTATGCCCAAGCCGGCCACTGGTAACACCAATTGACATGTGTGTGTATGTGTGTTTGTGAGGGGCAGCAGTACAGGGTGGAAAGTTGTTGGTGCAGTGTGTGTGTGTATGTGTTTGCCCTAGGTGTTAGGTTTCCAGGTTTCTGCATGTGTGTAAGCACGCACACAGTCCCACATAATGGCTGCCATGTACAGGGTTTTGTGGACAGCCACAGACTGCACCTGTCAGGTCATCCAGATCAGTGTCTGTGGGCACGGACATGGTACCTGTGCCTGGCAGAGGTGCTACGGGCCGTATCCGGTACTAACCCAGACTGGGTACTGTCATCGGAAACAGGGGTGTGTTGACTGGACACAGTTCCCTGTTGGGACTGTCCAGAGCCACGTGCACGTGGTCTCCTGGGGCGTCTGGATGACAGCACAGACCCAGCATTGCTGGGGCTGGTGCTGGCACTTGAGGCGCGCGAGTGTGCCTGTTGTCGTCCACGGCCACTGCCAGCTGGTGCTCTTGCTGTCATACGGCCACGTCGACGTCGCAAACGCACACCATCGCCCTGGCCCATGGACATCTGGTTGTGGAGCAGCTGTTCTATGCCCCACAACGTCTGTCAACGACATCTGTGAAGTTACGGATAGCATTCGCAACATCATGCATGCCGTCTGTCATGGCTATGCGACATGCTCTCAGCTCCCTCAGACCCTGTCTGGTGTACCTTTCCATACGTGCCTGTGCCTGCATGACAGTTCTAAACATAGTGGAGGTTGACATACCTCCTTGGGCACGCCGGCCAGAGGCAGTACGCCACGGATGCCCCCACGAGAACCTATGGGCGACTGTCTGCGTGGTACCATTGGAGGCCTCTGCACATGGCTGCCTTGTGAGGATGCATGTACCACAGGTACCACATTACCCTGATCTATGCCCACTGCTGACTGTCCATCACCTAGGGACAATGGTGACAAAGGATGTAACGGCAGGATGACTGTGCGCATTGACGGGGTTGAAAGCTGTGTACTGTCAATTGGCTGACCAATGGCGGACCCAGACACACCTTCCTGCACCATTACAGACATTTCATCATCATCAGTACCTGGGGCACAAGATTCAGGTTCCCTGCTGCAGGTCACCAGAGCAGCACCAGAACCTACGGGAGGAAAACATGGAACACAGATTACAGTCTCAATACATATTTGAAAGAGATGCACTTCAATACTAATGCACACATTCAGAAATGGACACATGCACTCATGGACACTAACACACATGCACACTTGGGCACAGGCACACTTGCACACATGCACACCCCACAGTAAACACACACATCAGTACCGTGTTACACTACTCAATTTACTACCTGTCAATTACAGTTATTGTGAACACAGTCACCAGCATGTCTACTACAGAGTTACACTACTCTTCCTAGTTTTATAAATTGTTTTACAGATAATTTTAAAAGACTCACCAGCATGTATGGCCTGCCTCATTGCTACATGGGAGGGACCTGGAAGTGTGAAGAGAGTAATGTCAGTGGGCACATGTGTGCCATTCATTTTGCACATGATACAGTACAGTAGTACACTAGTTCCCTTATACACATCAGCTGCACATCATGTCTGTATATATATCATGATGACAGATACATACCACATGAACACCTTATGCGTGCATGAAGTAACAGCGTACAGAACAGTCATATGTACATACCAGGAGTTAACTCTAATCTCACCCTTACCTCTCTTCAAACGTCAACTCAAACTGTACTTCCAAACCCACTGGCTTTGTTCTTCTTGGAGTCCAGGCTAACATCCCTCTCCCTACCCTCTCTTCACCTTTAACCCCTCATTGTGCATAGAAACTAGCTTCTACCCTGTTTCTTTCACCTTGATGTCCTTCTATGCTCTGACCTACTTCTCCCATCCCTCCCACCTCCTCTTGACTGTCTTCCTTCTTTTCCTCACTTCCCTTCTTGACTCCTGCCTCTTCCATATCATTGTATCTGTCATACTCCTTCTACTTCTCTACCCTTCTGAGCCCTAACTATTATGTATATGGATTTTGCCTTATTGCATAACCATTATGCTTTAGGTAGGATTGCTTTGAAACCAACGGTACATTGTGTATGACTCTAAACTGTTTGACTTCCTTACATGTATGTTGATTTAATTAACAGGCTGGTGTACAATTCTATTATGTTGGCTGTCTGTAATGACAACTTGTCTGTCTGCCTTTATTACGTTATGTGTGGAGCTTTTCTCCACAGGCCTCTACTGAAAATGAACTTATATCCAGCTAGACTATCTGGGTCAACAAATGTAAAAAGTAATAACAATAAATGAATATGGCATCTTACCTGCACGCCGCTGTCTTGCTGCTGTGTGGATCCAACCTCCATCAGGATGCATGATGGTTGCTGTTGTTCTGGGGCTGGATCCACAACACTTAGCAGTAGCCCCTCCTGTCTGGTGAGGGGATGTGGCCACCCCCCCACCTGTGGCTGCCTGTTGCCTGCGGATATCTGCAGCACGCTGGCGGACATTTCTTATCAAATCACTGCAGTGATGTCTCACCTGCTCATATGTCCTATCATGCATGCCAACATCATTTATCCTGCTAACAAGGTTTTGCCACAGTGCAGACCTCTCCTGCTGATTCTGGGTGGTGCGTGAGAACAGGATGGCATAGTCACGCACCAGGCTCTGGTGGATCACGTCATCCTCTGCAGCAGAGTAGGCAGGATTCCGTTTAGGTGCCATGTCTATCTGGAAAGGTACACAAACAGGTTATCAGCATAGTATCTCAACAATGCATGGTACACATTCTATACAGGTAGTGTTAACTTCTACTTATTACTGATTGGTTAAAACCTGATTACAGTGTAGCTATCATTCTATGTCATTTGTACTAAGTACTTGGCCTTCAGACCAGTTGTTTTACATTAGGGAGGTTGGTGGCAAGCACTGTGGTGGCAGGACACATATCTTTCATCCATTGAAGTTGGGAACTGCTGATTGTGGGCCCAGTGTACAAGTGTATTACTTCTGGTATGGGCAGTTGGCCTTCAGGCCAGTTATTTAACATTAACGAGGTTTGTGATCTGCACCCATGTGTGACAATAGGCTGTACTCTGCCATTCATAGCTGGGGACATCTGGTTTCAGGTTTATAGTGCCTGCATATCTGAGCTGTATCTTACTGACATTGCTACACCTTGTTTGTTGTAGCAAACACTAAATCCAGGCCTCCTGCATCTACCTTTGTTTATATGCTTGTTATCTGTTAGCTTGTTATTTCACTGGTATGCTACATCCACATAGTACACATCTTTGCAACACATCTGTGACTCACTACTGTTATCTGCATTGCTTACTGTACGTACTTCCATGTTACACATGACAGCAAGTGACTGCTTGTCATTGTTGCATTTACTTCATTGTGACACATTGCACTTAGGTTACCTGGCATTTGCTCACTGACGCTTTTATATCAGTCAGCAGTTGTAGGTAATGTCAGTACACCCTCACTCCCCACTGGACCTTGTTTTCAATCATTAGTGATTACAGAGTTCACAATAGTATTCTAGCATGTCCAGAGGTCAGTTGTCAGTTCCATCCTCAGTCCAGCTGGTGAGTGTGGTACTCCAGAGACAATGTTAGAACAGATGCATGTACACAGACAACCCCTCCTCCTAACAACAAATTCAAACTCATGTGAGTGATGCAACCATATACCAGACTGGAGGCTAGGCTCTGTCTAGTCAATACCGCCATAACCAGTCACGTGGCAAAGGGGATCACTCACTACACTTCCAGTCTCATGTAGACCTACCACAACAGCGGACCTAACACATGATCACACATGATCATACTTGTAGGCTCAGACCACAGCTCTGCCTATGCAGCAGAGACCTCCTAAGCAGACATCCAGGCAACCACTACCACATAAATGAACATGTGCAACACATATCACACAAAGCCAATGTGCTGAACACTCACAGCCATTAACAGTTAACAACACACCTCATACACCTGTACTAGGTGCCTCTATCATCAGGCACACTCACATCACGTTCACCAGGCTTAACGAGGTGAGGGTCACGGTGTGCAGCCTGTCAGGCACTATGAACTGCCACATAACACAAACAGTCAGGTAACCCCAAGGCAGGTACAGGTATGACTCAGTCAATGTCCATGCTGCTGTGAATGGCCTGACACATTCCTCCCTGGATTACATGACATGAGACATTACAGAGCTCTCTGAGCACGTAGCCCAAGACAGTTTGACCCTGACCTTGAGTAGCATCCTACCCTCACCTAGAACAATGCCACAATATCAAGGCACGATGATCCCTTCCAACAATTGACTGACATACTGGTGTCATTCACAGGTGTGCCAATGCCTGCCATCTTGGGGTGGTATGCTTTGCTAGGGACAGCTTGCACCTGTCACCACAGTCCTATTGACATTTGGCGGAGCCTCCTGCTACACCCATAGTGCCTGTATTAGGCAAGGCTCATAAGGCAAACCCACATCCATTTGTATCACAAAGGATGAGGAAGTAAGAGTGATGCTACTCAACACTGGACATCTAGACCCAAGGATGCACGCACCCAAAACCCTACCTAGCATTCTGGACATCGATATCTGTGCAGTAACATGAACCTGTTTCAGGTTTCACAGGAGCACACCAGTACTACCACGTTATAGCTGTTACCATTCTTGTCGGCCACAACACTTAAACAAGGGAGGGGGAGTATCAGTATTTAATGCAGATTCCCATGCCTCGACATTGGTGGCACAGTACAACATAGGTGTTAGGCCATTGAGTACAGAAGACATAGTTGGGGACCTGGGGAAGAAACATGGTAGCGGTCTGTCATTTGTCTACCACATGGCCCACGTGGATTGACAGACATGTTATATAGCCCAGCTAATCATGACTGATTCACATGTATGGCAGGGGAGGTCATTGTGCCTCTGTACTCATCCATCATCAGGCCTATAATTGCGTATAATGCACCTTTTGGGATGTACCTAACCAGACACCTACAGCAACTGGTACAGGACAACAGTACATCATCAAGGGGATGCAATGGCTCACACAGATGTCATATGCTGCCCAGGTAAAGTGAATCCAGCTGGACTCAGTGGCATACTGCCTGTTCAGAGGCAATCTGTGCATGCCATATACAGCCATGTCCTACCTAGCAGTAATGAACGTGATGCACCTCAGGCAATCAGAGTCCCATACAGCCACATGCTCAGGAGAGCTGGACCTCAGCACTGACATACATGGACATGCTGGAGGCGCATATTCCTAACCGAGAGGCTCCCTTCACTCTGTAATGAGCTCACACTACTGGTTAGGCAGAGTCCCTCATTGACTCTCTTCCATAGGAATCTGGATGAGTGGATGGAGATCATAGTTGTACCCCAGGTATCACTTCTATGTCGCTGTTAGACAGAGGCAAAGTATACTAAAGTCAGACAAGGGCATAGCAGCATAAGATGTGATTGGGTGGCAAAAGACAAACACATTCTACTAGGCTTACCAATGCCCTAGGGCAAATAGCCTAGTATGAACCTATGAACTGTTCATTCTCAACTGTTCGAGCTCATTACAGAGTGAAGGGAGCCTCTCAGTTAGGAATTTGCCCCTCCAGCATGTCCATGTATGTTCTATTCAGTCGCTTACCGCTTGCTCAGAGGTGACCTTTGCCCAACATACAAGGCCATGTCAAACCCAGATTTGATGAATATGCTTCACCTAAAACCTAGATCCATCAGAGCCACAAGGGCGGCAGACTTAAACCTCGACACGGCTATTAATAGGACATGCTGTAGGGATAGATTCATCACCCAAAGACTCCCTATGCTGTGGAACAAAATCACGGTATATGTGAGGCACAGCACCTCGCTAGCCTTGTTCAAGAGAAATCTTGACCAATGGATGGGAGATCGCAGATATACCCCAGGGATTACCTCCGTGTCACTGCTCGACAGAGGCACAGCAAAATAATGGGTATGGTTCCCCATACTAAAGGGGTGGCATAAGCCACAAAACGATGGGCTAGGCTTGTAAATGCCCTCGGGCAGATAGCCTAGTATGAACCTATGAACATGTGTGTACTGCTATAGTACATCTGCCATATGTTGCATGTGTGTGTGTTGTGGGGTATGCACAGGTAATGGCCAGATACTTCTGCACAGGTGACACGTCTGACACATTCTGGGTGTTCATCCATACATACTGGATGTGTTCTGCCATCCAACCCTGTGATGTGGACACACATTACTCAGCCTGGATATACATATCTGAACAACACCACAAGCACAGTACACTACCTTGCTATGTATGCATGTTATTACACAGTTATTCAGTAGTTATGACAGTGATGCTATCCATGCAGCCCACTGGGCCAGTGGAAGCCACAACACACACCGCCAGCACCTTTGCATATGCGTACCACAGACATCCCACATACTGCATGTACTGTGCACACAGTTATCTAACCCAGAACAACTGCACACCACTTATTAATCCTGTCCAGTGGACTACAGATACACGCATATTGTATAACAATAGTAGGAGGCTACTGCAGCACAGGGCAGATTCACATGACGGAAGGCATCTGTTGTCTGCAGTGTTAAGATGCTTCACATTCACCAAATGCACAGATATTGCCAACATTGTTGCAGACAGTTTAGGTGCAGGTACCCCCCAATTGTCCTACACATGTTATTAGTTATCCCAGATGACTGTAACCTCCCTATCCTCTCACATGTCCAGGTGAGAGCCACCCTCATCATTGCAGAACACATATCATCACTGTTACGAAATGGTATCCCTGGATGTGTGCTACATTCACCCCTGGAGGACATAGCACCACATGACAGACTGATATTAATCCCTGTCCATACTACAGGATATGTACCTGAACAGTGCCATACATACACAGTGGTCCCACACCAATGAGGAGGAACCTCTACTGACCCTGGGAACTACTGCATCATATGCACAACTGGCCTTGTGTTCTAAGCTATGGAAGTGTTAGTTATGGCCCACATGTACAACAATATTACATATGTTTATATTTCATGACTATGTACACACAACCTATCTCATGGACATACCTATAGATAGTGAAGTATGATACATTTGGAGGTGTCACAGTATACACAGGATTAACCTGCTACTTTGCATTACCTGTGTTTGTGGCAGCTGTTGGTGTGTCACTGGTGCTGCTTGAAGTTTGCTGCTGCTGCTGCTGCTGGTTTTGCTGCTGGCTGTCTTTATTTCTGTTTTGTTCTGTTTTGTTCTCTCTCTGTCTCTCTCTCTTTCTCTGTCGGTTTTGTGCAATGAATGTATTGCATGAGTGTAGTGTGGGTACTCATTGCTTTTGTAGGTATCTGCATAGATCCATGTGATGGCCTCTGCACCAATTGTAAGGTAGCATTTGCTAATTGCATGCAGCTGGGTGTGTACTGATTGCATGTCTCACTGTGATTTCAGGACACTGCTATAAAAGGGTATGTGAGATAGGCGTTGCCCTTTCAGATTGTAGGGCGTGGACCATGCTGGTATGCTGTTGACAGTGTTTTGTGAGTGTGAAGGTTAGTACATCTACCATGCTTCATGCTGTGTTGTAGATTCAGGTTGCTGCATTTATCTTGCCTGTTCCCTATAGTGAGTGTGTATGCATACTGACACCTACAACTATATGTCATATGTATTGCTATATAAATATATATATATATCTGTGTACATATACATACTTTCATATATGTACATTAGCTGACATTATTGGGTACAAGCTAACAATTAGCAGGGCTGTTTCTGTTAACACTACACTAGTATGGGAACCCAGTAATTGTGACTATAAAAGTCTGCCTGACATGCTTTGGGTAGTAGACATACTATATTGCCTTTATCTTCATTCCTACTATTACATGTTCCACGTATTTAGCACTATATTCCTGTATGAGAGTCATGTCTTAGTGGTAGGTCATACAGACTAGTGTTACAATGGTCTTGTGGTAGGGCCTACCAGTATGCTCATATTCTGCTTTTGAGTTGAGTATAGGGCCTATCAATCACAGTGCTGGAGGCACCTTTAAGCAGTTAAAGGGCTTAGTAGGTCTCACAGGAGCCAGGCTGTGTTGCAGATTCTGGTTGCTGCATATATCTTCACTGTTTCCTGTAGTGAGTGTGTATGGCTACTGAGACCTACAACTATATTTCATATGTATTAATATATATTTATATATATGTATGTGTAGATATACATACCTTCACATATGTTCATTACCTTACATTATTATGTACAAGCTAACAGGTAGCAGGGCTGTTTCTGTTCACACTGAACTAGTATGGGAATCCAGTAATTTGGCCATTAAAACTCTACCTGACATGCTTTGGATAGTACATCTCCTATATTACCTTTATACTGATTCCTACTATTACATGTTATATTTATTTTAGCAGTGCATTCTTTCAAAGCAGGCATGGCTTAGTGGTAGGTCAAACAGACTAATGTTACCTAGGTCCTGGGTTTGAGACTGACAGTGGGAATTTTTTTACTTTGCAAACTTTCCAACTGAGTACAGGACCTGTCAATCAAATAGCTGAGGCCACCTGTAAGCAGTTAGAAGGGTAAATAGGTCACACAGGGGTCAGGCTGTGTTGCAGATTCAGGTTGCTGCAATTATGTTCACTTTTTCCTGTAGTGAGTGTGTATGGCTACTGAGACCTACGATTATATTTCATATGTATTAATTTATATTTATATATATGTATGTGTAGATATACATACCTTCACATATGTTCATTACCTTACATTATTATGTACAAGCTAACAGGTAGCAGGGCTGTTTCTGTTCACACTGAACTAGTATGGGAATCCAGTAATTTGGCCATTACAATTATTAAATGTTATATTTATTTTAGCAGTGTGCTCTTGTAAAGCAGGCATGGCTTAGTGGTAGGTCATACAGACTAATGTTACCAAGGTCCTGGGTTCGAGACTGACAGTGGGAATTTATTTTTCTTAGCAAACTTTCAAAGTGAGTACAGGACCTGTCAATCAAAGTGCCATAAAGGCACTTTTAAGCACTTAAAACCAGGTCTGCTCGTTTGTGCGGAGCTCACGACATGCACTGGCGGTGAGCTCCGCTAACACAGCACACCAGCTAATTTCTTTGAAAGAAAAGAAAAGGGGTGACAGGAAAGTGGTGAAAAGGGGTCACAAAGAGGGTAAGACAGTAGGGAAACAAGCGTGGGATTTGCAGGAGGGATATAGGTAAGGCCCATAGATGCCCATGTCTTTGGCAGCAACAGCTGTATATTTCTATGTATTTTGGTGAGACATTTGAAACCTTCCACCTCTGAGAGAGGTGTCAGGACAACATTAATATTTGTTGTACAGCCAATTGTAATTAACAGTTTAGATGTCCAGCGGACATGTGTGCGACATGGACAGCTATGTGTGGGGCGTAATTTTTTTGTGGGACAGAGTGCCCTTTTTTTACAGATGAGAGTGGTATACCAGGTGAAGGAAGTCGGTAAAGCTGGGGAGGTAGGTTGGGTTGGTTAACAGACAAGACAGACAAGACGCATACAGAGACGGTGTATGACACACGTGGGGGGGTTACACAATTGATCGGGATGGAGGTTGGGATATCCGAGATGCACGAGCCCACAGATGACAACAGTGGAACTGATATCCCCACCCATAGGCAGTTGCCACTGTTCCTTCACAGCCCAGGACGGGGCTGTGCTGGGGGCTGTGTAGGCAGGGCAACGGCCGGGGCCGTTAGCTGTGCCACACGAGCCTCAAGCTGGCGTAGGGGCCCAAGAACAGAGTCTTGGATCTCCCTTCGCACCACCGACCGGACACCTTGGAGGGTGAGTGGACGAACCCCTCCGGCCACACTTGCAGAGGGTGGACGGGCCCCATCCCTGCAGCGCTTCCACCCGAAGGTGGCACAGGGCCACCGGAGGGTCCGCCTGGCCACTAGTGCCAGGTGCAGTCGCCAGCTGAGGTGGGAGAGGTGGGTCCGCTGGGACCTGCCTTCCCAAGCGTTCTAGGTTTGTGAGTAGTTATGTTAGTTTGGGTTGGTGGCATTTTATTACATTCAGATTAGTTGTAACAGCATGCATTGGTATTCCCATCAAACAAACACCCAGATATGAACACCATTGAACAAGGGGCATATCAATATCACATGCATTATTTGAACAGCAAAACACGGTCAAACGACATGCAGGGTTGATTAATGGCAACAGGCCATCAGATTTGCAGGTATGAACAGGGCACATGCACGAACAGACATGCATATATGTTTGAAACGGACAAATGTCCATGATTAATGAAATGTTCACATACCATTATTTAGTGGATGTTGTTATATGGAATTATAGGGTTGGGTGGGGATAGAAAGTGATGACACATTCATATGTTACACATTGATTCACATTTCTAATAGGTACACAATTAAGTTGAGGCTGATGTTTCAAAATAATCTTTATTTTACTGTCATGCTACACCTGTTACACATACATCACTATCCTACTTATTTTGAATTTGATCAGATACATCATCCTGCTACACTTTGATGACAGGACAGGGGACAACTATGGCTGTTTAGTCTGTCAGATAATCATTCATTCTATCTGCAAATTGTTTACTGTTATCACCATATACAGATTTTGAGCTAGACATTCCAGATTCAGACACACTGAAATCAGTTTGGGATGTTAATTTGTACTTCCCACATGCATTTAGTTCTGTAGAAACACACTGAGGCTTATATATTCAGGGGTTATTACTACTTTATTTATTCATACATGAGCCTTTCTGTCACTCTCACACATTCTGCAACTTCACAGTTCAGGTTGGTACTTCTAGGCTTTGTTCACATATTAGACCTGTGGTGATTCAAACACTTTCCAACAGCCTCACTTCTGTCATGATTCAGCATTTCAACAGGGGATATATCTCACATGTGACTACCTCAGATTCTGAAGCTGTACTCTTGAGACTACTGCAGGTTACAGTATATTTAATTAATGATGGGGCATCTGTATTACAGCACTGTTTCATTCTATCAATTATATTTCCAGTTACACTTGCATACTGATGAACTTGTTGCAGCCATACCTGCAGACTTTCAATTCCTGCTTGCACATTATATTACTTTTAATCAATACACTGCACTGTTCTGATACATGGTACATAATAATATTTATTTACAAGTACTGGGTGGGGTTACTAACCTGCATGGTGGCGCAGCCGCACCAGCCTCCTGGCGTGCATCTCACGATTCATAGAGCGGACACCTGCAGCTATAATACAAAGGGAATAATATTGGACTACACATCTCCATGGTATCAGCTGGTTGAAATCCTTACATACATGAGTAAAATGTGACTTACTCAGTGGTGGGGCGTTGGGCATTTGCCGGGCTTCCTGGATCCAACGGTTCAATTGGTCCTGCTTGCATCTCTTCAGGTCCGCATGGTGGTGACGGACCTGCTCACCAGTGCGTGGAATGCCAGTAGCACTGGTCAGATCACGAGCCAACTGGTCCCACGCCTCTGCCCTATATGCTCCCCATGAGACCTGGCCCTGCATGAGTTGGGCCTCGTGATTATGGACAAGGAGCCAGACCATGTATCTGGACTCCTCAACGCCCCAACGCTGTGCTCGAAAGCAACGTCCCTCACCTACTCCACTCATGCTGACTGCAAGTCTGTTCTACAATCAGTTATGCTGTGTATTCCCGCCTATGGGGCTTATATATGCCGCTTTTCCCGCACATTTCTCTGATTGGCCGTTTTGGAATTGTATCTACTTCACTGAAAATGCTTTCTCATGCTCCATTCTGGGTTTTATCCCATATATATGCTATTTCTGCATTTCTAGGTATTGCTGTCATGGCTTGGTGGTTTAGTTCCTTGACTCTAGTGCATGGTATCCTGGGTTCGAATCTGGCAACTGATTTTTCCTTTTCCTGACAGGAATGAGTTGGGACCTGTCAATCAAACATGCCAAAAGCACTTTTAAGCACTTTAAACCTGGTCTGCGCTCGTTTGCGCGGAGGTAACGCATGCGCACTGGCAGTTAGCTTGTGGGAGCGCCGCGCAAACGGTGTGCGCTGGGATAAACCTTAATTGGCTAGTGACACACATGTTCAGCTAAGCACAGCTAGTTGCAAACAGTTTCACTCTGTTAAACCGATGCCTAGCAACGGGCACGCAGTTTGCAGCTTTTTAAACACTACTCAGCTACGGGCACTCCGTCTCACAGCAGCTTAGCTATCAGTACATTTCTGACTATTTTTGTTATTGTGTTACTTCAGAATATATGCTCCATTTCATTCCATTTTACAAAAGGGAATACATTTACATGTGTACAATACTGTCAGGGGGCTTTTTAGTGCTTATTTAAAAAAAAAAAAAAAGGTTGTTGTGGGGGCTCGAACCCTGCCTGCCTACTCTTAGGCTGGCAACTCTACCGCTAAGCTATTACTTCTTGGCTTACTTTGCATATTTAGTTCTTATATCCTTTTCCACTGATTGCTAACTGTGATTGCGCTAGTAGCACACCCGCGCACACGGGCGCACACAGTAGCAAACATTTACGGGGTTTTAAAAAAAAAAAAAAGGTTTTAATTTAATTTTATTACATCTCTTCACTTTATACAGTGATGGTCTATCGGGGCATGTGTTGTGTAGTGTGTTTATGCACATTTCCATGGCCTCTCTCGTGGCTGTTTACTTTCAGCCATTCTAGTCTTCCGGGGGCGTGTCCGCTTGCAGGGCTTAGCCTACAGACACGCCCCCTACTCTCTTACACGGACCGTGTAAGAGTTACTAGTGTGATTCAGCATGCCTTATGCACCTCATGCATATGAATGACATGCTGACATCACACAGTTTCACTGCAGCCTCCGTGTAAGAGTTATAACTCTTACACGGAGGCTTCCTGAATCTGGCCCTGTGTGTATCATAGCATCCTTAGAATATAAAATGGGCTTGACCACACTGTTTCTCAATGACTTAACTTCACTCTCTATTTTTCTAACCCAGTCTGAATCATACCCCCTATTTTGGAACAGTGATCTTAAAGTAGACACTTCTATTTCAAATGTGTCTTTGAATCTTTGAAATGCTGACTGTGCGTTCAAAGGACCTGTCCCTGAAACATTCGTATATATGTATCACACAACTTTTTATTTTCATGTATTGTGAATCATTTGTAGCTCTGAAATGGCTTGTCAAACATGGCCTTACCATCAGTACACTTCTAAGTAATGCATACAGATAACAGTGTAAAAGCCTTTTCACATTATTTATTAATTTATTCCTAGGAAAACTGTAACCAGCATGTGCTGTACAGCCAAGAAGAAAACATGTAAAACAAAACAAGGCTCATGTAGTGAACAGTCACCAACACCTGTCAATGCACTGCAGACTGTTAGTTCATCACTGAAGTAAATAAGAAAGCAGACTCAATGTATCCCATAAAAACAGAGACTTTACAAATTCCAAACAAAAAAAGGGAGTCAGTTACATAAAATCGGTTAAGCGCTTTCATCCGTTCAACCTTGGACTACTTCAGAACAATTTGACTTACATATACAACTTCTTTTTATTTAAAAATCATGCAGTCATGTGATGGTTCATTAGTACAATATTTAAACTTTTTAAAGAGACAGTGTTACATTTAAGATTGTAAAATGGGATTTACCACAAGATACAATACAAAAAATATTGACCGACCTAAAATACTGCGAAACAGTATGTGACAAAACGAATGAATAAAAATAATAAAGTAGTGAACTAAGCATTGTTCACCAACTCAAAGTAGCGATCCAATATAAGAGAAACAACCAAGCAACACATATCAAGGATTCTTTGGATCCCTACTTTTAAAAAAAAGTTTGAGAAGAGATCTTACAGAATGATTTAAAACGTATATTATACACACCTTGTATGAATTTTTGCTATTTATTTTCATATTTGAGTAACTCACAACTATCATGGTGGCAACTGCTGCATTTACAAGGTAAGTCCTGAACATGTACTGTATTGTATAATATTATGGCATATCCTTGTATTTCATCACTTGGAAAAGTGAACAACAAGAAAAAGGTGGGAGATTTATACACAGATTAATGTAACATGTGACTGCAGAGAGTTATTTGACTTGTATGTGTCCATTAGCAAGTAGTGTGCCTCAGGCATCAATGATTCAAACATTGATATCTCGCACTGATGATCAATGCATGCCCTCAGTTTAGCATCTTATGTTTGTAATTGGAAATCATAGCAGAGATAAACATGAAAAGAGAAAGGGACAGTGAAGCACACAAGAAGTGGGTGAACACCATGGTTGGGGATAGGATGGGAAATCAAGGTCCCATGCATATCATTGCTGATAGTGAGAATCTAGTCCTCACCCAGTGGACTGTTATCACTGTCACCTCACTGCACTGCTGGCTGCAGTGCTCAACGTCTGTGCCTCCTATGGGAATTCTCAACCAGGATGGAGAGCAGGCACTCCATCCAGTGAAGGCATGTAACCACAGTGCGGTATACAATCCTATGCACCATCCCTGGCAGTTACTTTAGGATGATAAAGTCACCACCTCTACCACTTTTCCTGGAGGGTGCCACAGGCCTATCCTCCAGGGTAGAACTACCTGAGGGGCCAGGTAGTACAGGGACAGCAGATGGAGTGCTACCAGGTCATACAGCAGACATGCTGGGCTGCAGTGCTGTAGCCAGTAGGGTGGGGGCAGAATAATCCCATGGGACAGGCCTACCCCACTGTGCTGTTGGAAAAAAAATGATAAGGGTTAGGGTGAGAAAAAAAATGGAGAACATTAGTAACTTTATTTGTGACATACAAAGCATTGATACATTTATTTGACTCTATTCTGTTACCTTTACTTTTAACACTACAAACTCCTAACAAATTTCTCATTACTTGTAAGACTACCCAGTTCATAACAGTGGTACACTATAGTACAGATTCCAGCCATCAACCATCGATGTGTGCATTTATTGCACACATATGAGTTCCAGTTATACTGATTACAGTTTACAGAAGACCATTTGTGCCATTGGTATAGAGGTCTGAAGTATCATTACAATAATGAAAACCTAACAGCGTTGTATATTTGGGAAGTGTGGTTCAAACCCACAGCCTCTGACTACTCTCTAATACTGTACTGTTATTTTGTCATACAAACTACTACATGCATACTTTCTGTAGATCAGTGTGTGTATATGTACCTTTAAGAAGCTATCTAAGGGCTTGCACAAGTGTATAAATACTGAGCACATGAAGCCTGACTGCTGTTTTGTAGTAAGCTGTTGAGATGTAAGCATGTACCTATGTAAGGTCTTTCTGTTAATTGGTTCATTTATATTTTATAATGCTGCTATCCATCCTGATGTGTTTCTATGTATTAAAGTATCAAAACAAAATACCCCACATGCTTGTCATGTATGTTAGAGAGACAAGCAACACTGTGTCAGAAGCGGCATGTCTAAAAAGGACATGGGGCCAGAATGGAAGCCAGATTTTTCAATTTGAGTCCGAGAGGCACCCGGTTGGTATTGGAGGAATATACATTAGTGAATCATCCCTATTGCATGTATAATTCAAAAAACAGGTCAGAAAAGAATTTTAGATATTAAAACTTGCTCAAATAATTTCTTAATTGCAAAATATGAAACAAGGCATACAGAATATTCTAAATGATATTTGAATAAACCAATATGTCTGATATTGATAAAATATTCAAATTACTAAGGAAAATGTTTGAAATAAAGTCCAAATTGCATAAAATGAATAAAATAAGGGGAAACAACTGCATTTTCACTAAGCATGTATTTTTTCATATTGATTAAAGATATCTGAGTTATCAGAAGTGTATAAAGTGTTTGCATGTTTGTGCAGTGTTAAAGTTATTTCATGAGATATAGCCATTTCAGAGCATATTTCACAAAGTACGGTATTTAGAAGAATTTATTGTGCATTTGAATGTTATTACAAGCTCACAGAACAGTTTATTTGTACATAAATACAAGGGCCATATTTTTATTGTGTTTTTGCATACTTTGTGGGCATGGTAGATGGATTTTGAAAACCCAGTGCACCTGTGTTTGACAATAATATTGCAGATAACTGGAGAGTGTTTGAGCAGAAGTATGACATTTTCATACAGGCTGCATTTTCTGATAAAGATAACCATACAAAGGCATTTATTCTACTTAATTAAGTTGGGTCAGACACCATTGAAAGGGAGCATTCATTTGTATATGCACCTGATATCTTTGCAGAAGAGGAGGAAAAATATCATATTGTTGTACTGGCTGAGTCAAAGGAGGACCCCAAGTGCTTAAGACATAAATTTAGAGAGACATGTAATCCCCAAACAAATGTTACAATGGAAAGGCACTTATTTTATACAAGGGATCAAAAGCCTGTTGAAACTTTTGCAGCATATATAATAGCCTTGTTTTTCAAAGTTAAACGTGCAGATTTGGTGATTTAAGGGATACATTGATGAAAGGCAGACTTGTGTGTGGTTTTAAAGATGATGCTGTGAGAAATATTTTGCTCTGCAACAGTGATTTAACTTTGAATAAGGCCATTGAGATTTGTCGGATATACGAGTGTATAGAAAAGCACAGAAATATGCTTAGAAATGAGAGATGCATGCTTCCAGTAACTTCTAGAGCTCATGTTGATAGTATGCAGCACATGGTTAAAAGAAACAGACTCAAGCACATGGCAGCAGCTGTAGCCCCTGCAGCACTCACTGGTAAACTCCAGAGCTTTCCAGCAAATTCTAGAGTGTGCACAGTTTAACTGAAGCCTAACAGTTAGTCAGCAAACAGGCATATTGAGGGTGCGTGCTTATCCACTTTCATTGGCAACTGTCATAATTGTGGTGAAAATCAGGAATATAAAAGGGAGAAATGTTTAGCTTTTGGTCAGCAATGCCACAAATGCAATAAGTGGAATCATTTCAAAACGTTTTGTAAATCAAAAGGTCCACATTCTTTTATGAAAAGGGAACATTTTAAGAAACAAGTCGATCAATTAGAAATCTGCAACCCTACTCTTTATGTTGATTGTGTCAGTGTTTTATGAAACTGTTAATGCAGTAGATTTACTGGCAAAGAATGAAGTATTTTGTACTATTCAGATACATCGAAAAGAGTTCAAAGTTGATATAGGTTCCAAGTGCAATGTTATGTCAGAAGCAATGTTTGCTAGAGTGTGTCATAGTGAAAGGCTTTATTTGGCAAAGTGTGTGAAGCTTGTTGCTTATGGTGGTGAAGAAATTCAGACTGAAAGCTCAGTAGTGCTTTCATGTTACTCTGCTTTGAGATGTTATGACTTGTTAATTTATGTGGTCAGGAAGCACATTCAGTCATTATTAGGACTCAGAGACAGTTTGCAAATGGGACTGCTTTCATTTAACAAGGAAGTCCATCATGTTAGGTTAGAAGACCACTACTCTAATTTCACCTAGTATATTTTTTCTACCTATGCTGAGCTCTTCAAAGACAAACTAGGGAAGCTTCCAGTTGTGTACTCCATGAAGTTAGACCCAGATGTGAGTCCAGTTATTATGTCAGCCCAGAAAGTTCCAATAGCTATGCAGGACAGAGTCAAATCTGAGCTAGATAAAATGGTGCAACAAGGTGTGATTTGTCCAGTAGATGAAGCAACTGAGCGGGTATCTTCCATGGTGGTAGCTGATAGGAAAAGCTCAGATGACATCAGAATATGTATTGATCCATGTGATTTGAAGAAAGCACTAAAAAGACCTCATCAACCAATGTGCACAGTCAAAAATGTCTCAGTTCTGATGCCAAATGCCATTGTTTTTTCTGTCTTAGATGCAAAAAGTTAATTTTGGCAAATTTTGCTTAACCAGAAATCCTCATTGCTAACTATTTTCAGTACTCCATTTGGCAGGTACAGATTTTTGAGAATGTCATTTAGGATAAATTCTGCAAGTAAAGTCTTTCAACATGCAATGGAGCAACTTTTTTCTGGGTATCCTTGTGCTATTATAGTAGACATACTCATAGGAGGAAATGGTGAAGCTGAGCATGACAGAAACCTCAGAAAAGTTCTGGAAAGAGCACGTCAAGTGAATCTTAAGCTCAACCCATAGAAATGTAAAGTCAGGCTACAAGAGGTTACTTATGTTTTTCATTTATTTACTAGTTCAGGCATACGACCAAACCCTTCTAATCAAACAGCCATTCTCGAGATGCCAGCACCAGACAAAGTTCAAGCCCTGCAAAGTTTTCTTGACATGGTTAACTATCTAGGCAAGTTCATTCCAGATTTAAGCCAACTTTCAGCACTGCTTAGAGGGCTGACATGTAAAGATGTATCCTGGTCTTGGTTGGAACAGCAGCAAAGAGCATTTAATGTACTGAAACTGAATTACCAGTCCACTAACTCTCAGATATTATGATGCTCACAAGCCAGTCACTCTTTCATGTGATACTTTGAGATTTGGCCTTGGCGCAGTCATTCTACAAGAGGGTCAACCTGTTGCCTCTGCATTGAGAACTCTTACCCAAACTGAAATGCAGTATGCACAAATCAAGAAAGATCTTTTGGCAATTGTGTTTGCATGTTCAAGGTTCCATAATTATATTCATGGTAGACCTATCCAGATCTAAACAGACCACCGACCCCTAGTCACTATCTTGAGAAAGACTATGCATTCAGCACCAGCCAGACAGCAAAGTATGATGTTGAGATTGCAAAAGTATAATTTCACTTTTGTCTACAAGAAAGGCAAACTCCTTTATCTTGCTGATACATTATCCAGATCACCCCAAAACACCACTGAACAGCATGAGAATGAGAACCTTGATTTTGAAGTCATGGAAGTGAGAAATTTTTCTTCCACACATCTTGATGAGCTGAGAGATCACACAGCCACAGATCCATTTTTACAGAGGCTCAACTACTTTATCAATCAAGGATGGCTGTCAAAGCAATCTAGTTTACCTCAAGAAGTGCAACCTTATTTTCCGTACAGAGATGAGATTTTGTCTGACAATGTTATCGTTCTGAAAGGTCCCAAAGTAATTGTTCCAAAGTCCTTGCAAAAAGAGTATATTACTCTCTTGCATTGTGGTCACCCAGGAACTGACTACTAAAAGAAGGGTGAGAGGAGTAGTATTTTGGCCTTCTATGTCACAAGACATTGAGAGAGTACGTTCATCTTGTTTTGTGTGTAACAGTACTAAGGCACATCAATAGAAAGGACCACTTCAACTAAACCACATTCCTGAACTACTTTGATGACAGTAGCTGCTGACATTTTTGAGTGGAATGCTCAACATTATTTGGTGTTAGTAGATTCTTACTCCAATTGCTTTGAGATTGACCTACTTCCTAATCAGCATCCATTACTGTCATTACTAAGATGAAGCATCATTTTGCAGCCCATGGTAGTCTGCATAAAGTTATTTCTGACAATGGCACACAGTTTACAAACCAACAGTTCACTGAAAGTGTGATAAGAGACCTTGGGACACAGGTGGACAGTAGTCTCTCCTTTGATAATCACATCACCACAGTAGTCAGGAAATCCTTCTACGTGGCACACCTCATCACAAAAGGTTTCTCATCCAGGAAAAAAGAGGTCATTGTTCCCCTCTACTCATCACTCATTAGACCCATTATAGAGTACAACGCCCCTTTTGGTATGTACCTCACACGACATCTACAACAACTGGAAAGGCCACAGAAATACCTCACAAGGAGGATTAACGGCCTCAAACAGATGCCCTATGCAGACCGTCTCAAAAAACTCCAGCTTTACTCTGTCGCATATCGCCTACTCAGCAGTGATCTCTGCCTAACATACAAAGCTATGTCAAACCCAGAGCTGTTAGACATGCTCCACATAAAGAAATTCCAATCCTTCCAAGCTACACACTCTAGGGACCTAAACCTTGTCACCATGATAAGCAGAACAAGCTGGAGGGATAGATTCCTGTCTCAGAGACTTCCCATACTCTAGAACAAACTACCTAGCTATATCAAACAAACCTCCTCATTAGCACTCTTCAAGAAAAATCTTGATGATTGGATGGGAAATATGAAATTCACCCCGGGGATCACTTCTGTGGCTCTGCTTGACAGGGGCACAGGAAAATAATCTTCTCTGGTGGCAAAAGCCAGGGTACCATTTGTCTAGGCTTATATAGACCCTAGGGCCAATAGCCTAGTACCTACCTATGAACCTATAAGAGTAGGACTTTACTCATGTCAGTCAAATGGTTTGGCAGAACATGGAGTTCAAAGTGCTAAATAGTTATTAAAGTCAAAATGAGACAATGCTGATATTTTCTGGAATCTCTTGAATCTCAGAAATATTCCTTGTGATAAACATCTTGGTTCACCTGCCCAGAGACTGCTGTAAAGACAAACCAGAACCATATTACCAATCAGTAGTCAATTGTTGGTTACATGTGTCAAGAACAACAGGTCAGTGAAGACCATTCTGTTGAAGACATGTTTAACTCTTCTGGATTTAAGGGTGTCCTGCTATGATAAGATCAGCAAACTGTTCAATACATTATGAGAAGGAGAAGTGGTAAGGATGCAAATGTCTAAAGGTTATGATTGGACTGGAGTCATGAAGAATATTTGCTCAGAGCTGAGATCATACATTGAGGAATCAGAAAGTAGAGTTTAGGCAGATTCAGAAACACTTGATGCCAGTGTCCAAGCCTATACAACAGCAAGTAGCCTGTGAGAAAGACTGTTTATCTCAGTGAGCTATCCAGTGTTCCTGTTCCAGAGGAAGTTCCAGAGAATATTCCCATTACTGTGGTGAATCCACAAGTTCCTGATACGAGTTGTTCACCGAAGACTGTCCCTGTTGCTAAACCCAGTCATGATTGTTATGTTACCAGATTTGGTCGCATCTCCAGACCATGAAATAGATGCATGGCAACTTGGACATGAACAGTGTGTTTGTTTCTAATGTCTATAGTAATGCATGTCTAACTCCAATGTTGTTTTCAGCTAAGAGCAATCTTTTTAAGAGGGATGATTTTGATCAATGTGTGTGTGTGTGTGTGTGTGTGTGTGTGTGTGTGTGTGTGTGTGTGTGTGTGTGTGTGTATGTACCTTTAAGAAGCTATTTAAGGGCTTGCACAAATGTATAAATACTGAGCACATGTGAGCCTGACTGCCATTTTGTAGTAAGCTGTTGAGATTTAAGGTCTATCTGTTAATCAGTTTGTTTATATTTTAGGATGCTGCTATCTATCCTGATGTGTTTCTATGTATTAAAGCATGTAAACAAAATACCCTACCTGCTTGCCATCTATGTTAGAGAGGGATAAGCAAAACTTCCCTTTTACAGTTTAGAGATGCATGCTCACTGTTATCTGAGAATATGAAATTGTTGCTTTGTGCTACAGACTAAGGCATGCATACTTTCTTTTATAGTTGAGATATGCATGCACAATTTGATACAACTGTATTAAATACCAACTAAGCAGTCCTTAACTTTTAATGCTACTAAATTAGTATTAAAATTATTATTATTAAATTACTATTTAGAACGGTACTCTTCTGATGCATACATACCACATGCTTCTCACATCCTTAACAGATGCACTGCATGGGACCTCACATTCAAGGCTTGCTCCATGACAGCTGTGGAAAAAACAGAACAGAATACCATTATGAATACCAGTCCTGACTATATTCAGCTTTTAAGTCTGATATTTAATCACTGACATTGATATGTAAACATCTGTGGGGTATCCGCTGTACTAAATTCCCCAATCCAATGGTCGAGGGGATTCCACTTCCTCCTCTGGTGGTCATAAAAGTGATGTCTGCATTGCTCACCAGTGCAGGGGATACCTGTAGCACTGATCAAAGCCCTGGCAATACTATTTCAGGCTTCAGACTTGCATTCTGAGCCTGAATAGTACCACTGTAGCAACCGTGGCTCATGCTCTTTAACTAGGAGTCCAGTAAAGACTTTGGACTCCTGTATACCCCACATCAGCACCGAGAAGTACACTCCCTTGCCAATAACACCAGACACACCTACCACAGCTCAAGCTCAATGTAGAATGAGGATTTCCCACCAATTGCATTTTGTATCCTGATGTTTTCCTACCAATTTCACATCTCGCACTTACTGAGAGTGTGCACATTTTAATTTTGCAACATTTGAAAACATTGTGCATCTCTTACCCTCAAGCAAACACAGTAGGAGATGGTGCACACTGCTAGGCACCATGTTTGCTTGATGTTAAGCAATGCACAACAGTGGCAAGCACTGCAACTTCAAGATAACTTGGTATCAGCTATTGCCACAAGAAGGTTGAGAAAACAGTTGTGTATGTCATACTTCATTGCTATAATCTGCAATTCCACAACAGTAAACCAAAATGTGTACACTCTATACTAGACCCCAGGTGATCTGAACTCCACACCTACACTTAACACCTGCTGCCACAAAATTAGTGAGATGATATGTCCTATCTTAGTATTCATTGTAAAGTTTTCACTATTAATCACAGCACAATGCTGTTTACCATGTTAGCGTGATGGCCAATAGTATTAATTAAATGCATTCAGTTTATGTTTGCAGCTGTCTGGGTCCTATCTGCAGACTAGGTGGTCCATTCCTCCATTCCTCCAGTGTGTGCACTGCTGCACTTTGTGTAAACCAGGTGACCATGGCGAAACACATTTGTGCTAAGCGACACATCGGGCAAACACTGTCCTCAAAAAAAATAAAAAAATGGAGACATAGTTAAAATGAAGAAAAATAATATATGGCAGTGCCCAAACCAAATTTAATGAAGAAAACTCAAATAAGGGAAAAGAAGTTGCCATGCTTTCCTACAATCTGTATTCATGGCCAGCAACCTTACACAGAAATGGTACCCACATCAGACCTCCCAACTGTTCAGAATTTTGCAGAGTGTACAGATGTCTGCATCATATTTTTTGTGTTATTCCTTGTAAAATGTGGTTTCTGAAAAATCACTGAAGATTGAAGTTAATACATAATAAAATACATTTCAGTTTTGTAGTTCATATCCTTCAGAAAATGCATGCTACCACAAATCCCATTATTCTATCTACATTTTTACTTTTATAGGAACAGTATGGTAAATCTGTTCCTATTTTTGGCTCTTTCTCCCCTCATTACTTAGTCTTTGTCCAGATTTTTTGCACTAACAGTTTGGGAGGTGCGATCCGGATTCATATTACAGGTCTCATGGCCAGCAACACTGGTGGAAGCTGCAAAACCTTGCTTATGAGTGCCACGCATCAATATGCATGGCGTGATGCCTCTCAATGAGCAGTGCCGTTCACACGAACACATTCCATGTAGGATCTGGGGGCTTGTTTTTGTCTGAAAAAAAATCTGCCTTATTTGCACTTTTATATAATGAATGTTACTATTTATATTAAGCCTAATTATCTCAAGTACATTATTCATGTGTCAGTGTGTGTGTGTGTGTGTGTGTGTGTGTGTGTGTGTGTGTGTGTGTGTGTGTGTGTGTGTATGTGATATATATATATATATATATATATATATATATATATATATATATATATATATATATTTTTTTTTTTTTTGTATCTATGTGAGTGTGTGTCTCGGTATCTCAGTCTGAGTGTGTGTGAGTGCATGAGATCTAGTGCTGATTTTCCAAGATTCTGTATGCGCGTGTGTGTGTGTGTGTATATTTCTCTCTGTATATATACATATATACTTCTATGTGTGTCTGCTTTCTTTCATCGAAAGCGCACATTCCCAAAACTCAAATCAAGGACACCAAACGTCTGAAACTTCAGGTCAACAAAACATCAGCCTACTGCAGCACACCTACTAACAGCAATCCAGCGATCACTGATTCTGACCTCATATTCAACAACAGGTGCAGTGTTTTTCTTTTTTTGTTTAAAGTATTAATGGGGATGGATATTATACAGCACTCAAAGCTTCTTTGTGTAGATCACGGTACAGTGCGGATTAAGAAGTTTACCCTTTTCTCCACTGTAGTGCAATCTTGGAGTTGGTATATATAATTTGCAGGGGGTTGTACACCCCCACATGGGGGTTGCAGTGGGGCTTGCACACCTGCAAAAATGTGTGTGAAGGTTAGTTTTGTTCAGTTTTTGGGTTTCATAGGTCTGTTTCGGTAGAGTGATGTTTCGTTCAACTGCAGTTTTGGAGTTTTGGTGTCCGTAATTTGAGTTTCAGGAATGTGTGCTTTCAATGAAAGAAAGTAGATCCATCTTCGTATCTATGTGAGTGTGTGTCTCCGTGTGTCAGTCTAAATGTGTGTGAGTGCATGTGATCTATTTCTGGTTCTCCAAGACTCTGAAGCACTACTGAGCAAAGAGCACATCACCCACAGTGACAACTGTAATAAGAATGACATGGATGTTTCTCTCTAGAAACATAGGATGCCACAACCAGGAAAGGAACAAAAAATGCCAACCAAGGACAAGTGTTTTATTATTTCTGGCAAAGGGTCTTTTTTGGAAAATGTTATTTTTTTTTTTTACTTTCATCTTAAAAGGCACCTAACTACCATACCTTCTCATGTTAAAAACACTCAGGAGATTTGTCAGGACTTGTTAAACCTTGAATGGAAGGAAGATTATTTTTGGGGAGTGGTGGATGTTAAGGCCCTATACATCAATATTGAAAAAAAGTCTGGGAATGGAAGCTGTTGCTAGACTGTTGGGAGAGGGACCACGCACTGGATTTCTTTTGACCATCTTAGAATTTTGTTTAACTCACAGTTATTTTAGGTGGAAGAATGATTTTTTTCTTGCAAAAGAGGGGCACAGCAATGGGGGCAGCTTTTGCCCCTTCTTATGCCTTTATGTACATGGGGGATTTTGAAAACCAGTTTATGTTGTTGGATGATAACATTTTGAGGAGTGTAGTTTATTATAAAAGGTACATTGATGATTTACTCTTTGTTTGCAAGGGAAGTAAAAGAGAGTTCATGGATTTTATGGATGGTCTTAATGAAAATCCATATGGTTTAAAATTTTCTTGGGGTATCCATAGGTCCAGTTACATTTTTGGATGTGGTTCTTTATGTAGACAATAAAAGTAACATCCAGTTTAAACCTTACAGAAAGCCAACTGCTGTTAATTTTTTGCATGCCTCTAGTATGCACCCACCCCATCTCATACAGTCTTTGTCTTTTGGTGAATTCAAGAGTATTCTCATCAATACCTTTGATGTTCGGTTGTTTGAAAGTTTTCTGAATGAGGTGTTTGGTAGATTATTTGTTAGAGGTAAAAAGGAAGGCTTGCTGTTAAAAGCTAAAAATAAGGCAATGTGGAATATGTAGGGGCCTGTTAGGAGAACTGTCATCCCCAGAAGGGAAGTTTGGTATACAGAGACTAATCGTGTAGATGAAAAAGATAAAGTATGTTTTGTTACAAGATATACTGACTTTTCGGCATTCTTGGAAAGAACAGTTAAACAAGCATGGGAAATAGTATGTGAGGATATAGCACTATAGGATTTTTATTTCCCAAACACATTGTTTTTTTTCTCATGGGAGGTATAATAATCTTAAAGAGTTGTTGAACAAGAAACACACAAGGCCTGTAGGTCAGTGTAGGTTGGATAATAGGGTAGGTACCCATTGTTGAGGACATTATTCAATATGCAATCGGGTTAGGAATCTACATGACCATAGAATCAATGGGAAGTTGTATAGAGCTTGTGAATTTTATGATTGTAACAGCTGTAATGTTGTTTATATTTTGGGTTGTAATTGTCATCCAGCTCAATGGTATATTGGTCAAACCACTAGAAAGGTTCGGGTTCAGATTTTAGAACATTTAGGGGATGTTAGACAAAGGAAAGTTGAGAGCCCAGTGGCTATGCATTTTCTGTTTAAGCATCAGGGTCAGAATGAGAGTCTATTTTTCAGTGTTTTGGCACGACCTAATGGCATGAAAGGTAATTTTAGAACTGAGATATCTAGACTTGAGAGCAGATTAATTATCAATTTTCATACTTTGCAGTCAAATGGAATGACTTTGGAAAATAATTTAATTTTATAGTGTAAAATATAGGGTGCCATCAGTATTGCTAGATGGGGTGGATGTGTATGTGTTTATGTGTGTGTGTGTAGATATATATATATATATATATATATATATATATATATATATATATATATATATATATATTTACATATTTTCTTTTATATATATATATATATATATATATATATATATGTATTTATATGCGCATTTATATGTGCTTTCCGCACAAATGGGTGCTGTTTATTTGTGTGTTTGTTCGGAAATTTCATGCACATAAAAAGTATTTTTTTACACACAATGTTAGATAATATTATTTGTAGAGTATGAATCTTAATGTTGTCTATGAAATCGTAAAATAGTGCATATTTTAGTATCTAACATGATGTGGTAAATTATATTGAATACACATTCATTCTTTGAGATTATTAATTTGTACTGTTGGTAATTCTGATTATACCGTGGTGGTGGTGCTGCGGTAGCATTGTCGCCTCACAGTAAGACTCTGTGCGGTTCGATTCTCAGCTAGAGCATCTTCTGCATGGATACATACGTAAATAGGTGTACCTTCATTGAAGGTTGTGCATCAGGCCTGGCAAGCCGGTATGTAAAAATCAACTGCCAATCATTAGCGGACTGGAGTACTGCTGTGGTGACCCCTAACCGGGAAAAGCCGAAAGACACAAACAAACAAACTGTTGGTAATTCTGATTATTTCTACGTTGAAAAAACACATTTGGTATGCATAGTAAATGTTGGGTATTTGTTTGGGATCTGCTCTTTTCTTAAAGAAATATTTTTCTTAAAGAAATATTTTTAAAAAATATTTCAAAGTCTGTGACTTTCTGCTTAATTGTTTAATTAATTGGAATATTGCAAGATTGATTGAATGTAATTACATTGATGTGGGTATATAAAAGACTAGAATGTTTTTTTTTTAAATTGTTCCATTAGAAGGTAAGAAGCCGAGGTGCCAGAATGATTGCATTCATAAAACACTTGTCCTTGGTTGGCGTTTTTTGCTCCTTTCCTGGTTGTGGCATCCTATGTTTCTAGAGAGTTATTCACTGGATGTGTTTTGAGTGACATGGATGTTTGTCTGGCACAAAATGCACCTGGAAAGCATTTTCAGTCTAATACTTACTACTAGTAATTTGTTCAATATAGCCGCACAGATGCAGATAAATGAACAGACTCAGAGCTGAGTTGCATGAAGGAATAAACTAATGTGGACATTGTATGTCATGGGATAAAGTACAGAAAAAAATTAAAACAAAAACAAACAACCAACCAAACAAAAAAAATAAACGTTTCCGAAGCACCAAACGCACCACTTATTTGAGTGCTTCTGATCTTTTTATTCATGAACTTTATCAGAGAAAATGTTGCAGTCAGACTCTTTCCTTTTTATATTGGTCCAGGTATGCAACACATATGCAACATGTGATTAGAAAAACACTTGCAAAAATCATTTATCTTTCATAAACTTTAATCTGTGTCAGTTATATGAATCGGACTAATGGCAGCAAATGCCATTGCCAAAATAATTACTTAGCTTCCGACACATTTTTAAAAATTTCCCTCTTTTAAATCCATTTCAGACTTTGCAATTACTAAAGATGTAAACTGCAACAAAACAACAATTTTATGATTGCTTCTCTTGCCATCCTTGTTTTTTTCCTCCTATCTTTTCTGTACTGTGCCCCTCCGACCACTCCCTTAGCTCCTTTCCACCCCCTTTAGGACTTATTTCATGCCCTAATGCTAGTTCCTATAACCTGTTTAGCCACACTGACTTTCTTTACTTTTTTTGCTATGCTGTCTCTTCTTTGCTCCAGCGGCACAGCATATAATGTTGCTGCCTCACAGCAAGAGGATCCCATATTCGATTCTTGGCTGGGGTACCTTTTGTGTGGAGTCTGCATGCTCTCCCTGTGTTTTGTGGGTTTCTTTCTAGTACTCTGATTTTCACTCACATTCCAAAGACATGCAGTATCTGGACTGGGCACTATAAATTGGCCATAGGTGTTAGCATGCATGCAAGTGTGTGGTATGGAAGAACAGCCATGCCCTAGTTAGCCACCTGGTAGTGTAAACCTTGGATCTTGATGACTATCACCATTGAAGTGACACCCCGACCCCCTATGCAGAAAGGGAAAAAAGGAATTGTGGATAGATAGATGTCTCTTCTTTGCTTCCTTGCCCATAGCCCTGAAGACTCCATCACTTACCTATCCCTTAACTTCTTTTCTATTAATTTTTTCCCAGCCTCCTAACATATCCTCGATCACTTCCTCCCACCCAGCATAATCTACTCTTTTAATGTCCCTCAACTTTGTCATTATTCTTTCCATAATTCTAATCATTTTCATGAATTACAAATGTGTCTATATTAAAATGCAACAACCAAGACTCGAGTTTTATCTTAACTCTGGTTTTGTCATGATGGTATGTGCTTTTGTCCTATTTAGCACCCTGAGTACAAGAGTGATTCTAAATTTTATGATTCAATTAATTACAATGACGTATCACTTAAGACATGCCTGCTTTTAAAATATAGTCAAAACTAAAGTAAATCACAAAAAATGCAAACATGAAAAAAGTGGAGATAAAATTAATATTATTTCTGAAACCTTTAAATTATTCAAGGAAAAACACATTCTTCCATTGTGTAAAAGCAAAATGACTCATCGTTTTAGTACATTAAACTCTAACATCCATAAAGCCAGCAAAATGCTTATCTCTTCACAACGTATTCTAGAAAAATGTTTTCCACTATTGCATTAGCACGCACAACCACATCTCCTTAGTACATAATCATATGGATGAACACATTCAAAAGTGTAATTTTTAAAGAAGCAGGAAAATAAAATCTCCTACACTGTATCGAAAAAAAAGCATATCTCTGCGAGATGCCATAGCATGGCAATAGGCATATTTAGAATTCATGACAAGGCTTGGACTACTGGTGAGACATATGTTTCACCAATACAGATGCAAAGCAAACTGCCTTTTAAGAACAGGAACATCAAGCCTGTTTTATTTTTATGTTTTTACATCATATTCTTAATTTCACTAACTGGAGACACAACAGCAGGGACCACAATTATTGCAACAAGCATTGCAGCAATCAAAGCAATTTACCCCAGAATAAGCTGAATTACAAAGTAGAACATACAAAAATTTTGTAATGAACCCAAACGTTCATATTAATTACAAATAAATGGAAAGAATAGTAAGTTACCAAAAAATATTCTTAGTGCATTTGGAAAAAGTGGCAGAGGGGCAAATAGTAGATGGAGTAGTCACTTATGTAAAAAATGACATGAATCATTTGGGAGAACAAGATGGCCGCTGTCCTGTTGGGTGTGCTGAAACTCAGGAGAGCATCACTTAAAATTATATCTGCTTTTTTCACCAGTAAGACTTAACATTTTTCTCATCAAAACCACGGATTAATTACTACTACACTTCGTTCAAATACCAGAAGAAAAAAAAAAGACTGAAACCCTTACCGTTTAGGCTGGATTGTTGCTGATTATTTGGGAACCTGGATACCACATGTGAATCCTGCACAGTGAGGGACTAGGCCTAACATTCCTGAAATTAAAGCAGAAAATCCTTGCTAAATGTCAGCTAGCTTCAACCATCAATCAATAATCAAAATGCCTCTAGCATCAGAAGATATGGAAAGTCAAACAACAAAAACTAAATTTACGGCTATTAATTCTCCAGAGAAAGACTCTTCTACCTCTTCTAAAAGGCCCAGAGTCCAGAAGGCCTTAGATACAAATAAAAATACCAATACAGCCAAAGGTAAAGCAGAATGCTCCAACTTGGAGGACTTAAAGGCAGCACTGCAACCTTTACAGGATGCTATACTAAATCTTACAGCTCAGACAAAAGCTATTGGATCATCTACAGACAAGATTCTAACAAGGTTAGACAAGATTGAATCCAAAATATTGGACCAGGACATTAAAATTGATCTCATGCAGGAGGAACTGAAAGTAAATAAAAAATCAATCCAGGATCTGCATACAAAAATTCTGGATCTCGAAGCTAGATCCAGAAGAAACAATCTAATTATAAGAGGTATCCATGAAAACATTGAACACTCCAAGTTAACAGAGGTGATAACATCTATATTCAGTTTCTTACTCGACAATAACCAAGAGGCCAAACAAATTACAATAGAAAGGGCACATAGAGCGTTAAGAGCCCCCTTGGAAGCAACAAACCCCAGAATTGTTTATGCTAAAATTCTCAATTTCTACCATGTGAACAAGCTCTTAGCTGCAGCCAAGCTCAAAAAAACAATAACGTGGCAAGGAATGAAAGTATCCATTTCACAAGATCTTCCCCAACAAATCAAGGTGGCAAGACAACAATTAGCCCCTTTCTGTGCATATCTTATTAACAGTAAAATAAGATTTCAAATGAGGTACCCCAACTCTTTATCATTTACTGCCCAAGAACAAAAACACACAGTCTCCAACAAAGAAGATGCTGCTACTGTTTTTATTAAACTGTTCGGTACCAACTCGGGTAAAGAAGCAAAATAGAGGGAAGAACCAAATTATTCTATTTTATTGTAGCGACTTACTTCTACAAAGATGAAGAACTAATATTCAAACCTCTATTTTTTCCCTTGATCTCGTTTGGTCCAGAAATGATTCCTTATCGTAGCATCTTACCTTGTCCTGGAGCTGCCGGAATGGTGATGGCGATGGGCCTGCCTGTTTCGGAAGCGCCTGCAGTGATTGGGAAGCGATCCTGGCCTCTCGTAGCCCCCTGAAGTCATAGTACTCCAAGCGCTGCCTCGTGGCTGTAAGTCTCCAGCAGGGCCTTAGATGACTGCATTTCCCAGCAATCGCCCGTCCTAGCGTGACCTCGTCGTATCAGCTAACCTCCCAGGATGCTTTGTTCCCTTAAAGCAACAGGTTGGTTTAAAGAAGCATAACCTGCGTCGGCTGATGTCCGCCTTCTCACATAACAGCGTTTACATTGCAGCGCTGTTAAGAGATCACGTGCAGGGTCTCTGACGAGTATACAGCTCACCGACACTGAGAAGAACATTGTCTCGGAGATAATGGAAAAGCGCGTGTCTTCAACGGACTACACTTCAGAAGAAAAGCTCGCAGTATACTCCGCTTGATCTAATTCATTTTTGGAGTGACGCTACCTAGAGGTCAACGATTGCCAGACCAACAATGTTTGCAGTAACTTTGTCTGGTATGAACTACAATTTCTCCTTGTATCTTTCATTCATTTATCCAAGTGTTAAATCCAGGCAAACTAGATGCAAGCAGCACCCCTACTCAAGGCTCCACAGCTGTGTGGATCGTTTTACAGTTTATGCAGACTTTATAAGCGTAGAAGACTCTTAAGCTCTAGCCATATTTTAAATACATGCCTTAGATCACTTTATTAAGTACATACTGTTTTGGTCTGCCTATGAAACTTGTTTGCATATGTCTCAGTGATAATACTAGCTTTCTCTAGGTCAATGATTTTCAAATGGCTGATCCCAGACCCCCTTTGTGTAGCTGAGATAACCTATCCTAACTAATACAGCAAGTTCCTGCATTTTCTTAAAGGAATATCTATCTGATTTAACAGTTTTATTAGCAAAAACTACCACATTACATTTTTGATCAAGACTTAACAGCATTGTCATTTACATGCCACCTAGCGAAAACCACCACACTACACTGCAACATGCTATATTTATATATATATTAAAATGAGGTATGAATCTCTACTAAGCTGTATGTTTTTACCTTGGGGTAATACACCTGTGATGCGCAGGTCCCAATGATCTCAGGAATTTTTGAAAAACAAATGCTGTATATTTAAGAACCCTCTGATCTCTACCTGTAAGAGTGCAAAGACTTTGATTTAAACATCTTGGTACCAATGTAGGATATGTAATTTAAAGTAAGGTCATTACATTACCCATGTTAATCTGTAGGAATCTGTTTGGCTTGTGTGTTAAACTAGCCCCCATATGAAATACAAATGCTTCTTTGGTCTGATAAAATGCCTCACTCACCAAATTGCTCAAATTCACAAATGAGCAGGAACTTACCTACGGAAGCAAACCCATATCTCATTACACTATACTACCAATTACGCAACGACGCTTGTATCCCAAATGTGTCCTAATATGCAAACATGTTATCTTGAAGCAGCAGCACTTCCGTAAGTACCACAAAGTGTTTTTGGTGACCCTCACTTGAATAAAACTGCTGTGTTAGATCCCGGACGGGTCACAAACCCCAGGTATTTATTATTGTTATTATTTATACCTTAAAAACTCTAATCTGCAGTCAGTTGCAATACCCCTGTAAATCAAGCTCTTGTCTAGGTCACATGGGATAATACAAGCTTTTTTGCTAGTAAAATAGTTCTTAAAAGTGCAATAATTTTGTTTCTAGGAAGCATTATATTTTAGTAAGCTGAAATTGCAACTGTTAAGGGATGAGTCAAGGGTCCTTCTGGATTAACAGCCCTTTACTGCTTGACTAGCCTATAAGTATGTATGTCTATTACAACAGTCTGCTTCTCTTCCTAGTGTGCCACGCAAAAAACAGAAAGGGAAAGATGGTGTTGACAGTTGAATTTTGACAATTTAAATGACCTAATTGTTGTTTTAGGATAAAATCTGTTGTACTTTCAAGATAGGGACAATGCAGCATATAACAGGATACGAGGCCCGGATCATTGCAGATAAATAATTCTTGATTACCTTGAATGTATACTGTACTTAATACTACATTCTTAAAAGGAAAGATGTTACATGTAAACTTTGGGATCATATAACTTATTATGTTACATTGAATATTCTGTTGGATTTAGACGGGTTCTAGTCATTATAATACCTAAGAGATATAGAGGGTGAACAATTTTACAATATCACCTTATAATTACTATCGTTCTGTTACTGTAAGTGAACATGGTTTATAAAGTGGGTTCATTTTTTGAAAGCTCTAGGATACACACTATCTAAATACCTCTTGTGGTGTAATCCTGGATCACTGTTTAGTAAAACTGATCATAACCTAATAGAGGTAACCCATTGTATCTTAAATGAAATGTTAATGAAGTTGACTAGGAGTATGTTCGTAAAGCTCATTATACTTATAAATGCTGCAAAACGTATGTTCCCATTGATAACGCATTGACACAGATTGGAGCGCCTAATGTGTTCAAGATTCACAGTATATATATCATATCTGGAATGGAATGGAATGTTATGAATTTCATATGTATAATACACACTAAAAGGAATGAGGACTTAATCTAGTATAGTGGTCTTCAGAGTAATACGCCTTACATAGACCTATGGTGTCTAGATTGGTGTGTTTGGAAACACCTCCCCCTTGGGGAAATAAAATTTAAAATATCATTAACAGATTTTGAGAAATGTTAAATATGACTACGAAGTCTTACTATTCACTATAAATATGTTACTGTATTGGGTTTTTTACACTTAAGACATGCTCTGAATGAGTTAGGCAGTGTTTTAATTCGAGTCAGCGTAGCTTTCTAGCTCTTGTAGAATTGAAGATTATATTCTGGGATACATTATTTCTTAATTTACACTGGTATCTTAGCTTAGCACATAGAAAAGAGAGTGTTTCAAGTGTTTGCAATGTGTTTAAATAATTTATGTATCCCAGTCTCTTCCAGGCTAAAGGAGTCAGTGGTTATGCACGGGAGATACGCTGGAAGAGTCGCCCATCTATGGTTTTATAATGTATTATACTTTTTTACCCTCTCTGTGTTAAACTTTGGCACCCCAGAAAAGATTAACCTTTTTTCTTACCCACAAATGATAAGATTGTTATGTGGAAGATAGCCTCATGGAATGTCAAAGGCATACAAGCTGAAACCAAAAGAAAACTTATCCTTCATCTGCTGTTCAAAACCAGTCTAGATTGCATCTTGTTACAAGAAACACATCTATTAAGAGAAAAATGGAGCTCCATAAAAAATAAAAGATGGATTAAGGAAGTTATAGCAGCGGGGATTAAAACTAATAAAGTAGGAGTAGCTATCATTATTAAAAACTCCTTTAAACACACTATTGTAAAACAGGACTTTGACTCTGAGGGCAGATGGTGTTACTTTGTAACTAAAATTGACTACTTGGATAAACCTATTATGATCCTAAACATATATGCCCCCCGTACGCTTCAACACAACTTCATAATGAACTTGTATAACATCCTTCATAAGTTCCCGGAACACTACTATATAATTGGGGGAGATTGGAACTCTATCCAGGACCCAGTTCTGGACAGATCTAATAAGATGTCCGTAAATAATCCACAAGCCTCCTCCGCTATTGCAGACCTTAAAAGTGACTTTAATCTATTCGACCCCTATTGTAATGATCCCGACAACCTTAAGAACAGAGGTTATACCTTTTTCTCTCAGTGTCATAAGTCCTGGTCCAGGCTGGACTTTTTTTTAATTTCAGACATTTTTCATAAATTTGCAACTACTATCTGCATTGAACCGAGATCAATCTCGGATCACTCAAAGATTACTTTATCTGTAGAATGGTCCCGCTCTACCCCTCCAAATATTCCAGTGAGAAGCTGGAAACTAAACCCTAATTTACTAGGAAAGTCAGATATTAAGAAAGAAATTAATACCCTATTAGATCAATGTATACTTGCCATTAAGAACTCCAACACCTCATTCGATATTTCTTGGGCTACCACTAAGGTTTTGATCAGAGGATTATTAATCAATAAAGCCTCCCATTATAAAAACGAGTATATCACTAAAGAGAGGAGTATACAGGAGGAATTAAGATCCCTGGAAACACGTATTCAACAAAACTACTCATCAGACTTAGAAAAGGAGATTACCCAACTACAGTTAAAATTAACATCATTACAGGCTGATAACCTATCATTCTATGAGATAAAAGCCCTAGCTAATTAATCACACTGGGCTCAACTTCCCTCTAGGTTTCTGGCGAGATTGATTAATCAACATAGCAATACTCCCCCTATCTCAAGAATTAAGGTCCATCAAAATTATATATGTAACACACAAGACATAATAAAGATATTTGAAGATATATATGAAGAAGTATACAATCCTAGCCCTAATTCTATAGACAAGCAGGAACTAAACTTTTTCCTTGACAATCTAGCGACACGAAAGATAGATGAACATCATCGATCCTTATTAGCGGCCGATATCACTCAAAGAGATACTATGTCTGCAATCAATAATCTTAAAAACAATAAAGCGCCAGGACCGGATGGATTCACGGCGGAATTTTATAAAGCTTTTAGCCAGAAACTAACAATCATTCTATGTCACCTATTTAACTTTATTATTCAGGAATATGTCTGTGACCCCCACCTAAATGCATCCCGAACTATTCTAATCCCCAAACCTAATAAAGATAGTACCAACCCTAATAATTATAGACCCATTTCTATCATTAATATGGACATTAAAATTTTGGCAGCAATTTTAGCTTGTAGATTGAAATCTGTGATTAATAAAATCATCTCTCCTGAACAATCAGGGTTTATAAACCAGAGACAAACCTTTGACCAGACTCTTACACTTAATGCTATGTCCTCTTTATCATTGATTAAGCGTACCCCTATCTACGCCCTTGCAATCGATGCATCCAAAGCATTTGACAGAATAAGTAAAGAATTCTTGATCTCGGTTCTACAAAAATTTAATTTCCCTGCACAGTTTATACACACTCTTAATACCCTTTATAAAAATGCATATACTACTTTACAAATAAACAAATATAGCTCCAAAAGGATAATGATTAATAATGGTATCAGACAGGGATGCCCTCTATCACCGCTTTTATTTAACCTATATATTGAACCTTTACTTTTATTAATTAAACAGAGAACATTCCACCATATTCCAAGATTATTTAATACTGAAATACCCCTATCAGCTTATGCAGATGATTTGAATATTTACTACTCCCTTCCCAACTCTGATATTAACAAAATCAATAGTGCTTTGCAAACTTTCTCCAAATTCTCGAATTATAAGGTGAATTTAGATAAGACAACGATTTTTCCAATTAACATCTACTCGCAATTACCCAGTGAAAGATCTCTACCTAATATAAAAGTCAATGACCATTTTCAATACCTAGGTGTATCCTTCCAAACAGATGGAAATATACAACATCAAGGGGACTTCTCTAGTTGTTGGGGCCTGATACAAAAAGATATGGAAAGATGGACTCAACTAAAACTTCCGGTTCTCTCGAAAGTAGCCATTATCAAAATGAATATTCTACCTAGACTACTGTATGTTCTAAATGCTACCAACACCCTGATTCATAATAAAGTCTTTAATAAGATTCAATCAGTTCTCTCAAAATTTATATGGTACCCAAGACCCATCAGGATAAGCTATAAAAAACTTATATACCCTAAAGAGAAGGGTGGTTTAAACCTTCCAGATTTTAGACTATTGTATGAAATAAATAGAAGCAGTAGAATAATTAATGTTGCAACTTTCAGAGAGGAACTAAATGCTTGGTGCCCATCTTGGGTCAAACTTTATTACAATTATATTAAGTCACTTTCCATTAATCCCATGGCCCTACCTTTTTTAGACATATCTGCCAAAAGAAAGTACAAAATTCAAAATGACCTATGGTCTCAAATCAAATGTACTCAAAACTTGTTTAACTCCCTAGATCTACAGTCTGCTTTTCATCTTCTCCAACCTTTACACCTTAATCCTAACATTAAATTAAACGAGAAGTTGGTTAATCTAAATTCGTTCCTACTGATCAAAAATAAAACTGTTCTGGACTTCTTCTCATACAGGATGGAACATACTTCTTCCATCAGAATCAAGTTGAAGCTTTCGATCAAGTACACCACTATGATTAGACAACTAATGGACATTTGCAACAAATTCTGGAGAGATACAGATATTCCCGATCCTCAAATAGAGTTGTGTAAGGTACTATGGAATCTACTAACTCGTAAAAAGAAAATGGTCTCTCACTCTTACAAATTAATCTCAGCAATTAGATGCACGAAAGAGGCTATCCACTCTGATTTTTGGTTAAAACAAGACCCCTCGATTTCCTCCAAATCCATTGCCCAAGCCACTCAAAAATTTTCCAAAGCTATTCCTCTGTTAAAGTTCAGATATACCCAACTTATGATTGTAAATAACGCATATTACACCCCTGCTTTACTAAACAAGATGTACAAGGAAGTCCCACCCTTTTGCCAATTCTGCCCTAGGACGGAAGCAGATATTATCCACATCTTTTGGAGTTGCAAATGCACTTACAGACTTTGGTGCGCCCTCAGAGTCAAATTAGAAAAAATGGGTTATGAAAAATCTACCCTTTCATGGCAATTTGCCCTTCTTCACATACCCCCAGTAGGCATGGACATTAAGAACACTTATTTCCTAATAACAGCCTTTATGATGATAAAATACTATAGCACCCTAAATTGGAAAGATAGATCAACCCTATCATGGGAAGGACTCAAACAGATAGTTGGGAAGCATTTTTCTGCTCATAAATACTTGTGGTATTCCATGAGGCTAAATCCATCACAGAGGGAAGCTTGGAAACTGGTATACGAAAGTATATTAACATAATCACACAGCACTCGAACCTCCGGCCTGGGGGTTCTACATAGATGGGCTTTGTATATAGTTACTGTATGTAGAGGAATTTTTGTCTGTACATATCTTTTAGTCATGTTGTAGGATTTGATTTGTTATGTTATGACTAAAAATCAATAAAAAGAATTAAAAAAAATGACATGAATCATTAACTTTTCCTCCATCTCAGTCAGGAGCATAACATTAAATTATAAAAGAAAGGCTACTTTCAGACTATGAAAGCTGAAAAACCTTGCGTGCCTTCATCCAGTCCCATCATAAACACACACACACACACACACACACACACACACACACACACACACACACACACACACACACACACACACACAGACAACTTCCCTAGCCTTAACAAATCAACCTAGGTATCAGTAATATGGACTACTTATCCTTTTTATACCCATAGTCATAGAAATTTAGACAGCAAGATGAAACAGTGTACCTATGGGAAGAAATAACATTAAAATGATTAAAAAGAAAAGAAAAGCATACACCTGCATTCTTCAATCACAAAATGTAATTCAGCAAAAAAAAAAAAAAAAAAGGTTTTGTCCCTAAATCATGAGCCTTCTTAGTGCGTGGCCATAACCACTGATTTAAATACACATTTGAATTGAATAGATCACGTGTTTATTCATTGAAAATATAAAACGATTTTATATAAGAACATAAAATAACCATAATGATATTGAGTGCCAACGACAGAACAAACCATGTATGTAATAGACAGACAAAATTATTATTAATAGACATCATTCAAACCTGGTATAAAATAAATCACAAAGGAGAACAATCCATTCTCTTTTCTTGCTGTTTAACAACTCAGACATCTCATTCAAACAGCCATTGATGACAGCAAAAACAAATTGAGCAGCAGTATGCTTGCTGAAATGCCTCTAAAGGGCATTATCCATCTGTTTGCATCTCATGGCACTTGATTGTTCAATAATTCATTGTTTAAAATCCTTCTGGTCTGTGCAACATAAAAAGCTTGACAATGCCACTGTGCTTAAGACATAACAATAGTTATACTGGATTTAATGAGCTGGAGATTTGCAAAATCTTACCACTATTAGTGAAAAGGCTAATATTCACAAAATAAAGACAGAATTTACAACAGCCACATGAAGTAGAACCATTACAGACTGTCTCAAACCAAAAGTTTTAATGAGTGCTGGTGTATGCTTTGGGTTGTATTATATTTTACGCTGTACAATAATTCCTTGGGTCTATGCATTCTTTGCAGCAAAAAGGAAAGAAGCAATATATCTTGTCCACAACATTCCCATTTATCTATTTTCTCAGCTGGAGACTGGAGTCAGACATAGAAAGGTGGGACTGAATAATTTCATAAAGCTTTCTCAGTAATTTTCTACAAGTCATAATATATATTAAGCTATTATACTAAGATAAACTGTCAAGATCCCTTGGCGTATTAAGACTGAGAATATTTTCTTTGTCAGCAGGAATCACAGTTTTCAAAATGTCTTCAACTTCAAACACAGCAGGAACAATTTTTCTGGTGCCTAACTTAGGTTTTTCAGTACTGGATGCGGCAAGATGACAAAATGATCCAATTAGAAGAGCAAATCAGCATGTTCAAACTCATGATCTTTTCTCAGTTAGTATTCAAACAGTATCAGGTGCCTAGAACAGCCATATGTTTAGAAAATACAAGCCAAAAACAGAAATACACAACTTGGTTATATTTTATTGTATATTGACAACATAAAATATGTTTAAATGTAAGATGCCTTCATAATGAGCAGACTTAGTACTGTTAATCTTATTCTTTCTATGGCTGCATATGGCCAGAGCACTACATGCTTGATAGATAGAGTGAGCATGAGTTTTTCCATATATACACACACACACACACACACACACACACACATATATATATATATATATATATATATATATATATATATATATATAAATATATATATAAGAAAAATGTACCTGCGTTTATTATTCCATCTGTCCATTCACAAATAGTTTTAAACATAAGCATTTACAAAGTAAACAAACATTCTTCAAGATGATGTTAATGAGAAATTTCCATTTATTCACTGCAGCAACATTTTGACAAAGTATAATAATCTAAGATTTACAATAAATAATATAGAGAAGCCAGTCTGGAGAAGTTCCTAAGAGCGTTGGGCTGAAAAAAAATAATGTGAAACTCTTCCTTGTTGCCAGAACAGTAAACGAGACCCCAAGTTCATGGCCAGCCTTCCAGGTTTGCAGTGATAGTTGTAAAGCAGAAAGGGAAGTGTCAGTGGTATCCACTGCTGACAAATTTTTCCAAACATGCTGCAAACCTTACCAGGATTATTGACGAGGCATAAGGTTAGTGAGCCAAAAGTGACAGCAGTACTATTACCATTAATACATGAAATAAGTAGCTTGTGATTATGAGATTAGAAACTGAGTGTTATAACACCATAAGAGTTGCATTTTAAAGAACTGTGCTGAACACTATAAAACAGAGCAACACAAAATACCTGCATGAGTTACACAACTTTCAAACTATACAAAAGGTTACTGAAAATCAACCCCAGTGTGACCATGAGGCAAAACAGCATCAGGAAGAGAAATGTGTGAGAAGTGTTTTAAGGCACTAAGCCTTATTACTGAAGTGTTCCCAAGGTTTTTATATTTCTGATACCTTCATGTTCTTGATGCCTTTTTAGCTCTCTGGAAAAAAATCTAAATGAAGTATATGCCTTTCAGACCTTTCTTGTATAGTACAGTGTATATACCTGGCAGCAGATATGGCCCCGATACTCAGCCAAAAAAAAAAAAACTTGCTCCTGCCCTTTGCATCTGTCTAAGCACTATGGCTGGCCTCCACATATACAAGTTCTGCTAGGTAGCCTAAAGCTCTTCATAGAGAAACATGTGTATGCAATTTTACATATGGAACAACTGACAAATCAGAATATATTAGCAAAAAACATACTATTTTATGTATAGCAATAATGTTCTAACATGATGACATGCAGACAAAATGCATTCATGAAATAGTCCTTGCCTAAAAAGCAAACCTTTGCATACAGTTCAGCTGAAGCATACCATACCAGCCAGCCATAGCAGAAACTGAATTTCTCATTTCCAGTTAAACAGCACCTGCATTTTTGCTATGTTTTCCCTCATGCAGAATGGCTGCAGTGTTCGCACTCCATCTTCCTTCATGCACAGAGTGAGCATGCAGAATCTAATATTTAGGAGCAATCACTGTATGATTAATTTATTAGTTAACTTCCCCCAAAAAATTCAAGAACCTATGCAGTATGACAATGACACATGGCTATCAGAAGCTCAACAGTACAGCCACTACACTTGCACCTGATGTAAGTAACGTATAGTCTAACCCTCAGATGCAAGGAAAAGAAGAGTTTGTAGATCCAGACAGTAATAACACAGTCTTCCTACATGTTTGAGTGAAAGTCAAAATTAATGGCTGTAAGTCATTTTACTACAAGCTTTGTGTGTGAAGAATACAGTAAAACCACTGGAAATTACTGTTTGGAAGTCTAATTTTACTGCATTTCTTGTCTGTACAGAATCCAAGAGCACAGTTGAAAAGGGATGATATTTATATAAATAAATTCAGTTTTATATTAGACTTGATCAGTGAAAGAGTTTAGTAGCACTGAGGAAAATAAAATGCATTTTATTTTATGTTATCTCTAGAAATCTAATCAAGTTTCACAAGTCCAACTACAAAGTCATAGTGGCCTCACAAACTAAGGACAATCACAAGCCTTTCTTCAGCCATGTCTAAAACCTTAAAGGTAACACATAGCAGTGGGCAAGAAGAAACTGGTGAAGCAGTGGAGCAACCCGTGAAGGATAATACTGGACAGAAATGTATTAAATGAACAGCTTTATGATTGAATTATGTGTGCTGCTAATCAAGAGAGGAATACTGTAATAAATATTGTAAGGAAGACTGAAGCCCCTTGGTGCCCAGGGATAAATCAACTGACTGCAGTACAGGTACCCTGTGTTTGACCAGAGGTACAGGTGCTGGAGGGACCAGGCAGGATAGAATATGAGTGACAGGCTATTGCCAGCTCACTCATATGAGTGGGGATCGGTTTGGCTTACTACACAGCTGACTCTTGCAGGACTACATATGTATCATCATCAGCAAGGAATTGTGCATGTCATTGAAGCACATTTGTGAGTCCCTTAATTCTGAGGGTGAGCATGAGTGGTAGCACAATGTGGCACGTTGGTGAGTCCCTTAATTGTGAGGTTGAGAATGAGTAGTAGCGCCATGTGGCATATTGGTGAGACCCTTAATCGGGAGGTTGAGCATGAGTGGTAGCACCATGTGGCACATTGGTGAGTCCCTTAATCGGGAGGTTGAGCATGAGAGGTAGCGCACAGGAACCTCTTGAGAGCATGGAACATGCAAGACACACTGAAGATGGGAATAGGACATTCTGCAGGACTGACAGACTTGCTCAGTCCTTAATATCTGACTCTCACCTCTACCAGGGAACAATTAGGATGGAGAGTTCTTTCCTTAATGAAGTAACGTATGGGTACAAGAAGTTAAGTCATGGTCTAATCTTGCAGAAATGAAAAAAATATTTTAAATACTATTTAGAAAAAAGACAAACAAATGCCAGACAGTAAAAAGATAGAAATGATTTGTTGACAAGCAGGCAAAATAATTAAATGGAGTAGTAAATCAAGTGAGTTAATCAGGGATTTTAGAGTGATAAAAACAACAATGTGGGCAATAAAGGAGTCACTTACTCACTGCATTTCAAGAAGTATAGTAGAAACAAATTATGACATGAAGGCACAGCAAAAATATTAAGTGGTGGATGTCTACAGATATACAGAATGAAATAGCACTGACAACAAAGGTTAGAAAACAACAGGGAGAGGTGAGAGTGGATGGCAGGGAAAACTCACAAAAAATGAGTTAACATACTGGTGTAGAAATGGCAAATACACATGTTAAGGCATGTGTGCATGTAAGGGCAAAAGTGAATTTGATGTGCAGAAAATAAATATTTTGAAAAAACAGAATAATAACATAATAGTGCACAGAATGTATTCATAATGGGGCATTCAACTCTCAGAAATGCGGACACTACGCTAGCATGTCAGAAAAATTAGCAACATGCAGTTATTTAATCTGTCAAGAAAAAATTTATAATATTAATTAGACACTGGACCATAATTGTAGAGTACATAAAACTGTGTCCATGCTGATTATTGTAAAAAAGGATACTTGGAATGATATGGAAATCTGAATACAGACTGATATAAGGAGATAGATCAAGAAAGAAAATTCACTGGTTAAGTGACCTATTATTTTGCCAGTTTTACCTTTTAAAAACATTATTGTGGCCTGGGTAAACATCTATATTGAAAAGTACTCATACTTGATTGAAGTGTAGTTTTTGAATATAAATCTACACACACACACACACACACACACATATATATATATATATATATATATATATATATATATATATATATATTTATATATATGTATGTATATATGCATTTCAAAAACATGGTTAATGTCCTTCTAATTCTGGCCAAGGAATACTGTTTGAATCGATAGGATGAATGGAGATTTGCAAGATACAACATTGAGGATTCTTTTTCCTTTTTTCTTTTTATTGATGACCTTGGCTAACCCATTACTGAGTTAAAAGAATGTGATAAAGTTGCCGGCACATGAATAAAAACTCAGAGTAGTGATAGTATATTATGCTTCTCATAAATGAGCGTGAATTGGTATAGTAATGCATATGTGGTTGATGAAGGATGACTGAGGTAAGAATATGCCATTTTTTTTTTTCTGATTAGCAGTTTGAACTGTAAAAGAAAGCAAAAACACTTGAGAATGAGATAAGGATGATTTGAAATAAAGAACTGAAAAACAAAAACTATCAGAAGAATTTGGTAGACATGACTCTCATTATGTATGGGTGGAGGTGCACAGATCATCTGGCATACCCCGTGATCAGGTAAAAAAATTTGGTGGATAATATTTCTGACAGTAGACATTTAACATCTGAAATTTTAGATAACATTTCAGCTCCAGACCACATGTAGACTACTCAGAATCTATAGTACATTTTATGGTTATATCTGAAATGTTGGTAATTGTTAGGAATTCCAAATGCAAATTTTAATACACATTTTTTTTTTACTCATTAACATGATATCCTAGAGGAAACTAGGCCTTCACCACAAGTAACATTTACAAATCCAAATAAGTCATGGCTTTTAAATTTAAAATTAAACTGACTGGGGTTAAACTGGTATACTAAGCAAAAAACTTTAAGATGAAAAAATTAGTCCAAAATGAAATGTATGGAATCATTATGTTGAGGAATTAAAACTATTAATCAATATTTAAAACTCATGAAAAATGAGAATCCTTGAAAAAATCTAGCAAGATAATAATACTTATTAACAATAAAAATAATAAAAAGTTTACAGATAGCAAAGGAAATAGTGGATGGCAAGTTTATTTTTATTAAAGTAAGAAGGGACATAAATTTATAAAAAATGGTGGAGAAAGGAAGAGTTGGTTATAGCAATTAAAAAAGTTAAAAGTGAACAAATAAAACAAAGAAAGAAACAAAGAAAGAAGTTTGTATGTTTATAAATGCAAAAAAAGATATGCCCCGGGATTCATGAAGCTCGGCGCAAGGCCGGCGTAAGGCCTGCGCCGGCGGTGCATGGAATAGCCGGCGCAGTAGCGCCATATACATATTAATGAGAGTGCACCGGAATCACAGACACGCGTGTAGTACGTGAGCGAGCCCAGGTAGGATGCGTCTGGAGGCGTGTCTAAGCCGGCATGAGGTGAGCAACCTAATGTGCTGACAGCCACGGTCCGCCCACAATAGTAATGGCAGCAGCCAGGTCCTGTGCAGAATGAAATGCACGTACAGTATGCAACATAGTCCCCGTCCCAAATTAACGGAGAAGCAAATAGAAGCCACGAAGGCATAAGTGTACCCGTCCAAGGAGCAAAGGATACGCATAAGACCGCGTTCGTCCCGCAATGCACCGTCAGTGTTTACACTCAGAGAAGGTGTACAGCCGCATGTCAGCGCACCGCACCGACATAGGAGCAGCGACTAAGGTCACCACCTGTCCCACTTTGGTTGTGGCAGTCTCTCTATGGCCAGTTGTGTCCCAAAAAAAAACGTATTAGAAATGGCTGATGTGCTACGATTGTAGGACACAATGATATACCGTATTTAATGTAATGGTAGCATGAATTGGTCATGTCTGTAACAGAAATACCTAAATGACACAAGAAACAGAATAAGCAAGCAAATTGCCACAACAATAAGCTTATTATTTAGGCAAACAAGTGAAGTTCTATGCTATATAGTGACCGTTTGTATGTGTCGGCCTGTAAAGTCAGATGTGAGTCCCGGAAATATCCCAGATCGTAAACTGGAAAAGGTGGAAACCCCAGTAGCGACATGGCCATGGTCACCAGGGTTACCTGCTGTCCCAATGTGCCATGGACAGTCCCTGATTGGACAGTTGTGTCCCTGCAACAATCGTAAAAATGGAAAATGACCTCCGATCCCCTGTCAAGAAAATTCACGCAATATACATGTAATAGTAGCATAAAACATATACATTACTATATGAAACACAGACATGGCATAAGAACATAAATAAGGAACCCAAATGCTTACAGAATAAGCTTATAGTATGGCAAACAAGTGAAGTTCTGTCAACTGCACTAGCCGTGGGTATGTGTAGTCCTGCAAATTCCGAAGTTTCCACATAACATGCCCCACTATGGGCATTGGAAAAGGTGCCAACCATAATGGTCACAAGCAGTAGTGACAGTACATAGCCGGGTAGCTGTGCTGACATAACAACAGTAAGGAAGCAAGATACCTCAAACACAGGCAAACATGTGCATAGCAACATATCCCACACCCAGCAACGTCTCTGTTGCATACACTGGATGGCGTATGATGAAGTGTAATATCCAGAAGCAGAACCCATGCATTCGGATGTACTACACAATAGCCTCATTGTACATGTCAGTCCCACACATGTATACCTCTGCACCCAAACCTGCTAGCATCCGTGTGCAGTTATACAACCACACACAATGTGCATACCTGAACTGTGGTAAGATGTTTGTGTTAGGCAATGCCACGCAGGAAAATACGTACCCCACATGTCACCAACCCACCGCAGGTACAGATATGTAAATGGCTGCATGTGAATGTGTCAGCAGAATGTGTACATCCCGCATGTAGTATGTACCCGTCCAAACCATCTAGGTTTGCATACGACACGGTGCACATAACTGTACCCATGTGGACAAGTCGGGTCGTTGGACCACCGCATCGATGATTATCTATGCAGTGAAGTCGATCACATATAGCGGAACAGGTGCCTACCAAACAGGACGTCCTAACAGGGTGCTACAGGCAAAGAAGGGAAGCTGGGACATCACATGTGGAGAGTAGCGTAGCTGGACGGACAAATACACACGGTCAAGGTAAAGGACGGAACAACATGCATATGGCGGATGGATGTTGTTCGTAAAATATATAGAAACACATATGAAGTTCCAGTTTAGACTCGAAATACTATATAATGCATTGAATTGTACCGTACAATATGGCAGTAGAACTAAGCCTGCATGTAATTGGTGAAGCTAAGCTGTAGTGTGATGGAATTCTGAACCTGGCAGTAAGCAGTACAGCAGGCTCATGTCTGTCATCATTAATTATTTGCTGGGTTACAGAACAATAAATGTATGTACATGCATAACAGCACTCCTTCCCCAGAGGAGGATGGCCTTGTGAGCTCTATCGAAGATAACAGTACAACTCCTTACCAGAGAGACAAAGCAACGTATTAAGAAATTAACTGTCCACTGTATCGTAACAGTCTAGGGTCCTTGAAACAGCTACAAACACAAAAGGACACTGTAATGTACAAGGTGCCTTGCAAGGCTGTGTTATTCCCATGGGAAAACATTTTAAAAGCACGACCCCAGCACCCACGTATGTATAGACTATTGCGGACCATAGTGATGGAAATGCCCTGTGACCGACCACGTCAGTAAGGTGGGCAAAAGCTGATTGTAAACACTATATAAAGAAACTTCTTACTGTATAGAGTCGGACAAAACACACATACTTGGACTGGATATTATTTAGCCTGCCTGTGTACAGTACTAAAACCTTCGAACCCGAGCCTCCTGTGTTATCGGCTGTCACTTAGAAAAGCCTACTGATAACTTCAGTCTGGTTTTAACAACTTATTTCACATTGTGATCCTTGTAATCCGGAATTCCCTTGGTAAGCTACAGGTCAGAGTGCATGGCTGGTTAGACATGTACGCTGGAGAATATGCATAAATGCTTCTTCTTGAATGAAAAGACCTCCGACTGAATTGTTGTGTGTAAAGAGGCTGTTTACTGTCTGATCTGTGGCTGAAAAGCGGGAAACTGGATCCCAAGAAGAAAACGTGCAGCCTTAAACAGGAGGCCCAGGTAAGGAGTGTTTGCCTTTTTGTCTCAATTGTAGATCAGGGACCAGACTACATTTTGTTTCTGTTAACAGTAGTGATATCGGTCAAGACCTACCCACATACTGTTAAATCTGAACATAGGTCAGGGGAACACACAGCAGAGTAAATAGTGATTGTAGACACTACAGTGGATACAGGGAAGGAGACACCACGTGGTATGACAGAAGGGTACGTAGCAGTCGTGTAGAGGATATGGGAGATTATTGAAGACACAGATCATGTGATCCGCGTTTGACGGGTGACGTGAAGAATATGCAATCGCAGAGAGCACATAATGTGAGTTACGCAGCAAAATGGGGTAATAAATATGACATTGATGGTATATTAGGCAAAATATCGTTACTGAAACATTGTAATCCCTGAAAATTTGATGCACATGTTCCAGGGTAAACACCTGTTCCACCCTGAGAGGGATAGTCCCTCTTTGGCCAGCCGTGTCCTGTAAACAAAACGAACAAATGTCAAATGTCCTGATATCTCAGGACAAACATTTCCCAGATATATATCAAAATGGTAGCATAAAACAGTACATTTGTATGTGGAACAGCAAAATATAAGAATAAACAGAATAAGCAACTGAAATGCTACAACAATTGGTCGCTCTCCTGGCAAAACGTGAATTCCTGTCCTATGTACTGGCCGTGGGTATGCATTTTCCAGGCAAATTACACGTTCCGAACACTAATGTCCCACATTGTGCATTTGAAAAGGTGGCAGCCCTAAGATGTGCAGGCGACAAAACAGCGACAATTGGGTATCCGTCATGCACATCGGTGGACTGAGGTAGTGTACCGAAGGGAACAGAACACTACAAATGGCTAAGCATCATGCATTACAGAGAAGATCATAATACAGTAGTACCGATAGCCCCCCCCCACAACCCCCTACCACCTCCGATACCACATCCAGGATATTAAGCGGGAGGGCAGGCTAGTCCCCACATGTTATCCTGTGGCAACAGAGGTAGCACAACGAACAAATGTAACAGAAGCTATTGAAACCACATCCCGAACACGTAACATACCTAGGGACACCCGGTAAGAACACAGTACTAAAACAGAGTGAGGATATCTGTCAATTAATTGAAGTACCGAACCCTCATGCAGGACAGGAAGGCCAGGACCCACCCCCGTAGCGTATAGACCGTGGACACCAGAAGATATCTGTAAAGTCATACAGGAATTCCCCATCCACAAAGTAATCGCTATTCACCATGCAATACCCCTGTATCTCCTGATCGGAAACCAAAAGGGGAATGGCGGATGGTACAGTATGTACAAGCTGTAAATCATGTAAGAATACTTAGGGTAGCGTTGGTGCCAGACCCACACACTATATTCAATGCTATGAACATGCCACAGAAGTATGTTACCGTGGTACATATAAGCTATGCTTACTTTGCAATACCTATACATCCACATAGTCCGTATTGCTTTGCATGTACAGTCAGGGTGACAGATACAGCCATACCCGGCTATCGCGGGATACTGTGAAAGTACAACGATATTCTCACAGGGGATGGCTAGCTACATTCGGTGTTAACTCCACCCGGGGCCAGTCAAGTTCTACTTTATTTGGATGATATTCTGCTTGCGGCCCCTACCCAGCAGCAATGTATGGAAGATACAATAGCATTATTGAGATAATCAGCAGAACAGGGACATAAAGTAAGCAAGCATAAATTGCAACTGCAGAGAATACAGGTCAATTACCTGGCATATCTGGTATCCAAGTAGGGTAGAACATCACATGACGATAGGAAGGTAGCAATATAATAAGCACCCAAGCCAACTAACAAGAAGGGAATGATGTCCTGTCTGGGCCGACTAACACTTGTCAAATCTGGATACCAAACAATGCTGTGGAATCCGCTGTATTGTTTGCCTTAACCTTTAATACACCTATGGCAGCACAACACATAGTACACTGGATTACAGTAGCAGAAACAGCGTTCTGCAGACTAGAACGATTGATAGCCTCAACAGCTGTAGTAGGTCTCGTGAATAATCATAACACATGTTGTCAGACCGTAGATTGTAAGCGGAGATATATGACGTCAGTCTTGATGCAACAGCAGGGAAGTAAGCAACGCTACATAGCTGAGTACTCATTGCAGTTGGACACTGTGGCATGGTCAGTGCCACATTGTGTACAGGCAGTTGTTGTAGCACCCATGGCAGTACAGGCCCGGCCGTAATGTTACTAGACCACCCTCTCACTGTGAGAATGTCTCATGCAGTTGCGATCAGTCTGCTGCAAGAGAAGATAGCATTCCTGACCCGTGCTAGACATTTGTCATGTTTGACTATACCACTGAGTCAACCTCACATGGTGATTGAACGTTGTACAACATGAAACCTATCAACGTCACGTCCGACACCTGTGTATGGCACACCACACAGTTGCCTATACGAAATGGATTAAATAACTACACACAGACATGATATCACTGATATACCCTTAGATGATGCAGAGGTGACAGTTAATGTGTACGGATCATGTAGACAGAGTCCTACAGGAACGAATCAAGTTGTTTATGCAGTAGTTATTGATAATGACATTGTAGACGGCCAAACCCTGCAGCATAACGTGTCTGCTCAAGCAGCAGAATAGATAGCTTTAACACGTGCTTGTACTGTAGCGGAAAACTGATGTGTGGACATATGTCCCGATAGTCAGTCTGTTGTCTGTGCAGTGCATGTTTATGAGCAGCAGTGGAAGAATAGGGGAATGATAACATCCACCGGTAAACCGATTAATCATGCGCATACGAACTTGAATGCATTAGACTACATGCAGTTACCCACCGAACTAGGTAATTGTAAATGTGCAGGGCATAGAAAGCAACAGGATAACAGTAGGAAAGGTGAGGCATGAGCTCATGCACCTGCAAAACAAGCAGCGTCACAGATGGAAAGTGTTTGTGTGAATGAGGAATGACAAACCTCAGACAGTTTAGATGTAGAAACTGTACAAACAATGCAAACAGCAACTACGAAAGCAGAAAAGCCGACGTGGTTATGACGAGGAGCAATCCTTGAACACGGACTGCACATATCCACAGTGAGAAAGCCAATATTAACGTCTAATGTATTCAGATATGCGGCTTTGTGGAGCCATGGGTAGAGACATGTCTCAACAGGGGGGATGGTACATTTGGTTAACAGAATACCCCTAACATACGGAATTACGAACCACATACAAACCTCATGAGCAGCGTGTCACGTTTGCAGTAGATATCATGCACAGGGAGTATTTAAACCGAAGGGAGTGAGTTTACCTACACCACCATAACCGTTCCGTACTATTTGTATGGAGTTCATACATCTGCATAAATGTGAAGGGAACAAATACTGTTTAGCGATTACACATATATATAATCAAAATGGGTAGAATCATTCCCAACCATTAATCCGGATGCAGCAGCAGTGGCAAAGGTGCCAGTAAAATAAAGTATCCCTAGATCTGGCATGCTGTAAAGAAGCTACAGTGACAATAGAACACATGTAGTGAACCAGACAATCACGCTACCTGGGGATTACTTCAGATTACCATGAATGTCAATTGCATGTACAACCCACACTCAGCACGACTGTCGGCGCCGTAGAATGGGATCCCGAGAAATAAGTAGAGGAGGTTGGTGGGTGACATCCAGACGAGTTACATGAGCTGTCTACCTCTAGCATTGCTGAGCATGACAACAGTTTCAAATGTAAAGTGCTGCACCCACTTCGAAGTAGTATGTGGAATGGCATATCATGTGCCAGAGTGGAAAGCTGTCATGCCTGCAGAGCCGGAGGTCGATGACTCAGTAGTAGGTGACATGAGACGATTGTTAACTAGTAACACTGTTCTTCAGTTAAAGTCTGTTACAGATAAGAGCAAACGAAGACGGAAGCATAGCTGACACCAGTATCCTGTGTGTATGTCACTGTTATCCAAAGAACATTATTGCCAAGTGGACATTGCGAATGTCTGTACCGGGTACTGTTGGCAACGCCTACCGCAGTAAAGTTTGCAGAGAGGTCGTCCTGGGTCCACCTCACATTTCTCAAACCGGTAAAGGATATCAAGTCTGATTGACATCTTGTAGCTGATATACCAAAGAGCCCGAATCACACGGACAAGACTGTATAACAATACAAAGCAACCCCAAAGACATTTATGTTTGCTGTCCTAATGATTATACACCTATTAACCATGTTTGTGTTTACGTTACAATTTCTGGGACCTTACCTGCATATAACTACACGGATACAAATACTGATACGTGATGAACTGGCCACAGAGTGTCCTCCACACTTCAACAGATACCTAGGCATGACGTGTGCATATAGAGACTAGGAACACATTAAATTGCTGTGTTTGTACTGCCATACCTACATCATATGGAGGACTTCCGATGCATGTTGTCCCCTTGGGGATAGATTGAGACTTGTGAATATCTACACTTTGATACAGGTTCTGTGAGATCACAGGACAACGTGGCAATGTACTTACCTGTTACACAAAAAGGAATTGTATGTTATCATAAACATGATACAGTTTCAGTTGGTGGGAGTATTTGTAACATAACTGTGTCTTACGAATGTCATATAACAGCCAAAGATCACAGTACTACTTGTAGCACCATTCCTAATTTGTATTGAAACATCATGAGAACAATGTTGAAGGATGTGCAGAAACATCCTGAATTGTATAAACAGTCCTCTGTTACAGACAGGAATATGTTACATGCAGAGGTAACCCGCATCAGTATCAAAGTAGAATATTGTTATGTTGTTTGTGGGAAATAAGCATATCAATGGTTACCTGGGAATTGGTCCGGCAGTTGTTATTTGGGTTATCTGGCTCCAGTCACATGACATACTGTACAATTGCCTGTGGGTGCGAAACGAACTATAACACATATAGCTCGAAGAACTGGGAACACAGTCGAGAAACCTACTAATCCAGTGGGTGAAATGGAAGCTGTTCTGACATGTCAGTCTTCTGCAAGAGATAAAGGAATATCGATTCATATGGACTTGAGTGACAGCGTCACAACCTGGGCTGGAACACTCCCAGCTTCTGGAGTAGTGAAATCAATCAGGGAACAGAGGAAGTTATCAAAACCTGTCGGAGGAAGGATGAATGTGACTTCACGCTCCTGAACATGTGACTGATGAACTGGATGCAATGAGAACTGTTGTGTCACAAAATGTAATAGCGCACGACTGCACCGTGGCGCTGAGAATTGGTACGTGCGCGCTTACTGAAGAAGATCGCTGTGTCCAACTACCACATGAAGAGACCAAAAGCAACGCCCACCTACAGGTAATATAGCAGGTGTCATCCATGGCGGAACCAGGCCCAAACCCACTGACAAACCATTTCCACAAACCATTGGGTGGATGGGGTCAGTCATACTGAATATCATGATTGCCATTTGTGTTGTTCTGCTCATATTGGGAGCATGTGTCTAGTGCGGATACTGTGCATGTAAGTATTAGTCAGGGACTCTGGCGACATACCTGTACCCGAGACTATGTATCAAGACCTGTAGTGGTATTTGTCAATAGAAAATGCAATCCTACTTGCAATGTACATCAAATTACTTGCCTAGTTAAACGTTCCACAGAGGAAGAGGCTAGGGAATGAAATAATGTTGTATATGTTTCTGGATAGAGTAGAAGCAATCAAAGGAGGGAGAATGTTAGCAAAATACATATTTAAACATAGATATGACGTGCAACTTCAGAAGCAAATAGTGTATAATGCATATTATTCTACCTGACAATATAGCAGTACAGCTTCTCATGCATGTAATTGCTTGTAGTGTAGCTGCAGTGTGATTGAACCCTAACCCTAGCAGTAACCAGTGCAGCAGGTGTATGTCAGTCAGCATTACTCATCTGCTCGGTTACAGAATAATACATGTATGTACAGGTATATCTGTCATCCTTCCACTGAGGAGGATAGGCTTGTGAGCTCTAACACAGAGTACAGCTGCTCAGGAGAGAGACACAGGAACCTAGTAGGACATGGAGTGAGGACTGGATATGAACAGTGTTGGAACCGTGACAGAGCAGAATTTACCCAAGTACAGGCTAAGTGAATATGTGGCTCGCAAGGTTGGGCTATCCTCATGGGAAAACATGTAATAAGCATTACCTGAGCACTGTTGTAGGAATACAATGTTCTGTACTCTAGCAATGTAAATGCCTTGTGACTGACCACATCATTAATGTGTGCAAAATATGATAGTATACAGAATGCTCATACAGATGTAACATGTATAGAGTTGAACAAAAGTCTAAACTTTTACTGCATACTCCTTTGCCTCCTGCTGCACAGTAGTAAAATTTTATTAATCCCAGCTTCCTGTGTTAATGAGTGTCATTTTGAAAATACGAATGAGTGTTACAGTTTGATTTAAAAGACTTAATTGACAGATGTTTACGTTCTAGCATGGGAATAGGTCAAGCCAAACATCACAATGTCCATGTGTACCACATACACACAGGCAGTAACACGCAGTAGTAGTGCATGAAGGCATACACGACTGTGGGAATAGTACAGGACATATGGCACGTGCCAAGTGCAGATGCATGACACAAACCCCAGGATGGGTGTCCCTGCAAAGAGGAACATGTGCCAACTACACCTCCCACAGATGTACCGGCAATAAAAACACATGGCAAACACACAGACACACTACTGTCCAACACATGACTGCAACGGAGCCTGGTCAAACACCAACATGAAGCATGCACAAACAGGGACTTGAGTAATGTTTGCCTTAACACCCCCCCCATAGGCCAAAGAAGAATAGAATGGACATATGCATGTAATGCTGTGAAGGATGTGTGGTAGTCCTCAGTATCACAGTGTTAGGGACACAGATACACTGTCATCAACCGTGACGTATGTGCAACGTACACAGCATACCTGCATGTAATACAGAGGACAATCATGTGCCACAGAAATATACAGTGGCGAAAGAGTATAGTGGATAGACAATTGTACATGTGACAAACTATGAATATAGGTTCACACGTCCATAGGTACAGGGTAGGCCATCGTCCCAGGCACAGCCATAATACTACACCATAGTTAGGATGACTTTGCCAACCTTCTGTGCTTCAGATGAAATACCCATGATATTGCTGTATCTCCGTCAAGCACTGATAATGATGTAATCCCTGGCCTATACCTGCAATACTCCATCCAATGGACAACATAGCTGCGAACAAGGCTATGAAGGATGTCTGTCTCACATGTACTGTGATGTAGATCCACAGCATAATGAGTGTCTGGGTGATATATGTGTCACTCAAACACATCCCATTAATGACCGTGACAAGGTAAATGTTACCTGCCCTAGTGGTTCTGAGGGATGCGGATACAGTAGGTGAAGCATACACATGACATATGGGTTGACATGGCCTCGTATGTCAGGCACAGGTCAACACTAAACAGCAGGTATGTGACGTGATGTGGCAGGCGTCCTACATGTGGGGCAGCATTACACAAAATGGTGTCATCCTGCATCTGTACAACAATCAACCTATGTGGGCTTCCCAGCTGCTGTAGGTGTATGGTCAGATACAGTCTGAATGGGGCAATGTAGTAGATCATAGGTGTAACACGTAATGGGTACAAGGAGACAATGACCTAGCCTGATGTAGATGTGAATCCCTGCACCAACAGGTGGGCAATGTAGAAGACCCACACAACCACGATAGCAACGTGTGTGTGGAATGAATGGTGACCGTCAAACACTGTCCCCTGATCCCTGGTAATCACCCCTGTGCTGAGTGGACAGCCACCTATATGCTGGACAGGGGTGACCTAGTAGTTCTCCACAGGTATGATGTTGCATTACGTCGCATTTAGCTGTGGGACATGTCCCTGACAGCAGATATGCATACCTGGGAGGCCCCTTTGAAGGATATCTGTGTCAGATGTCTGTCCCACTATGGCACCTGTTTTGCAGTCATCTACAAACACTGTTGCCCATAGCACCCCTGTGTGTGCCTGTACCGTGAAAATGTAGGTGTATGACAGGAGTGCAGACATGGAAGGGCCCCATGGGACACCACCTGTGACAGGCAGTAGGTCTGACATGCTGCCAGCAACTATGACCGTGTGGGTTGTGTCACATAGACAGTTTACAACACATTCTGTGATGTGCGTGTTCACATCCCAGCCAATGGGTTTATCAACGATACCTGAGGGGGGTAATGTGATGAAGGGCTTTGCCAGGTCGAGGTAGGCTGTATGGACTGCAACACCCCCATCAGTGGCCTCGGCGACTGTCCCGAAGATGTCAACCATGCTTTAAAGGCATGAACCGCTCCTGAACAAGACAAACCGTGTGTGAGGCAAAGTATGTATGTCCCCTATGCAGTCATGTACGAGCCGCAGTATGATCCCTCCACATGTCTTTGCAGATAGGTCTCCTCAGGGTAATGGGACAGTAATAACCAGCCTCAGTGGAGGTATTGGCCTTGTGACGTGGGACTACAGTTGCCATGTGACACAACCTGGGTACCCTACCTGAGGTGAGGCTACAAAGAAATAGCTGTCCTAACTGTGGGTCCAATTCATAAATGAGATAGTGGAGTACACAGCGGGGTCACCAGCTGGTCTCATGGATGCTATGTCCACTACCCTGGAGAGAGCATGTCCCACCTGTGTGTCACAGAACATTTGGTGACCACAAACCACTAGTACACACATCTCCTCATGTGTGGGGAGGGTGTGGAGATGTCCTCACTGGACTTGTCAGCCTGTATGTTGGCAATGTGTGTATGTTGAGTAAACCCCACCTCTATGTGAACCCAGTCAGAGCATATGTGGGAGTGAGCTCCCAGGTGTCGAGCATAGCAACTGAAGGTGGTATGATTGTTAGCCAGGTCCATGTAGGTATATCTGTGGAATGTGCCCTGGACAATTTCATGACAGTGTGTAACTCTACACATATGATGACCAAGGGTGTCATACCTCACAAGGTGTCTGCTCCACCTTGTAGTAGCCACCTCCTCGTGTTGTACATTGTGTGTATGGCTGGGGTACACCACACTGGATGCTTGGCATTGGTACAGTGAACCACAGCTGGGTAAGTGAATGACTGGCTCATGCAGTCCTGTAGGTACTGGTAGATGGCAAATGTGATTGATGCAGTGGCTGCCGTACTGTCGACCACTGGCTCTGGGTCCTTAAAGGAGACCACAGTAGTGCGCAGAATTGTGTAGTCTGCCTCTGAGCAAGCAATGTGTATGGTAACTGGCAACACTCACAGCAACGGATGCCAAAAGCAGAAGCCAATGTCCAAATAACATAGATCAACTTCTGCATGACAATATGTCTTATCATACATGTATTGACACGTGTCTGCTAATTACAATTGGAAATGGCTGGTAAGACTGGCCTAAAGTTCCCGTGATGTACACAGTCTGGGGTGTTGTTCCGATAATAAAGTGGCAATACCTCCCAATCGTGACCTCTGGGTATGGTATGAAAGTGGTTGTTAACCTGCAACATTGGATGTATAGCATTGGTTTCTGGTGTCGGAAGACATGGTTCCTGTAGCACAACACAGTATGGGTAGTCAAGCACACATCTGCGATTGCTGAACACACAGCATCAGTGAAACCCACTGCTCACAAGGACACAGTCCGACAAGCTCTACACTTTAAATATGCACAGTGGTGTCCATTGTCGGACCCAAAAATTGACATCACACCAGATTCACGTCTTCTTTCAATACGTACCTGAACTCATTGTCGTCACAGGTACACATATGCACTGCAAGCGTTTAATGTTGATGATAGCTGTCCATGTAATGCAGCACAGATGCACAGAAATACCCAGGGTACCGGGTCCATAGAACAGCGTCCACATCACAGTCCCGCACACATGAAGGATGTGTAATGGGTACTGTCGATTGTTGCAGTGAAGGGAGTCTGGGTATGTAGACTCTGGGCCCGGTGTTGCTTCGCAGCCAATCCTTTGTCCCGCCCCGTGGGAGGGATGTGTGCGTAGCACCTGCCATACTGTCCGCTAATAATGCAAACATCCACTGGAGAATGCTAAATGCAGGTGTGAAATGTGTACAGCCCTATACTAGTGTCCAGTAGGCAATTGTCATGGATGGACAACCGTATGGCCAAGATGCCACCCACAACCGCAAACCCGGGTAAATTACACAGCCGCCGTAAGGCATAACACAGGAAATACACATAGGGACTGCAGTTGACATTCCACATACAAAGTCGGACCGCCGTGCCAACACCGGCGTACACAGCACTCAATCTGCCAGCAACAGAATGAGGAGCACCCGCTACCGTACAGCGGAACAGATGTGCGACCTGTGGAACACATACTAATGGCACACACACAACGTCACGTAGGATATGTAAACTATGGCATTCCCACCTATGAAGACAACATGGTTAAATGAATACATAGGTAATCAACATGTTCCGGTGGTGTTATATTGGAAATACAGTGACGGATATGTCCCATTGGGATGTCTGCGGTTTATATGAAGCAGTTGCTAACCAGCATCATTGGATGTATGTCATTTGTCCACAGTACTAAATCACCTGGTTATGTAGCACCATGTGGAATGGGTAGTCCAACAGACATCCGCGATTGCTGAACACACAGTATCGGTGAAACCCACTGCTCACAAGGACACAGTCCGAGAAGCTCTACATTTTACATATGCACAGTGGTGTCCATTGTAGGACCCAAAAATTGTGGAAAGACCCAAATTATGTCTTCTTTCAATGTGTACCTGTACTCATTGTCGTCACAGGTACATATATGCACCGCAAGCGTGTTTAATGTTGCTGATAGCTGTCCATGTAATGCAGCACAGATGCAGAGAAATACCCAGGGTACCGGGTCCATAGAACAGCGTCCACATCACAGTCCCGCACACATGAAGGATGTGTAATGTGTACAGTCGATTGTTGCAGTCAAGGGATTCTGGGTATGCAAATGTGGTGCTCGGTGTTGTTTGGCAGATACTCCGTTGTCCCGCTCCGTAGGAGGGATGTGGGTATAGCACGTGCCTTACACACCAGTAATGATGCAAAGCATCCACCAGATACTGGTAAAAGCGGGTGTGAAATGTGGACAGCCCTATATCAGTGTCCAGTAGGCAATTCCCATGGATGGACAAGTGTACGACCAAGATGGAACCTATAACTGGACACCTGATGGAATTATACAGCTGCAGTGAGGCATAACACAGGAAATACTGATAGGGATTACAGTAGACACTCCCCATACACAGCCAGACCGCCGTGCGAATACCGGCGTACACACCAGTCGATCTGCCAGCAACAACATGAGGATCACTCGCTGCCATACTGCGGAACAAATGGGCGACCTGTGGGACACATACTAATGGCACACTAACAACTTCAACTAGGAAGGTCATAGGATGTTTCAACACTGGCGTTCCCGCATATAATGAACATCCTTCAATGAATAAATACGGTATACATGTTGTGGCTGTGTTATATTGACAATACAGTGGCGTATATGTCCTACTGGGCCTTTTGAGGATTACCTAAAGCAGTTGCCAACCTGCAGCATGACATCCATACCATTTGGGTTACTCGTAGTAGGACACGGGTTCCGTAGCACAACATAATATGTGTAGTCAAATACACATCCGCGATTGGGGAACATACAGCAGCGTTCCCAACCACTTGCCAGATGGACACAGTCCAACATGTTCTACATTCTACATATGCACATATGTGTCCATTGTAGGAGCCAAAAATTTCCTATAGCAGTGGCGACCCGCTGCGGTTGAGAGAAACTGATGAACTACAGACGTGACTACGGCACAGCTGCAGATATGCATCACTAGCGTGTTCAAGGTTGTTGACAGCTGTCCATGAAATGCGGGACAGATGCACAGAAATCCACAGATTGTGTAGTCTACACATGTGCGCCCATATCCCATTCCCGCACGCATGGAGGATTTCAATGGGTACTGTCGAGGGTTGCAGCCATGGGCTCTTGGGTATGCAGAAATGGGTGTCGGAGACGATTGGCAGATGATCCAATGTCCCGCCCCGTGGGAGGGATGTGGGTGCAGAACATGGCTTACCCCCCACCAATAATCGCAATCGTCCACCGGAGAATGCAACATGCAGGTGTGACATGGGTATAGCCGTACACCAGTGTCCCGTAGGCATTTTCCAAGGATGGACAAACGTACGGACATAATGGTACCCATAATAGCAAACCTGGTCAAATCACACAGCTGTAGCAAGGCATAACACGGGAAATACAGATGGAAACAACAGTAGACAGGCCCCTTAGAAATCCATCCAGCCGTGCGAATCCCCGCGTACACAGCAACCAAGCTGCTAGCAAGTATGTGGGGATCACCCGCTGCCACTCCGCGGAACATACGGGCGACCTGTGGAACACATGGTAATGGCACACCAACAACGTCAACTAGGAAGGTCATAGCATGGTTAACGTATGGCGTTCCCACCCATAAAGAACATCCTGTCATGAATAAATAGGGTCTACATGTACCGGCTGTGTTATAATGGCAATACAGTGGCGGATAGTTCACAATGGGACCCCTGAGGATTACTTAAACCAGTTGCCAACCTGCAGGACTACAGCAACACCATATGGGTTACTTATGGAAGGACACGGGTTCCGTAACACTACATAATATGGGTAGGCAAACAGACATCCGCGACTGGGGAACATACAGCGGCAGTCGAAACCACTGGCCGAATGGACACAGTGCACCATGCTCTACACTTCACATATGCACATTGTTGTCCATAGTAGGACCCAAATATCTGTCCTTAGGTGTTGGCAACAGGCTGCTATTGTGCGACCCAGAAGAAGTGACAGCCGTGACTACGGCACAGGTAGATATAAGCACCACAAGCGTGTACAAGGGTGATGACAAGTGTCCATTAAATGCAGGACACATGAATCGGACTCCACAGGTCGCCGTGTCCAGAGACGTGCGTTCACATCCCATTCCCGCACACATGAAGGATGTGCAATGGGTACTGTCGAGGGTTGCAGTCAAGGGAGTCTGGGTATGTAGACTCTGGGCCCGGTGTTGCTTCGCAGCCAATCCTTTGTCCTGCCCCGTGGGAGGGATGTGTGCGTAGCACATGCGTCACTCTCCGCTAATAATGCAAACCATCTACCGGAGAATGCAAAATGCAGGTGTGAAATGTGTACAGCCCTATACCAGTGTACAGTAGGCAATTCACATGGATGGACAAGCGTATGACTAAGATGGCACCCATAACTGCAAACCCGGTGGAATTACACTGCCGTAGTAAGGCATTACACAAGTAATACACATAGGGACTACAGTTAACATTCCCCATACAACAAACACAGACAACCAGCCGATGAAGTCCAAAGCAAAGACGAGGTACTGTAGGGACCGTCAGTGACCACTCAGAGCACACCAAGAATTAAAGGCAGTCACCATAGTCTATTGGAGCCCACTTCGTCTGCTTCATAAGCAGACTTATTCAGAATACATACACTGCAGTCCAACCTACTACATTTAAAAGCATTAATTGGTCAGTACATTAGATGTGCTAGGTACCAATTACATGCCTTAAAGGCAGACAAGCAAACAAACCTTACTTGGGTTACAGATCCCACACAGTGAGGACATCAGACATTGCTTCGAAAGGTACAGTCTTCATGGGAAAATAGAAATATATGTACATATATGAAAGATGAACCAACAGAAAATGTTTTCCAAATGTCTGACTGTGTAAGATACATATATATGTCCTACGGATTGTGCCAATATATTAACAGAACTGCAGACACCTAGTAATATAAATGAACCATAATATATACACATAAACCGTATGATTATGACTACTGTAAAATAGACCAATGAAATGTAAAGATTCACAATGTGCTAATGTAAATATTCATGTAGAAGGTTACTTAAATAAATCAATTCAGACATCCATGTTTAAATAGTAACACAAGGCCAGCGAGGTGCTTGCCCTCACATGTACTGGGATGTTGTTCCACAGCATAGTGTGTGTCTGGGTGATGAATCTGTCCCAACAACACGTTCGATTAATGACAGTGTCAAGGTGTACGTCAGCTGCCCTTGTGGTTCTGAGGGATCTAACTTATTTTCGTGAAGCATACTCATCAGATCTGGGTTCGACATAGCCTTGTATGCCAGGCATGGGTCACCTCTGGGCAAGTGGTATGCAACTGTATACAGCTGGATTTCTTTCAGTCGGTCAGTATAACACATGTACCTGAGCCCCTGCATCTGTTTGTCGATGAACTGTTGGTGCCTTTCCAGCTGCTGCAGGTGTTGGGTCAGATACATTCTGAACGGGGCATTGTACCCAATCCTAGGTCTAATGAGTGATGAGTACAAGGGACAATGACCTCCCCTGATCTAGATGTGAATCCCTTCATGATGATGTGGGCAATGTGGATGGTCTACCTAACTATGTTAGCAACATGTGTGTCTAACGAATGGTTAACAACAACACGTGTCCCCAGATCACTGGTAACCCCCTCTGTGCTCAGTGGATTGCCACCTATATGGTAGCTCGGGGTAACCTTGTTCTTCCCGAAGGGTATGCCTATGCATTTCCTTGCATTTAGCTGTAGGACATGTCTCTGGTACCACTTATCAACATCTGTGAGGCACTCCTGAAGGATATCTGTGTCAGATGTGTGTCTGACTTTGGCACCCGGTTTGCAGTCATCTGCAAACATTGTCACCATAACCCCCTGTGTATCGTGTACATTGGAAGCGTAGATGCTGAGAAATAGTGGACCCAGGACTGAGCCCCATGGGACACCACCTGTGACTGGCTGTGAGTATGACATGGCGCCAGCAACTATGGCCATGTGTGTTCTGTGACTTAGCCAGTTTGCAACCCATATGGCGATGTATGGATTTACATTCAAGATGACGGTTTATCAATTATACCCGAGGGGGTATTGTGTCGAAGGCCTTTGCGGGTTGGAGGTAGGCTGTATGGACTGCTTTACCCTCATCAATGGCCTTGGTGACTGATTCTACAAAGTGAAACCTCATGAATTGCCCACACTTCAAAGTTTCAGTTGTGTGATACTAGAAGAAGAGACAGAGAGACTGTACCCACTGTAGCCACAGCCTATATATTAGGTCCTTTAAGTTTTTTGTTAATCTGATTCAGATGAAGAACCAACCCAAAGGATATGGATGCTCTCCAACTGCCCACTTTACACTGTCACAGTGCTGGTGAAGTCCAGCTTATCTGTAATGTAGAAATACTTTTGCATATAGTACCATAGACAGATGCTGAATCCTGTTCCTGCTTGCATTTTTTGTGAGACATACACAACATTTCCATTGGGTTGACTAAGTGCAGGGTACCAAACCATCTTACCACACTCTCTGTAGTACATCTAACCCTTGATAAAGTATTTCAGAAACAGAGATGGTACTTCCCCAATATGCAGTGCATCATCAAAACAATTTTAATGCCTCCAGTACTCCAGCCTCTGTCATTGTTAATTAATATTAAATAAATTATGATATTGCAAAAAAATGTTGAAATTGGTTTTGGATCCTAAATGGCCCCAGGCAATGTTAGAAGGTCAAGGTACTTCCACCATTCATCATGTGTTGCCTGTAACATAATTGACCCATCTGTACACACACACACACACACACACACACACACACACACACACACACACACACACACACACACACACACACACACACACATGCACACACACACACACACACACACACACAAACACCCATATACACAAAGCCTTGTATTTTTATAATTAGATTTTTTTTTGCTTTAAGGTGTCAGGTGTACAAACCAACTCCTTACTGCAGTCTACTGAGCCATCACAGAGCAAAACATAACTTTCTCAAAGTAAAAATAGTAAAACACACAAAAAAATGTTAATGTAACGTACACATACAAAATAATTCAGGTTTGGCTGGGTTTTGGCAGTAGGATAATCAAAAAATAAATGGCTAAATACTCTGTGCATTGGAAATTACTTTGTGCAGTGACTAGTTAAAAAGATGTAATTTTTGTCTGCAACCTGGACTTGATGAAAATGAAAAAAAATGTACCTTCTTGCTGTGAATCCCCAGAGTTTAAGGGAAATATGAAGTAAGACTGAGAATACCTCCATGTTTCAATAGAGCATTGTGCAAATGACTAGTGCTAGTCCGGTCAGTAGTCTAAATTAAGTAAGAAGTCAGAACTGCTGGCATTATGTAACAATTTAAAACCTGGCTTGATAAATATATGGGAAATAATAAGGAAATATTCCCTTTGTCTGCAGACAAAGTTATGAAATTTTTCACTATCTGTTTGTTGGAACGATCAAATGAATGATGAAAAAAGTATGTCTGAAAGATCTGGTAATGGAAAGAATGAATGGAATGAATTACTGAATGACTGACTTTGAATGAATGAATGAATGAATGAATGAATGAATGAATGAATGAATGAATGAATTATGACAGGGACTGGAAAATGATTCTTGTGATACATTTTTAAAAGCTTACATTTGTAGAGACAGATGTGTCTCCTTACCTAATTATTGTTTTGCTTCCAGTCATTCTGGATAAAGGATAAATTCTATTATAAAATTAGATGAGGTGAAAGGGTACATATAGACATCAGGCTTTGTGATAGAGTGGCCTTCACATTCTTTATCTACCAAGTTTGCAGCAGTTTTATCAACAATATAGTTTCTAATTTATGTGAAATAGACTTTTTATTAATGCATCATCACTTAGTAACTAAAGTTGACTTTAGTCTGTAACATTCTTCTAAGTAAAACCATGAATCTTATTTCATGTTTAGATCAGTTATCTACATAATCATAGGATTATAGGGTCATAGAAGATTACTAGGCTATAAACCCGAGGTCATTTTAAGCCTAGCCATTTCATTACAATGCAATACCATAGAAATGCTAGTCAATACACAATATTGCATTTAGTGATGATTGCCCATGTCCAAGAGGATTGATTCTTGAGTACATAGTGCTATAACAAAGTCTAAATCCCTGGTTGGCCATGCTAGCCAAATGGTTTTAGACAAAATTTACACTTGATGGAGTTGACATTAAGTTATGTGACATTAAGTTATGGGTGGGTGTGAAATAATGTCTATAAAGTAACTAAGCAACGTAAAACCACAAGTAGGTTAGACAAGAAGCTAAACTAGACATCTGAAAACTATTTAATGAAAGCTTCAGACTCAAGGAGGAGGATGCTTTTAAAGTATGATGTGGACTGAAGAATAGTTAATGGCTCCATGGCTGGTCTGAGTACAGAACTGGATGAAATATGTAAATTCCTGTCAACTACCAATGGGAAGATGGATGCATGATTTTAGATTATTATTGGCCAGGGTTTTGCCATCTTTAGGCGATTTAGGGCTGAAACACAGAGAGATCTGGAACCCCATGAATCTTATTAGCTCCTATTAGCAGGCACAAGAAAATCTGCTGAATGCTTTCACAAAGCTGATGAAGGATACTTCTCCATACCATACAGAGATAACAGAGTGGAGATCTTGACCAAATCTATCTAATTAAAACAGCAACAGATGAACTAGGTCTGGAAGACAAAAATAAAGTCTTCTAGCCCATATTGTTTTCCTCCACTATAGGAAATTGTAGACATGTAATTATTGACTCCAGTAGGACCTTGCCTGGCTCTGGAAACAGTAGAATTGCATCATCTGGAGTTTCTAACAGTGAGCCTCCCATATTCCTTATTATGGCAAAGAGTGCTTCTTGTATGGTCAAAGGATTTGTATAATTTGAATTGAATCCCATTAATGTCTTTACCTTTGCCAATAGAAAAGGACCTCACAAACTTAGAAGCATTTTGACACAAAAGCAAGCTCTATGTAGAGGATTTGGCTGAAGGAATATAAGCTTTGGAGTGGGTAACAAATAAGCAAAATCTATGCAGAGTTAAAAAAACAACAAACCAACTGAAGAGAAAAAACGACATTTAATACAAATAACTGAGTGCTTTCATTTCAAAAAATACTTGGGAACTTTCTCAGAATGTACATAATCTACAAAACATCAACCTCTTAAATAGATGCAATTTAAGTGACTTCTATCATCTGACTGCAAAAAAATTAAATACAGAAAAAAATACATGAAAATATTTTATTATTTAAACAACTTTTATGATTATTATAAATAACCCCTATTTGTTACAGGTTAAAGAAGTACAATTGCAGTTATTACTTTTGGCAGTGGGATTTCCAGTTTTTAATAATTTTTAAAATATTGTATGAATATAAATATTAAATGTGTTTAAAAATGGCAGTTATTTATAATAATCATATCAGCTGTATAATGTACAGTAAGTTTTAGTTTAATAGACTGTAGGGAAATAATAATTTTTATGCATTTTTTATGTACATGATTAAGATTTTTGTTGTTTGGACATTATAGCTTAAGGATTTACATAACTTGCTTTTTTGGATTTATTATTTCTCTGTAAAACTGAGCAGTGACATAGCAAGCAACAACCCTATAAACAGTCTGATAAAAATAAATCAAACATTAAAAAATGTTTAACATTTAACTTTTATTACTCTGCCACTGAATAAACACATTTTTTACATTACCATAGCTCAGATTCTTTTCTCTGTGGACTAACCCCACTCTGCTCAGCTGTACTATGAGTAGCTTCACTATTCTCCACACCCATCCCCATATTATTTATTTATTTTTTTTGCCAAAGCATATTACCTACACCACACCCAACCCATATCATGCACTCCATTGGCAAAAACATATCACCTGACTCTTCACTATCCATACCAGCCAGTACAGCCAACTAATTAAGACCCTATAAATGACCAATTAATTACAAATTAGAAAGCAACCATCTTTACCCCATTCTCTCTTATCCAGTAGGTGCATCCCAATATTTCTGTAGTTTTCTTTCTCCCATTTCCTCTCTGTACTGTTTTGTACAACTACTTCACACCTCCCAGCATGCATATACATCTCCTTCCTGTAACAGGAACTTTATCCATCATAAGTCTATTAAACACTTATGAATTATGCCCTACCTACACTCAAACAAATCTTCCACAAAAAGCTGCTTATACCCCATCCACAGATATAACTCCTTAATCTGGTTATCCCTCTTCAGCAGAGACAAACTCCTACTCAAAAAAACATACGTCACTAAGCTACGCCAAATATAAAACTCCACACTCCAGTGCAAAAAAGTACCATAACTACTTCTCCATAACCTCAGAAACTCCAACACCCACCCCAGTGAAGAGATGTATACCCCAACCCTGGCCCTAAACTCACCCCACCTAAAAAAACCCCAACAGCCAGCTTCCCAACCCCCTGCATAAAAGCGACCCTCATCAGCAAACCTTTAAATCGCAGTACTAGTTTCTTCCTCTAGTCTACAAATATATTATCTCAATGCCCATGACATCTGCAATGAGATACTGACCTTCATGCATGGATTTAATTCTATCAACCCCACATCTTAGTCATCACTGAAATATGGTTAAGACCTGAAATTAAAGATGAAGAAATTATTCCTTATGTTTACACCATCATTAGGAAAGACCTCAGTGATAAATGGGATGGGTTTTTGTCCATCATCTTTCAAGCCACCTTACAAATCCATACCTACCTCCCAACTTTTCCACTATACAGCATAAAGCTCAGCAGCCCTGGTTCAATGAGCTACTGGCTGGCAGGTGTCTAATTGCTCGGTCTGAGTTACCTGGGATAGCTCTGTTGAGTGAAAGCTGGATGTGAAACCAATAAGCCTGCCAAACATGACCTGAGAATTGCTACACTCAGTTCACTGACAGGATGCAGCTTGGAACTGGATGACATGATGATACAGAGGTGGCTGGACATCCTTTGTAACCAAGAAACATTATGGTAGGGCAGTGCAGCAAAGCCACTTTGCCTGGGATCCAGAGTCTACTACTCAGGTGGAGAAAAGGCTAGAAATGGTGTGGCAGCTGTGGTGAGAGACAGGCTTCAGAAGGCAGTGATGGTTGCCATCAGAATTAGTGACAGACTTGTGGGAAACAACCTCCAATGTAACAATAAGGCAGTATTCATAGTCTCAGCCTATGTTTTACAGCAGGGTTGTGAGTGAGGAAAAGAGTGCATTCAAACAGTGGTTGCAGGACCTACTAGATAATGCAGGACAACATGAATTGGTGTTGATAGCGGGTGACCTGAATGCACATATCAGGACAGACAGAACAGGATATGAGGACTGCCTGGGTCCACATGGGTGGGGCAACTGGAATAAAGAAAGAGAGGCTGTTATAGACTTCTGTCTGGCAAATGACTTGATAGTAGCTAACACATGGTTCAGAAAGAGAGAGAGAGTCACAAGATCACATGCAAGAGTGGCCAACATGCAACTCAGGCAGACTTCCTGCTAGCAAGGAAGGGCACCATAGTAAAAATAAAAAAAAACTATTGCAAAGTCATCCCCAGTGAAACAGTTGGCCCACAGCATAAACCACTGGTTGCCACAATCAGCTGCAGGCAGTGATGAGCGATGGTTCTAAGGTCAACAGAGACCAAGTGAAGACCTGCAAGTTAATTGGAGAGAAACTACAACAGTTCAAGGAATTACTCAGAGCTCTAGCACCCCAAGAAGAGGAGTAAATAGGTAGATTTGAACAAGAATGGCAATGCCTCAAAACAGCATGTATGAAGACTACTGAACAGATATGTGACCAAGCCAGATATGGAAATAAGGTACATAAGAAAAGCTGATGTTGGAACTCAGAAGTCCAGGAAGTCATCAAAAGAAAGAAAGAGTACAGAAAAAGTGGGCAATAGAAAAAAAAAAGACTGACCAGGCTAAGAAAGAGTACTGGCTGGCTAACACAAAAGCTAAGAAAGGAGTTGCAATAGCAAAGAACAGGGTATCGGGGGCTCTCTACCAACTTCTGGAAATTTTTTCAGTAGGTGGCACAAATAAACTATATCAGGGTGCAAGGCAAGGACAGAAAGATAAAGAAGATAATCAGGCACCCTTCATAAGGGATGTCAGCAGCAACCTGCCCACCAGTCCATGGGGCATCAAAGGCAGATGGAAAGGGTATTTCCAGCAGCTTCTGAATGAAAAAAAATCCTACAGAAGCTGTACTGCCACAGACACAGCCTACAGTGACAGAAGAAGAGGAGCCCACCCTAGAAGAAGTAAGAATAGTACTGAGGAAAATGAAGTCAGGGAAAGCAGCAGGTTCAGATGAGATCACATCAGATATGATAAAGATGCTGGGTGAAATAGGGGAGAAATAGCTGCTGAGGGTACTCATAGCAGTATGGAGAGAAAGGCATATCCAAATGACGAGAGAATAAGCATACTAGTGCCAGTGTACAAGAACAATGGGGCATCCACAACTGTGGGCAGTACAAAAGCATCAACCTCCTATTACATTGCATGAAAGTTCTGGAGAGGGTGATTGATAACCGAATATGCTGAGTAGTAGAAAGTAAGATGGGAGATGTGCAGTTCAGACTCAGATCAGGATGCAGCAGAACTGACCTGATGTTTGCAGTAAGACAGGTAATTAAGAAGAAGCTAGAGATGAGAAAGAGTCCAATTGGGCCTTCTTAAAGTTGGAGAAAGTATATGATAAGGTTCCAAGAAAGCTGATTTGGGCAGTACTGTGGTGGTTCAAAGTCCCAGAATTGGTAGAATTAGTGCTGACTATGACTCAAGTAGGAACAGTGTTCAGTCTCATACTAGGGTTCCCAGTGGTAGTAGGTCTGCACAAGGGTTTAGCTTTGAGCCCACTGCTGTTCATACTGGTGATAGACTACATTAGCAAACATCAACAAAGCTGCAGTATGCAGATGATGTGGCATTACAGGCAGACTCTGAGCAAAACATTCCACAAATGATAGGGGAATGGAATGCAAAATTGAAGACACATGGGATACAACTAAGCACAGATAAGACTATGGTTATATCAGCAAATTGGGAAAATAAGAAAATGCTGACAATTGAGATAGAAGGGGAGATAGTGGAACAGGTTAATAGCTTCAAGTATCTGGAAGGGGTGGCTGAGGAGAAGGGAATTCTGAATGAAGAGGTTAAAGCTAGAATCAGATAAGCTTTAGCCAACTGGCATAGTGATTTATGTGTAGTGAATGACAGAAGAATGCCAAAGAAGCTGAAAAGTAAGGTATACAAGGCAGTAACATGAACAGTACTACTGTATCGTACAGAAACCTAGGAGCTAAAGGCAGAGCAGATGAGAAAGCTAGAGGTGATGGAAATGAAGTGTCTGAGAAGGGTGGTAGGATGCACACTGTGGGACAGATGAAGAAATGGGAAATAAGAGCAGAAGCCAAAAGTAAATCCAATTGCAGAAAAGAAAAACAGAACAGATTACTTTGGTTTGGATACATGTGCAGGAAAGAATACAATCTGGTGAAGATGATTTGGGACAGACAGGAAAAAGGTAAGAGGATATGAGGGCGTACAGCAAAGAGGTGAATTGATTGTGTGAGAGCAAATCTGTGATAGTCAGGCATGCATGTTGAAGATGGAAGGAGTATAGCACTGAAGGCAGGAGTGTAGCACTGAACTGAGGAAGATGGCGATAGTTAACACAACACCCTGACCCCATGTAGAAAATGGGAAAAGAGAGGTTGATGATGATGATACTATTTTCTTTTGCAATCTGCAAGACATGGAACAAACTTCCAAACCACATCAGGCCTTTGAATAATCTGGAACAATTCAAATCTGCCCTAAAATATCACCTGGCAACTAATAAACTATGTCACTGTACCAAACCTATAGTTTGAAATATGCAATCCTAACTTTGCCTGGTATGAAAACTCTCTATTTGTTTTAATATAGTATTTTTGATTTTAATCACAATATCTTGACAGCATGTATTTCTTTAATCTGATATCCTTTGTCAGTAATGTTTGTTGACAGTTTGCTTTGAAATACTTAAATGTACTGTTTGCTAACTTTTACTTTGGGGCTTTTCTCCCCAAACCTCTGCTAAAAATGGGTATTTCAGTTCTTAGCTGGACTTTCCCAGTAAACAAAAACAAATAAGTAAGACTAGAAAGAAACCCAACACAGACACACAGCAAATATAAATCTTCACAAAAGTGGCTTATACACTTTTCATCGAACACTTAAAATAAAGACTGATATATAAAAGAAAACTTCAATACATCTTTAATATGAAAAGGTTAGCGCTTTCACAATAATAAGATTGCTTCTTCAGATCAAACAAATTCAGCATTAAAACAACTAATAATTAATATACATTAGTTAGGCTCATAGGTTCATAGGTTGGTACTAGGCTATCAGCCCTAGGGCCTATACAAGCCTAGCCATAACAATTCCCTGGCTATTTCTTCCCATAATATTTACTTCCCTGGACCTCTGTCTAGCAGGGCAACTGACATGATCCCCGGGGTGAATTTCCTATCTCCCATCCAATTGTCAAGGTTTCTTTTGAAGAGGGCCAAAGAGGCACTCTGCTTGACATGTATGGGAAGTCTATTCCAGAGTCTGGGGAGCCTCTGGGTCAGGAACCTATTCCTCCAGCATGTTTTGTTCATTGTGATGACAAGGTTTAAATCCCTGGAGCATGTGGCTCTGAGGGATTAGGATTTCTTTAAGTGGAGCATGTCCAACAGCTCTGGGTTTGACATGGCCTTGTATGTTAAGCAGAGTTCACCTCGGAGTAGACGATATACTACAGAGTATAACTGGAGTTTTTTTATACTGTCAGCATAGGGCATCTGCTTTAGGCCTGTGATTCTTTTAGTGAGGTATTTCTGCGGCCTTTCCAGTTGTTACAGATGTCTTGAGAGGTACATGCCAAATGGGGCATTGTATTCTATAATGGGTCTAATGAGGGATGAGTACAGTGGGACAATGACCTCCTTTTTTCTGTATGAAAAGCCCTTAGTGATGAGACATTCCACATAGAACGATTTCCTGACTGTTGTGGGTATGTGGTTACCGAAGGTGAGACCACTGTCCACCTGTGTCCCTAAGTCTCTTATCACACTTTCGGTATTTAGTGTACTGCCACCTATATGGTAATTCACGGGTACATGCTTTTTCCCAAAGGGGATAACTAAACATTTCTTGGCATTGAGCCTGAGCCCATGGCTCTGGCAGAAAGCATCTGTTTCTGTAAGGCCCTTTTGTAGAATATTCACATCATTTGGGATATCAATAATGGCTCCCAGTTTGCAGTCATCTGCGAACTTTGTTAGCCAGAGTCCCTTAGTGTTGGTCTGTACTTCAGAGAAGTAGATGCCAAACAAGAGCGGTCCCAGGACTGAACCCTGAGGTACTCCACTTGTCACTTGTCTGGAACTGGATTTGGAGTTGGCTAATTTTACAGTGTGGGTTTTGTCAGTAAGCCAGCTGGCAACCCATCAAGTGACGTAGGGATTAATGCCCAGCTTAGTAAGTTTATCTATGATTCTAGAGTGGGTGATGGTGTTGAAGGCCTTGTCGAGGTCCATATAAGCTGTGTGGACTGCCTTGCCCTCGTCCACAGCTCTGGAGACTGATTCAAAAAAGTTAATCAGGTTCAGGAGACAAGTTCGGCCCTTCAAAAACCCAAACTGGGTGGGTTCCAGTGTTTGAAGGTTGCCAATGTCTTTGTTTATAAGTTCCGTGATAATGCGTTCCATGGCCTTACAGATCAGGCTCATTAGACTGATGGAGTGGTAGTTCCCAAGATCCAAGGTGGATCCCCCCTTGTGGAGTAGGATAACTGTAGCGTGTGCCATTCAGTGGGCACAAATCCTGATGTGAGTCTATGATTAAACATGCCACTTAGGTGAGGTGCCAGTTCATTTTGTAGTTCATGTAGTACAGAGCCCGGGATGTCATCTGGTCCCATGGATGCTGTATTCTGAGCTTTGGAGAGTGTGGTTTTTACCTGTGTGACTGTTATTTCTGGAATTTGGCAATCTTTTGGAATTGAGATGAGCCCTTTAGGGGGAGAGAGTGGAGTGAAGCTGGCACTGAATTGATCTGCCAGGATATTTGCAATATCCTTAGGATCGGTATATTTAATGCTATTCTGTTGTAGCTCAGAGAAGATCTGAGCGTTGACATTTAGATTCTTGACATAGCTATAGAATGCCTTGTGGTTGTCTTTGGAATCTTTGGCAACTTTATTTTTGTAACTGGCTTTGGAGGATTTTAAGAGGGATCTCAGCTTCTTACTGAGGCTGATAAGGGAGTTTTTTGGCATCCTGGGATTTTCCTCTTTTCTTCAACAGTTTCTTCCTTTTGTTGTACAGTTTTTTTATGGCAGGGGACCACCAGATTGACTTCCTTTTTTTGGAGGAGAGTGTCTTGGTTCTATTTGGGATGGCACGATTCATGCATAAGTGGATGTGCTCGTACAGTGCCTTAGTGTAGGATTCAGCAGTCGAATATTCAGTTCCCATCTGCATGAGTGTCATGAAGTTTGTAACTTCTGACTTGAGTAGCATGACGTTGGCTTTGGAGAAGTTTTTTACGGAGGTTTCCTTACTGTGGGGTGGGGGAGGGATGTGGATGTCAAGGGTGATTACCTCATGGTCAGAACCTGACCAATGAGGGGGTGACCATAGGTGTGGAGCATCGATTTCCCATGTTGGTTATGATCAGGTCTAGGATATTGGAGCCCCTGGTGGGGCTATGGATTAGTTGATCCAGGGTATTTGAATTTATGAATTCCAAGAACTGTTCAGCAAAGGTGTTGGTGCACAAGTATTTTCCCAGTTAATGGCAAGGCAGTTGAAATCACTCAGTATTACAGCGTTTGGTTGTATCTTAATATTTTCCAGTATGTTTAGAAAGGTGTAGTGAGCATCTTGGGGCATGGTAGCAGATCTGTAGCAAGCTACAATTTTGATTTAGTCCTACCTAGTGTTAGTTGCACCTGTAGAATTTCAGATGTATTGTGTTGAGCAACCAGCTTGGTGGTGTGAATATCCTTGGTGAATATGGACACTCCTCCACCTTTAGTGTTTCGGTCCTGGTTTGGTGGCCGAAAAGTGTGGTAAGAGTTGTAGCCTGGTATTGCAGGGGTGCTCTCTGGAACCTTGAACCAGGCCTAAGTTACTGCAGAGATATCAATGTTCTCCATTTTTAGGAGTGTCTCGAGAGAGTGCATTTTTAGGTTTATACTTCTAGCATTGAGTAGCATTACCTTCAGATTTTGCATGCTTGTACCTGTTACGGTGGTGGTTTTGTCCTTTGAACTTTGCCTAAAAAAGGCATTATAGGCTATCTAGATAATATATCACTATATTAGCACCAATATACATCAATCAATGAATGACAAGATCACATTATAGTGGCGGGAACTTAAAGCATGTATGCACTCATTCAACTAAACCCATTTCTTTCATATGACAAAATCTAACAGGTAACAAATACAAAAACGCAAATGTTGCCTCTTCATCCTTCTAGCTCTAAGGGCTGGTTTCATTGAAACATATTTGTTCAGCCCCAACTCTTGATGCGATTCTAGAGCAAAGATCCACCTTAGCGCCCTACGTTCTGTTTCATTAGTTAAGCCATCCTTCCATATATCTTCCTCAACTACATCTGTAAGCATGAGCTTAAAAATATGACCATCCCCTTTCATGTCCATGAATAACAAAATATAGCTAGAAAGTACTATACATCTTCTATTTTTAAACATTTATCAACCATATTAAATCACTTCTGTACTGCCTATAAACCACAGAGTAAAGTTTCACCATTTTCAATGTCTCCTTATAACTGGTATGCCTCATGCTGTGTATTCTTTGATGAGAAATCTTTGTACGTTTTCTAATTTATTTATTTTAATTTAGAATATATACAAAACACACTCCCATATTCTGCTATACATCTTATTATGGCTTTGTATATTATCAGTACCTTCTCATCCCTAATGGACATCAGCCTAAATGTGTCCTTTTTGGCATAACATGGTTTCAAGTCTTATTTATATGGCTAGAATACAGCAAATTGTTGTCAGTCAAATTTCCATAGCTGTCATATTGCTCACAAAATTCCAAATTCTCCTCATGCATTCCATATAGATATCTAATATTTGGTCTACCAAAATGGATAAGTTTAGCTTTACCACACTTAATATGAAATTTAATTAATCGGTGCTTGTTCACATAATTTATCTACTTAACTTTGCAATTCCTGATATCTCCCATTGATGTAATTAACTTTCCAATTTTGGCATCAGCAGCAAATTTTTCTACCCTGCTTTTGGACTCTAGGAAAAACTTGTCATAAATACATGAAATAAGAACGGTCACAGCACTGATCCTGGAAGGATACCCTCACTGATTTTTATTTTCTGTTTTTTACTCCCCAAAAACAAACAGACCTTGAGAAGTAAATGTAACAAAAAACACTTTAAGGCAGTCCTGAATAGTCACAAAGGTAAAATTCCATATAAGTTAAAAACACTTTATTAGATTAAGCCCTTTCGCCTACACACCCGGGGCTTCATCAGAATCAACAATGCTCATTAAAATACTCATATTTATACAAATTGTAACCAATGAATAAAATACTTCTACATCACACGATCATAGTTCTCATTTAGCTTAAATTAACAGTACTAAAAAATATAAAAGCTCTATTATCTTATAAAACTAACTAAACAATATAAAATTATGATGAGTCATACAATGTATTGTTAGAACATATTACTCACTGTAAACAGCAACTATTAATCACTATAATTTAATGCTCTAAGCTGTAAAATTGAATTAATCGAAATAGTTTCATTGATACCTGGGTAATTCATGGCATTCAGTAACACCTGCTATCTAAGTTCCTTTTCTTCTAATAAAATGTTATTATTACCTCCAATTGGATTTACTTTTAAAATATCGAAAATAGCAAACTTAAACATTTGACACTCTGATCTAGCAGCTAAATGCCTATATTGGATTTTTCTATCTGATAATTATGCTCATGTATCCTGTGTTTTAAAAGTCAGTTAATTTTTCCCACATAGAACACTGAACATGATGTACACTTAGCAAGATCTACAACATTGCTTGTGTTACAATTTCCTCTCTTAAAATATATAGATGTTTTATTAATTTTTTTCCAGTGTAATACTTTCTACTTCTAATATCGCTGAACATTGATTGCAGCAACCACACTTCTTGGTACCCTTTTGAGTATTATGCCTATAAGATATGTTATGTGCTGGGTTGTATTCAAATCTATTTTTCAAATTGGTGCCTGTTTTAAACACAAAAGTGGGTGTGCCCCCCACAATACAAAATAGTTCATTGTCACTCTTCAATATGTTCCAATTGTTGGTAACATTTTCTTTAATATTTTGTGCAAATGAGTTATATTCAAGAACAAATGCTCGCTTTAAGGTGTTATTTGCTCCATTTCTTAGGAAGTAATCCTGTTCCTAATACAAGTTTATATCTTACATCCCGTTGACTTTTCACATAATTAAGTATATCCTTAACCAGTTCTTTAGGGTACCCGCTATTTAGTAACATGTTACCTATAAATTCTAGTTCTTTAACCATATCTTTAGAACTAGATGTCCTGCATGCTGCCCTGATGCACTGTCCTTTCACAAAGCTCTTCTTCTGCATAACTGGATGGCAGCTAGTATTTTCTAAGTAATTATTACTAAATATAGGTTTGTGGTATAGATTTGACAGAAAACCATTAGTTGTATGGGATATATACGTGTCCTGAAAGGGGAGACAAGGTTGTTATACATGTGCATAAATTTCAAATAATTGCAAGTGTTGTTTAAATATTCAACAGATTCTTCAACAGAATTACAATGACCCCTCCATAGAACAAAAATATTGTCCAAAAATCAGGCATGACATTTAATGTTCTCTGTGAACTTGCTGTGAAAAACAAACTTTGTTTCCCAATCTAGCAAACTAAATTAGCAAATATTGGTGCATGCAAAATGTCCATGGCTACTCCCCTTACTTGTCGGTAATATTCTCCTTTGAAATATATATAATTGTGACCAAGTACTGAGGACATACATTCAGTTATTAGTTGTACTTTTTCCCATTCCAATCCTGAATATTCCCTCCCACTACTGGTAAAACTTTCTAATCCTTCATCTCTAGAGGTACATGAAAATAGATCTATAACACCAAAAGAGAGAAAGATTAAATCCTTGTCCCATAGTTGGCTAGTAAGTTGAATTAAAAAATCCCATGAATCTTTTAATATATGGTCTACCTTACTATAAATATATTTTAACCATCTATCCACAAGTATTCCACAGGGAAAACGTTTACATTTGCTCCCAGATTTTATTGGATAAAGAGGAGGCTTAAGTATGTTTTTGTGTATTTTGGGAATACCTACTATTGATGCTATAACAGGTTTGTCAACTTTCAAATAATTATATGTGTCTTTCGTGATCCTACTGTTAAGTATGTATTCTTCACGGTATAAATCAATTTATCTACGAGCTATATTTATTTCATTCAAAGATATAACTTCATACGTATCAGTATTATTTAGTATACTATACATTTTAATCACATAATCAATAGTATTACATAGGACAACCCCCTCCCACCTTTGTTGGGCTTCGTTATTCTAATAGACTGATTTTTACATATGTCCTCCATCACATTCCATTCAACATTAGTTAAATTAAACTTGCCATTCTTCTTATTGGCTTTACTTCTTCCATTAAATTTGTACAGATCATTAGTGATGACTTTCGCTAAAGCAGAAATAGTAGGATGTAAGGGTAGATTAAAACAACTTTTTTTCTTTGTAACTTTTTACTCTGTTCTTCCTGTGTCTTTAAAATATACTGCTAGATTTAGTTTATGTAAAAATAATTTCATTTCCACTAGTGTGTCCATAATATTAAATCTAGTAGTGGCACATATTTCATTCCTTTAGAGAATAATGAGAAATGTTCTTTAGTAAGCCTCACTGGTGTATAATTGTAAATATTATAGTTCTGATAGGTGTAAATAGCATTATGACTAACAGTTATTTCCTGAACTCTTTCCATTTGTAACAGTTTTTCTAATATCCATTCTGGAACTGAAAGCGTTGTTCCTGTCCAGGATTCTAATGTGTGTGATTGTTGTATTGGTACCCCTGTCTGTTTCTCCAATGAAAATTTTTCTGCGGTTCTCTATACTTGGGATTTTTAGAGGTAGTCTGCATGTCTGTGTAACCTTTATCATGTATAATGTCATCATTATTTGTAGATGGGTTCCTATCACAAAAATGAATGCTTAAATAAGCGAACGCTCTTATATAGAACTTTAAAACATGAAACCAGAAAATGTCGAAGACACGGAACATCAATTTTTTTTCCCAGGGAAAAAAAATCGATGTACCGTTCTCTGGACTTTGCTGCTTTCTCCACTGTGGTGCAATCTCAGAGTTGGTATATTTAAGTTTGGCGGTGTGGGTGCCACAGCCCCCCACTTTATTTTGCCTGTACATTGTTTTTTTTTTTGGATCAGGGAAACTTTTTCCCTGGGAAAAAATTTGCTTATCTGTTCCTTCGACATTTTAAGGTTTCACGTTTTTAAGTTCAATAAAAGAGCGTTTGCTATTTTTAGCATTCGATCTTGTAATACAGATGCTCGTAGACAAAGTGTCTCTTTTTATTCCAAGGGTAGGCTACTTCTATCATGTATTGTTCAACATCTCTAACCATTTTATTACACTTATTTTTATACACCTTATCACACTTTTTAACATTGCTAAACTGTTTCCAATACACACTTTCAGACCTTCTTATTATCCAGTCAATTAGCAATCCATCTATACAATTATTAATTGAATTTACATTCTAATAAAAAATAACATGCACAAACTAAACCAGAAATAAAGAAACCAAGTGAAGTAGCTGGATTGGACCCTCTCACAAGTAAAAATAGATGAAATGCTCTGCTGTAGTAAACGAAATCCACTTTATTCACTCCACAAAAACACATGACTTGTTCACCAAGGATAAGTGCTTTTGTCTAGAAGATCTAGACTTCATCAGCTAACTTAGCACAAGTCGAAACTTACTTATATACAAGTACAACAGGAAGTGACAAAGGCAACAAAACAATTAAAGAAGCAAATTAATTTAAAGTAATACAAGCACAATGTTAGTAGTCCTGGTAGTGAATGCATACAAGTGATAACCTGATTTCAAAAACACACACAAACACACAACCCCCTAATAAATACAAAATAAATGCTAAATAACAATGTCATAAATATGTCTATCATAAATATATACATACACATATAAATATATATAAAAATGTATATAAAAGTGTTTAAAATGCGTCTAAAATGAAAATGTAAAAGGCTGTTTTATGCAATAGATACTATTAAGTTAAATACATAAATAAATACTGAAATAAAAATAAATACTGGCAAGGTAGATGTGTGTGTTTGTGTGTGTGTTTTTGAAATCAGGTTATTACTTGCATACATTCACTAGCAGGACTACTAACATTGTGCTTGTATTACTTAAATTAATTTGCTTCCTTAAATGTTTTATTGCTTATGTCACTTCCTGTTGTACTTGTATATAAGGAGGTTCCCACTTGTGATAAGTTATCTGATGAAGTCTAGATCTTCTATACAAAAGCACTTATCCTTGTTGAACAATTCATGTGTTTTTGTGGAGTGAAAAAAGTGGATTTTGTTTACCACAACAGAGTTTTTCATCTATTTTTACTTGTGAATGGGTCCATTCCAGCTACTTCACTTGGTTTCTTTATTTCTATTTTGAACTTACATTCTGATGAAGATTTCAAAACAGAGTTGTGAGGAACAGAATCAAAGGCCTTAGCTAAGTCAAATCAGTGGGGATTAGTCAGTCAATAATGTGAATCATTAGAGTTTCACAGTTTTGATTGTTTTGAAAATGCAAATGTATGTAACACCTGTTGATCTGTTAATTTCTTAAGAAAATTAGAATTGTCTGCTCATCCAAGATTTTGCAGGTTGCCTCTAATTTTTCCTGATATGTTTATCCTGTCTCTCATAAAATTATTTTTTGGCAAACCAATGACAACTGCAGTCAGTCAATAATGCCAGTTATTAGTGTTTCATAGTTCTTATAAAATGTTTGATTTTCTTGAAAGTTAGTGAGGATTACTATCATTCAGTAATGCTAGTCATTAGTTTAAAGTTCTTGCCGTTCAGAAAATGCATGCCTCTGCTACACCTGTTGATCTATTAACTTTTCAACTAAGAGTCTTCTTAATTTCACCTGCCCCTTGTTTTGCGGAATGTCTCTGATTTTGGCTTATATTTTTGTCTTTCTCCTCTTGAAATTATTAATTTTCTAGCAAATACCTAAGGATTACAGTCAGTCAGTAAATAAAGAAAGAACTTCATAGCACTTATTGTTAAGAAAAATGCACTTGGATGCAATAGTTGTCACTTTCTAAACTTTTCAAGTGAATTAAAGCTGTCTGGCACTTAGCACAAAAAATTTGGGCTCTGAGATGGTAATGAGCTGCTTCCTGTCATCAAATATGCAGGCCTTTATTTCTTTCACCTCCATTTATCTGATGTTTTACTTTAGAAAGTCTCTTAACCAGACATTGCTCGTGGTTCACCCCCAAAAGGGGCCATTTTGTTCAGTGGTTTACCCAGTTGAGAAATAGATAAAATCATTTTATTTAAAAATTGTCCATGTTGGGGATATTGTACCTCCATTATTATTGGCTTTGTCCATAATTCTTTTGCAAAAAGTCAGAAGGCATTGTGGGATGCTCTTTACAAAATGTTGACTTTTTATCCACCTGTTATGGATTGCAGTCACTAACAATGACAGGCAGGTGGGCTTCCACTTTTGTATTCTTCAGAAAATTCTTTTTAATATAAAACTTGTCATCTTAGCAACTGTCTTTGTATGTAAGAGAAATACTGAAAGCATGTTCCTGATTTTGGGTCTTTGACTCTGATTCATCAGCTAAGAAGTTAACTGAGCTAAGGGTTACTGTAGTGGTTCACTCTGTATGACTCTACCAACAGTAAGAAGAGCCCCAGGATTCAATAAACTCCATGCAGGAATAGTGATTTTCCTGCATGGAGTGAACTGTGTCCATTTCCGTATAGCTTTAACAGCAGCATGCCTTCCATATTCATGAAGGCTTGCTACTGCTAAGGCTAAGTGGGCATGAACTCTACTGATTGCAGGGGGCATGTTTAAAAAGTGCATGCACATCTAACATGCCCCCTGCATTCTCAAAGGACTGTACAGCACTTTTTAAATGCTTTTCAGTGTCTGTGGACACTGAAAGAATAGTAAAACAGTGTCCACAGACACTGAAACAGCTAGAAGTTCAATAAATAAATGCAGGGGGTGTGTACTGTCATACACCCCTTGCATTGTCAAAGTGCCATATGGCTCTTTCCAAGTGCTTTAGTGTCCACGGACACTGAAAGCAGCTATTACAATAGGAAATGCAGGGTGTGTGTGACAGGTACTGTCACACACACCCTGCATTGTCAAAGTGCCGTATGGTACTTTTCAAGTGCTTTCAGTTTCTGCAGACACTGAAAGCAACTATTCTAATAAGAAGCAATGGAGGGGTTTGTGACAGGTACTGTCCCACATCCCCTGCAATGCAAAGTGCTGTATGGCCATACCCTTAAACTGTACAAGTTTTTACAGAATGTCCAGATTCCTGCCTCATATACCTCTCAACCTCCTAGAGCAAGAAATCTGTACAAAGCCATAAATAATGGGGGGACAAAGGCCTAAAAATAGGGATACTTTTCAAATATTGCTCTTACAAACTTGGAAAGTTGATAGAATAAAAGGTTTTGCATTCGCTCGGATTTTCTGAAGGGTATGAAGTCTGAAACTCAAATGTCTGTCATTACTTTCTGACTGAAATCCTGAGTGATTTGCCAATGATTTGCTAGAAAACCACAGTCATATGAGAATGGACCAAAAATATGAGGCAATAAGCTGGACATTCTACAAAAATATGTACAGTTGAGAGGTATGCTGCCTCATGTTTTTGTGCATTCCTCCAAATATCTGTCCCTACCTGGCAAATAGCAGAGGACTGGAGTCATTAAATAGTGTTAATATTTGAGTTTAAGACTCCACATCCATTGGGAAAGTCACACTAATGCAAAATCTATTATTCTATCAACTGTCTAAGTTTGTAAGAGCAATATTTAAAATCTGTCTCTATTTGTCCACTTGCAATTGCCCTTACCATGCTGACAAGGAGTATTGACACATTTAAAGTGGTTCTATTAATTTCCTTTTTTTCCCCATTCTAAGCTATGTTTAAGTGTAACTGACTGGGTTTGCCATTAGGTCCCTCTGCTCATCATTGCTTAAACATCTCATAGCAGCTAAATACAAATGTACAGCTAAAATCTCAATGATGAGATAGTGAAGTGTTTAAAGTTCAAACTTTCTATGCAGGCATTCATGGTTCAAGTACCAAGACAGACACTTTTTTACATGGGAAAGCATTGTTAAATTGTTTTTTATGTTAAATTATGTAGTAAGTCATATTTGTCACCCAGGGTAGTGTAGCAGGTCCAAAAATGGAAGTGTGAGTGCATATAGCATGTGAAATCACCCATATATACACAAGTGTCCCATACAGTATAGTCATACCCCAAGGTAATGTAATGAAAACACATAGGTGGATGTCATGTAAAGTAAATCACATACACTTAATAACATATTGGTAATGATGAAGTAATCTGGAATCCTGATATTTTTTAAATGAAAAGTGAGCAATGCTAAGCAGTGCTCAGCTCTGCTTAGCCAGTTGAAGCATTGCTTAGATGTACATTCTTAGTAGCAGTTAGCTCAGTTAAGTGGATTTGCACACTGTTAACCAGTGCTCAGCATTTAACCCTTTAAGCACTGTTCAGCTTATCTTAGTGGATTTGCACACTGCTTAGCTGAGCTTAGCATTTTCAAAACAGTCCAATTACAGCAAAGGGTGGGAATATGGCCATATTTAAACCACACAAGTAGGAATACAGCCATAAACTATTGCAGTCTAATCTCTGCAGGAACCATGTCAGGTGTTGGAGAGGGCTCGCACTTATGTGTGCAGTGCTGCGGCATTTTGAAGTCCAGGGTCATGGCTGGGCTCCTCATATCAAATCATGATGACAGACTGCCGCAGGGCCAGTACCAGGGCTCACAGTATAAAGTGGAGTCCTGGGACTATTTGGCACATGACCTCATTAGTGCCACTAGTGTCAACCGAACTGGTGAGCAGGTATGGCATCACTATGCCAACTTAAAGCAGAGGAAGGGGACGCTCTTGGCCCAATGGATCCAAGATACTCGGGACAACCATCCTTCAGCAGTTTGTAATTATCACAGAAATAGGTGTACCAGATTCTAGCCTGAGTATGTGATAAACAGGTATGCATAATGTTTGTTTGTCACCCCTACAGCTGCAGCGGAGAGGGCTAGTAACATTGATGCTCATGCAGACAGACTGACACGCATGCATTGACAGTACAGATCTAACTTGCATTGTTTACTGCCAGTAGGAATAGTGTGTGCTGTGTCTAATGAATAAATGACATTGTCACACTAATATTGATCCACAGGATATCCATTAATAAAAGTGTCATTTCACTGTAATAAAGATGTACACCACAAATGTGTGTTTACTCTGGGATGTTGTTGTAGAAATAGAATGTGTACAGGTTCCTCACAGCAATTATGACATTGACAGCATGAAGTAACTGAGGCTGTTCTTAAATCCAGTTAGTATGCTAAACGGTAGAATGCAGAGCTATAAAACAAGACATGAAGTAAATATGAAATATTATATGCACTAAGTTCTGAACCCTGAATAGCAATGTCTACAGTATTATAGTGTGTCTCCTGCAGCATTGCATTCTTGTGTTAACTGTTGCTTTCTAGATTGTATTATTTCAAAGGATTTATACACGGTACAATAACTATCTGCCATGCATGAATGTCAGGATTACAAGGTCAGACTGTCTAACCCAGAGAGTATTAGGTAGAGATCAGTCAAGCAAGAGACTTCAGTTTCCCAGTTGCTCAGTGTGATGGACAATAGCCCTGTTGTTCATTTCAGCACACCCAGACACGGTTCAAATCCAGGGAGTGGTACTGAGATGTGTGCATATATACACTAAAGAAATCCTGAATATTTGTAGAAACAGTCAGAAAGTTTTAACAGATAATTTCTCCACAGGTCTTATCAGTAAAGAAACGTATAGTAGCTGTATGAAGGGTATACTAATACACCATGTACAACTGTTCCACTGTCCAAACCCATATGCCTGCAAATGACAGCAGGATAGGTGTATACACCATGCAATCTCACCGATACATGTCCCTAAAATGTCATGCTGTCACAGCTAATGGTCACTGCTGCCAATAACTTTGGACACAAATTGGAATCCAGGGAAGTATGCCAGTAGTAGACTCACATAACATCATTGCAGGGTACTCCTTCTCTGTCAACTATGTAACCGTAACATGTACAAGCCCCCTCAAGTAATATAGCCATTGTCCTCCCAGTCTGCCCCACACCATTACAGGTTGACAGTCTAATGGGTATGTATGTGCTACAGATTCTACGGGGCATAGGTAGATGTAAAGTGAGGGCAGACCTATAGAGTAGTGTGTAGTACTGTTATGAAAAATGGAAGCCTATACAGTTGTTAATGGACTTTTTTCTCTCCTCCCACCCATCATCTACATCAATAATTATTCATATACTATGGGTATGTTGCTCTCAAAACCTATTGTTGGGACATGTGTTCTATTACTGTTCATATATTTAATTGGTTGCATATTAATATACCTTGTTCAAATACTATTATTGGTGGCTTGTTGCTGTCAATGTAACTTGCATGCTGTTAAAATGCTTCCTGTTGCTCCATTTAAGCATGTGTTATGTTTGCTATGCAACTGTTTCAAATCTGTTGGTTTGGGTTAATTGGAACACACATGCATGCTGTTATAACTAATTTTGAAATGTTTTATTCATGAAAAACCAATATATCTTGGATAACCTCAACACCATAGCACATTTGGGAAGGCAGATCACAGTGGACCTGCTTGTCCTGCTCCATCTGGCAGTTGCACCGGGCCACAGGATGTCTAGGACCCAACCTGGAACTTCCTTATATGCTGGTCTTGCACCACTTTTGGGTGGAACTGCCTCAGGGGCGGGCCCCTTCCCCTGGGTGTGGGCATGGAGAGGAGCCTGTCACCCACTGCAAGTTCCAGGGTATGGTGCGCAGTGTCATCTGCTCTGAGTTAGATGGATGTCTGCGCCAGATGGAGGGTCACCTGGTGAACCTAGAGGGGCAGGCTGTCCCTGTTGTCCAGCCTCCAGCACAGCCACCTTCGGGGCCATGAAGATGCAGTGGTGACTGACCATGTGTGGGGACCTCAGTCCCACTGTATCCATTTGGGAGCTCATCCTTTGATTCCCAACCACTATCCCCGTCCAAGGTGTTTATCCCCCTCATGTGACATATACCACCCCTGTCTGCTGTCTTGTGTGTCTTGTCTGTCTGTGAATGCAACCTATCCTTCCCAACCTCCCTCCTCAAACATACCTACAGCCCTTCCCCAACATCCCACTCTCACCTTAATGAAAAAAAAAGGGCATCTGTCCCACAAAAAAAAATCATTGCCCCATACATAGCTCTACATTTCACCCCCATGTCCAATGACATAAATCAATCAACACTGAAATTACCCTACAAATGTAAGTTGCCAGCACGCCTCCCTGTGGGGTGAGAGGATGTAAATCCCAAATTTTCAACATCAGTCACAGCTGTTGCTGCAGTAGAAATGTAGAGCTATGGTCCTTTCCTTCACCCATCCTGCACATCTTTAGCTGGTTTTCCTAATGTTTTACACCCTGCTTGCCCCCATTTCATCACTTTCTTATCACCCTTTTTTCTTTTATTTAATTAAAATTAGGGCAGGTTTAAGTAGGATTAAGTGCTGCTAAGCAAAGCTAAGAGGACTTAACCATCTGTTAGCATCGCTTAGCTTCACGCAAAACTGATTACGGCTGCTTAAAAGTGCTTTAATCACTCTGTCTCCATCAGCCCTTGTTCTGCCCATCCACAAAGTAATCAGACCTGCCAAGTCTCATACTGAGGACACTGTGCACTACATTCACAGCAATGTACCACTACACCATCTGAGCTCTGAGGTTTGTAATGCTTTTACAAACATACCATGCATTATGGTCATTTAACATTAATGAAAAAAAAGTCATCATTACCAAGTCTTTAACCCAGGACTCGCTGCACTACAATCATAGCACTGCAGCTCAACACCATATGAGCTGAGGGAATTTTTAATCCCTTTACAAACATATCATGCGCAACAGTCATTTAGCATAAGGGAAAAATACATATCCATAGTACTCTGATATACATATATACGTATATACATATATATATATATATATATATATATATATATATATATATATATATATATATATATATATATATATATATATATATTCAACCTCCAACTGCAAGACATCTGCTAATGTAGGGGGAATAGAGGTCAAACAATAGTTACATATTTGGAATATGGCTGTTATACAGGCAGAAGTCTGCTAGAGTAGCATATTTTGTTTTAGCATATATTTTCTGATAGATTACAGGTCTGAAACAAAAAATGATTGTCATTATTTACTGATGTCAATGCTCACATCACCCCAGTGATTTGTCAGAAACTCCCAACGTTATGGGGAACAGACCAAGCACATAAGCCCCGCATGTGGACAGTGTATAGACATCTGGACAGTGGAGATGTATGACTTCAGTCATGTAACAAAACAGAAAAATAACTAAGAGCCATGTTACATCCATGTCACACAACACCTTCTGAACTACAGTAAGAACAACACGACACTACCCCAAATCAGCTCTGGGGAATTACTCATGCATTTGCAAATATATCATGCACTACAGGGATGTACTGTAAGGAAAAGCAGATATCGGTGGAAATTGTCCACCCACAACTATTTGCACTACAGTCACAGCAACATACCAGTACCCCAACTGAACACTAGAGTATAACGACTGTTTGAACAAACATATTCTGATTTCCAGTCACACACTACACCGACATATACTGCCACAGGTCACAGTCTACTGGAAATCCTTAGGTGTTAAAGCACATTTCTCAGTCTACCCCTGCAAACATATACACCTGATAGACCACCAGCAACTGTAGCAGCATGCACAGTCAGATAGAAATGTATCCATGATACTCACATCAGCCATTCACCCTACTCAGCCCAAGAAACATTTACACACTACACTGCTACACAATCTTGACAGTCCATTGACAATGGGCAGACATACCTAACTCTCAACTGTACAGAGTTCCACAGAATGTCCAGGGTGTGGGACCATATTTATGTCCACTGCCACATACCACTTCTGGGAGTTTGCTAAGTCACTGGGATGATATCAGGAGTGAAGTCACTAAATCATGATATACCATACCTCTGAACCACTTACTGCAAGTAATCTGGACAAATTCTGAAATACTTGGGAGACAGGGGGCAAAAAAGAGGGACATATCTCACATAACAGTGTTACAAACTGAAACAGATGCTGGTGTTACAAGCTCTGTTGTAACATAACATCCCTGAAGGAAATGATGTCTGAAACACAAATGGATGTCAACATTTACTGACTTCAATTCTCGCATTATCATACTGATTTCTCAAAAACAGAAATAAACTTGGGGAACAGACCAAACATATGAGGCAAACCTCTGGGCATTCAGTGGATATCTGGACAGGTGAAAGGTATGTCAGAGATATATTACTGTCAGATGTCAAGGCACGCAGAAAATGCATGTCCAGATAAACCCTGTTAATCTAGCAATCGTCTATGTGTATAACAGCTATACTTACTTATAATCTGTACCCAATGATGGACCTTTGTCCCCCATGTTGTTGAGCTGTCTCCACATTTCCTATTCTTTAAGGTATTTCTACCTACCTTCTGTGAAGCTGTAGCTCCCACACTTCCATAATGTCCTCCTCACAGGCAGGGAAAAAGGGAAAGGCCCACATGAAGGACCTAATTATAGCACTGTGTTGCTATGGCATTGACCAATGGAAAGAAAACACAGATGCTCTGGATGCATTAATAAGTTGGATACACCAATATTTGCGCAGGCCATCACCTGCTCACGAGCTTTACCTACAAAGGTAAGCTGCTGCCTATGAAAAACAGGTCTGAACCTGTCTACACAAAGACAGACTGAACCTACACAAACCTAAACATTTGCATTATTCTGAGGAAACTTTTCAGCACTATAACAGGTATGTCAATCAATTAAGCATGTAATGGAATGCAGAAGGGGGGATGCAATAATGTGAAATAGGCAGTTAAACACTAGGTTGCAACAAGACTTGCTGGACTCACATGTTTCTGTCTGGCACCTACGGCCATACTTGCTGGCCCTGTCTGCAGTGACATAGATCACAGCCCTGGCCTCTGAGACACCCCAGCAAAGGTCAGCTCATGTGTAAACACTACTGGAGTCTCTGTTGTCCAAGACTGCCTGTGACACTCCTAGGATGTTATAAATATCCATATGTCACATGTGAATGCTACCATGATACATATGCTTGTCTTACAAATGTAAGACTCTTATATAGGGTATGTTCATAGTAAACAACTGGATCAGAAGTGTGTGCTGAACTGTATATTATATACTGAGCTCATACCTTTCAACTGTCCAGAATGTTGCAGACTGACCATATATTTGCCTCATATTTGTACACAATGCTCATACAGTTGTGTATTGTCTGGCAAATCACTGGCAAGTCAGTAAAGACTCAAGTCATAACATAATAGCATGCATTTGAATGTCAGATGTCATATCCTGTGGAGTATTCCTGTGAATGCAAAACCATGTAAGTGTGTTACAGTTAGATTTATAAAGTGTCACTATCTTCCGGCCTTTGTCCACTATTGATGTGTGCCTGTGTGCAGATGTCTTGCTCTAACAGGATCTAGGAGTCTTAGCATGAAACTCATGTAATTGCAAGCATACCTTGTCCTGGAGGATACTGACATTTGTGCAGTCACTGACACCTGGTCTGCAGCTGTGGAGTGCACACTAACCTTGCCAGGTTACGCATCCCACCATATGTTTAGAACCCAAATGGAGGGCTGCAAAGCCACAGTAGGTGGAGTTTTAAACATTATCATACACTTGCACACCTCCAGGTAGGCCAAACACTATGATGCATGGAAGACATCCCAAGTGCAATTAACTGTTGACAGAACACCTACAAAATCCAAGACAGCTACAGACCTCCAACCATGACTCTGGACACCAACTACACCTATCTGGACTTGCTTAAATCTGTCAAGATTCAACCATCTACCCTGCTCCTGGGTGATTTTAACTACCCAACTATAGTGTGCATGACCTATTATACCCAAACATAAATGCACAGAGATTCCTCAGCTTTGTCATTGACAATGCAGTGGAACAGCTGGTCAACAATCCTACGATAGATGGAAATATTCTGTACCTGGTCCTAACCAACATGAGTAGCCACTGTAGCACTCCTACAGTGTCATTATCCTTGGTAAGATCTGACCACATAGCCATCACTGTTGAGGTCACAATCTCCCTTTCCCCCCTTGTCAGGGACATACAAAAATAACTTTCCAAAACTGACTATAAATTCCCTCAGAGCAGGTAGAAGTAGCTTTACAGCCACAATCCCACCAGTTGGAACTAGCAGTAGTGTCCAAGCCTACAAGGCTATCTTTGAGTGCAAATTGGACACATCCACCTAGGCCAATCACTACGCCTTCCACACCTATGTCTGCAATCCCAGAGGTGACACTAGCATCTGGTCTGTAGTGGTGGTCAATAACACCACAAACATATACGGCATAGATATAGCCAACCTGCTTCAGACAGGTTAAGTGTAAAATCACCCCCCATCTGTACACATGGACATGCACAGCACCTGCCTCCTCCCCTCATCATCAGGAAGTAGGTCTGCAATGACAGATGTCTCCATAGGCCTGATACCATCCCTGCCTGCATCCTACAAGAACGAGGCCTGAGCTCTCAGCTAGATTACACACTGTAGTCAACCAAAGTTTGAGCACCAGTGTCATTCCATCTGCACAGAGGACAGCCACTATCATCCCTATACACAAAAGTGGAGCAATCCACTGACCCAGACAGTCATATGCACATCAGCCTAACTAGCCTTACCTGCAAGGGCATGGAAGGCAATATCACGGACCTTATAAACAGTGACATCAGAAACCTCAAAATGCTTGAGCACACAAAGTGGGGTATTGTCAAAGGGAAATCAGGCCTATTAAAGCTGGTCAACTTCTCTGAAGCAGTCAACAAACACAAGGCCGAGGGGAGGATGGTGCACACTGCCTACCTTCACCTAGCCCAAATCTGTCACAATAATCCCCAGGTGGCCATGATACATAAGCCTACACAGCTAGGCATCAGCCTGTATGTCACTAAATAGGTAGCTAACTGGCTTAATGATAGTACCCACTTGGTCAAAATAATGGAAGCCACCACTCGTATTAGACTCTTACAGAGTGCTGTAGCCCAGTGATCAGTCTGGGGGTCTCTACTGATTTAGATATCCATTTCTGAGATACAAGCCAAAATCAGTGGTCTGCGGCTGACCAGGTTTGCAGATAATTGCAAGCTGGCCACTGGCTGACATTCCCCTGCTGATGTGAGCATCCTCCAAGCGGCCATTACCCAAAATTAATGACTGGTGCAAGAAGAATTGCCTCAAACTGAATGCCAGGAGATGTATCATTTTCCCTGTTGTGGTAGATGTCATCCACATTAATTATGACAGTAATAACATTGTACTGAGCATGCAATCAGGTGTGAGGTTACATGTGCACCAAGGCTGGTAGCAACCTGCCAGTTCCTCATCATGTGGGCACCATTGTATGGAAGGCTGTCTACATGGCTCACCTCACAAATATGGGTATGTCATCCAGGAACCAGGGGGCCACAACATCCCTGTACTCCACCCTTATCAGATGCATTACTGAGTACAATGTCTCCTTTGGCATATAATGGGCCAAGCAAATGCAGCAGTTTCAGACACCACAGAGGTTCCTGATCAGGCAAATTCAGGGTCTGCAACACCTATCCTATACAGATAGACTGAAAGCACTGTCCCTGTACTCAGTCGCATACAGTCTGATCATAGGTGAACTGTGTATGGCATACAAGGACATTTCCAAACCAGCCGTGATGGCATTTCTGCATATCAATAAAACAAACCCCACTTATGCAGCATGTACACAAGGCCCTCACTTGGTCTGTGACATATATAGTACTTGGCGGGATAGTATAGTCTCCCACACAATACACAGTCTATAAAATACACTCCCTTCCAATGTCTAGCAGAGTACTTGTATAGCCCTCTTGAAGAACAAGCTGGACAACTGCCTGAGAAATGGAAAATGCAGGGGAAACAGGTGCTGGCTTTGAAGGGACATGGGCAAAAGTCTGGGCTAGGCTTATGAGGGCATCAGGGCCAATGGCCTGCTATCATCTTATGAACCTATGCACCTAGTACTTTACATGGTTCCTGTATGTATTGCAGACTGTCCTGCAATGTTGTCTGCATGAATCCCTGTGGACCTGAACTGTGTAGGTACTGCAGTGATAGAGTATTCTCTTGTTCCTTCATCTGTTATTATCACATATCGTTAATCCTTATCATTGTGTCTGGTCTGTATAGCAGTAAGTCAGCTCTTACAGTAGTTGTAGATGCACTTGGTGACACTGTATAGCTCATTCCAATAGCCTTGGTCTCAGTCACACTTACTATTTTGTGAATAGGCCCATCACACAGTAGGATTTATCACCCTGTGTTGAGGGCCTTACAGTAGCTATGAAAGAGATGGATTGTGCTAGGAAGAACTATCATAAGTTCTGGCCTGAAATAGGTGGCAAAGCTGTGTCAGACTTTACCAGGAGTGTGTGTGTGTGTGTGTGTGTGTGTGTGTGTGTGTGTGTGTGTGTGTGTGTGTGTGTGTGTGTGTGTGTGTGTGTGTGTGTGTGTGTGTGTGTGTGTGTGTGTATCAGCAAACATAATACTGCAGGGTATTAATTTACATATTTTGTCTTCTCCTCGCAGGTAAACATGGGCGTTGGTTTCTCAACCCCTCAGACCCTGATATCAGTGTCTTAGTGGACTCCCATGATGATGGTGGTCATAGTGAGGCACAGGAGGGGTTGTTGGGGTCTGAATCTGTGCCTTTGGTTGATATCCCACTTTCACCCACAATGTCCCCACACACAATTAGTATGACCACACATACCCAGTCCCCAGCAGCCACAGATAATGGACATTTGGAGGGTGGTGGCATGGAACAGGCTAGTGCAGTGATTATCGCAAGTGTGAGTGTAGACACCAGCCATAGCCAGAGAGCAGGTGAGGTCCCACACAGGCAGATGGACAGAGGTGCTCAATGGAGGACTGGTGCCCATCAAGCCCCTGTCGCAAGTGTCACAGCAGGTATCACCAGATGCATGTTATGGTCCATCGTGGAAGCACAGGTGTGTACTGACTGCAACATCAGACAGATGCTTAGGGTCATGAATGCAGCACTTCCTGCCATGCATGGCAAGCTCTACAGCATTTGTGATACCATACATCCTTTTGCCAATGTTGTGGATAGACAGTGGGGTGAGACATTGTCACTGCACTTGAGCATGTGGTGGGAGTAGGGTATCGGCCAGGTGGATGTAGGTCAGCAACATGATCAGCTGTGAGCCCACATGGCCGTTCACATTCACAGTCTCATAGTGGCAGCACAACCAGCACTACTGATGTGAGGGTGCAAGTCCACACCACACTGGAGTAGGGCATAGGCACGTGATCCTGGTCAGTCCCATCAGGAACGTGGATTCAGCAGACAGCAGTCACCATTGGTGAGTAGTACTGCATTTGTCCTTGGGCCTGATGGTGCCAGTGAGACTCCCGGCAGAACCAGTTCCTGCATCCCTGCCGAGAGACAATGAACCGTGCATTCTGCCATGTACAGAACATGGCTGTCCAACATAGCCATGTGTCGGGCATCCACATGGCTTGATGGTGTGCAGACAAACACTCACACTTCCCTATCACAAAACAGTTACCACCAGACAGGCACAGCTCCTCTGCATGGCCCAGTTGAACATCACCCCTTCTGCCTCTGGAAATCCCACACCACACCCTTTGCATGTGATGATACTTGTTCCAAAGCCCTGTTATCCATACCATCGATGTAGGGACATGCTCATATGGGTCTGATGCACAGGGTGAGTATAGTAAAATGTAGCAATGTAATGCTGTGTAAGATGCTGTCTGCTGGCAATAGCTATGGGTACACATCGAGATGTATGTACCTTGTTAGCCATGTTGCACTATTGCTGTTAGTACTGCTGACTGACTGTAGTGTCATGTACTGTATTCTGCTTGTGTTCCAATTGTTTGTGTGTCTGCAGGCTGTGGGCCTGCTGACAGTAGCAATAATGACTAAGGCAGACTGGAAACACAGTGACCTTTTCATAGCCAGGGTACAACTGTATATGTACATGTTTACCAGGTGTGTTTACATGCAACAGTGTGTGAGCGGCAATTGTGGCAGACAGTGTGACCTTGCATACATACCCTTGACACAGACAGTTAGCCTTCATACATGTCATCTGGGTGTTCTGTTGGACCACGGGCTCACACATACAGAGGAGGTTACTTAAGTACTGGACTGGATCCCTCACAAGCTTAGCCATTACTTTAACTGCAACAGATTCAGCTATCAGCACCTGTTGTCTCTGCCATTTTTGTGCCATCCACTCAACCTTCATGCAGTTGATGAGGGTATGCCTGGCACTGTGTATGACAGGTTTGGGGTATGTATTCTTGACACAGGTCAGCCTGTGTTAGTCTAACCTGACAATCACCAGCATGTGTGTCTGCTAACTCATATGCATGTCTGGCCTGTCATGCTAGTAGTGCACATGGAGTCATAGTCATGTACATGGGGCAGTTGACAAAGGGCTGAGCACAGCCCCTACCTCCACAGTGTTATGAATTATAGCACTAGATACATAACACAATAGAACAGAGGTAATGTAGTGTGGCAATGTCTGCCACTACTATTCAAGTGGGTGACAATTGCAGGGGCTGTTAGGATTGCCAATGGTGGGTTCAGAGGCCCCTAAAATGTTAAACGATCACACACACACACACACACACACACACACACACACACACACACACACACACACACACACACATATGCATTGCAACACACATGCACACGGAAGTGACACTTCTCAGAGTAGATGACCTACACATCTATTTATGTACAATACACAGTGATAAAACCATTGCATGCACCACAGTGGCTTGGTGTTAGAAACTGTGTAACTGCTTGTACGGTGCATGACATATGTATGGGCTGAAACTAGGTTGCCAATGAGGGAGTTCACAGGGTGGAAGAGGCACACAAAATGGTATAGCCATCGCATACACACAATAAAGACAGCCACAGGGGCTGTGCATACAGAAACACACACAGTTACCAGTAGACAGATTAGTAACCCTACCTATCCACTTGTATGTACTATAGTGCTATGTACACATGACATGCTCCACATAGATTATATGCCTGGGATATTACATACAACCTCTTACAACAAGTAATCTTGCAAATGCCTTCATAGATAACCCACAAGAAATAGCGTTGGTCTCGTCTACTGCTCTTACAAGCCTGCACAAGTGATAGAGTGACAGCCTTTGTATCAGCATGATGTGTCAGTCAGGTACAATATTTCTGATGCTGGCATGCATGTCACTATGGTTACTGTGACATATTTGGCAATGATATCACAGAAATGCTCATTGTCAGGGGACACAGACCACATATAGGTTGCAAACGTGGATATTTCATGTACATCTGTACAGATGACTGGTATGGGGTATATAGTGTTACATGGTGCATGTGAGGCAGATGCCATTAATAGGTTCTTTAAAGTAATGCCACGGGTAGGGGTTCAGCAGGCCTTAAAATGGTATAACCTACACACACAACAGCCACAGGGGATATGTTTCACCAACACTACTATAATTGTCAGTATTGAGATAAGAACCCTTTTCTATCTACTTATTTGCACAATATTAATATGCAGTTATTGCACACAACACAGATCTTAGAGGGCTGACAATTGTATGAGGTACATATTTGGTGAATGACATCAGCAGGCCTTGTAAAGTAGGGCAATGGGATGTGTACTGGGTGGTACATGCCTCAAAATGGTATAACCCACACCCCCAGAGGATATGATTCTCACCCAAACACACACATACACATGCACACACATACACACACACACACACACACACACACACACATACACAGAGGATATGATTTTCACACACACCCACACACACACACACACACACACACACACACACACACACACACACACACACACACACACACACAGTAACACAGTTGCCGGTATTGAATTTAGAACCCCTACCTATCTAGTTATGTGTACTACAGTGTCATGCAGTTATGACATGTGCCACTCAGTTTATAGGATTTAACAGTGTCCCAAAGTACATCTAAGGTGAATTATATCCAGAGCACTTGTATGAAATTGGGAAATGTACTGGTGTGAAGGGCATCAAAACACATTATCCTACAAGAATACACACTTACAAATACCTTCACACACACACACACACACACACACACACACACACACACACACACACATATGCTCACACACACACACACACACACACACACACACACACACACACACACACACACACACACACACACACACACACATATACACCTTCGCACACACAAACTTACACACATTTGCCAGACCTGAGAGTAGAACACCTGCCTATCTAATCATCTGTACTGTACTGTTACTTAGTTATTACATCTGCCACTGAGTGTATAGGGTGGAGGGCTGTCCAAAGGTACTTCTAAGGCCAATGACATCAGCAGGACTGTTAATGAAGGGCACTAGGAAGTGTAGTGGTTGGTAATGGCCTTAAACTGTTTCACCTACAAAGAAACACACACACACACACACACACACACACACACACACACACAATTGCCAGGACCGGGATTAGAACCCCTACCTATCTAGTTATTTGTACTGTAGTGTTCCGCTGTCATCACATGAGCTACATATCTTATAGGGCTGAAAAGTGTCCAAAGGTACTTCTAAGGTAAATGACATCAGCGGGACTGCTAAAGTAGGGCACTGGGAAGTGTTGTGGATGGGAAAGTCCTCAAAATATGTCATCCTATAAACATACACACTTATACACACACACACACACACACACACACACACACACACACACACACACACACACACACACACACACACACACACACACACACACACACACACATACACACACACACACACACACACACACACACACACACACACACACACACACACACACATGTACATTTGCCAGAACTGTGAATGGAACCCCTGCTTATCTATTGATTTGTATTATAGTGTTATGCAGTTATCATATGCACTGCAGAGCTTATAGGGCTAACAAGTGTCTGAAGGTTCATCTAAGGTGAGTAACATCAGCAGGACTGCTAAAGTAGGGCACTGGGAAGTGTTGTGGGTAGGAAAGTCCTCAAAATGCTTCCTCTTACAAACATACATAATTACAAACACACTTATACAGGCACACATTTGTCAGAACTGGGAATGGAGCCCTAGCCTATCTAGTTATTGGTACTATGGTGTTATGCAGTTATCACATGTGCTACAGAGCTTATAAGGCTAACGAGTGCCCAAATGTACTTCTAAGGTGAATAACATCAGTAGGACTGCTAAAGTAGGGCACTAGGAAGTGTTATGGGTGGATAGGTCCTCAAAATACTTCATCCTACAAACATACGCACTTACAAACACTTGTACACACACATTTGCCAGAAATGAGAATAGAACCCCTGCATATCTAGTTATTTGTATTATACTTTTAAATATGTTTTGCAGCCGCCTTGGAGCTTATATGGCTGAGGCTGTGCAAAGGTACTTCTAAGGGGAATAACATCAGCAGGACTGCTAAAGTAGGGCACTGAGAAGTATACTCGGTGGGAATGGCCTAAAATTGTTTCACCTACTAACAAAGAAACACCCATACACTTACATTTTCCAGAATTGAGATTAAAACCCTTGTCTATCTAGCTATTTGTACTAGAGTGTTACACAGTTATCACATGCACTACAGACCATCCAATTGTACTTTTAATGTGAATAACATCAGCAGATCTTGTGAAATCGGGCAATGGGAAGTGTACTGAGTGGGAATGGTCTCTTAACACTTAAACCTACAGACACACACATATACATACACACACACACACATGCACACACACACACACACACACACACACACACACACACACACACACACACACACACACACACAGGCAGGTGATGTGATAATATACCCCCACCTCAGTACTATTACACAGTGGAGTTCACCTTCATGCTGGCACATGCAACTGGTTATGTCCAGCATGTCACTGTCTGCAGCAGGACATCACTCTATGCCATTCAGGGTATCCCTGTGTATATCTCACTCTCTGTGTTTCACCCTGTGTTTCTCTCTCAATCACTGTCTGCCTCTCTTTTCCCCACATCTATGTGTGTGTATGCTTGACATATTGTTATATGTTACCCATATATATATATATATATATGTATGTGAATCACATGCAACAGTTGCAGATATATCACATATGGGCCACTTACAGCTAGCTGAGGGTAATCCTGCCTGATGGGTGTTTGTAGGGACAGTTAAGGTGTACATAGCTGTCTGTATGCAAAGACATATATGCACAATACAGTTATATAGTCTGATGTGGGTTCTGGCAAGGCCTGTGATTCTCTAAGTGTAGGAGTATGCCCAGTATGACCATCTACAGTGAGAGTGGAACTCCATTCCAGAGATAGATGTACTCTGGTCTGGGGTTTTGTGTGCTACAGCTATACCTTCCAGAAGTAAACAGGAATTTGTTAGCAGTACAGTGTTTGTTTTAGCAGACATTTTCTGACATATCTGAAGTCTGATATTGGAATGTATTTTCTCATTACCTAGTGACAGACATCCTGAGATCATCACAGTGCTTTACCAGAGGAATATAAGATGTATGATGCACAGACCAATATTTTGAGTCTAACTATAGACATTCTTACCCAAAAAGACCAGTTGAGAGGTGTGGCTACAGCTGGTTGACTGATGCAGCTGTACAAACAGTCCAGCAACTTGGTGATATACTGGATGGGGATATCCTGCTTGTGTGTTATTCTTCTTACCTGGAAAGTCATATTCTGGTGTCCATACCTCTCAACTGTGCAGTTTTTGGCAGATTATCCAGGTGTTTGTCTAGAAGTTTCATCCAGTCTACATAAACTTGTGTTTATATGGCAAGTTAATTGAATATAATTTAAGACTGACATTACAAAATAATGACATACATTACTGTTTCATACTTCATATCTTTCAAACAATTCCTGATAATGCAAAACACATTATTCTATCAACTTTCTCAGTATGTAAGGGCAACATTTACAACAAGTGCCTGTCATTGGGCCTTTGTCCCACTTTTATTTATGAATTTGTCCAGCTGTCTTGCTGTCAAAGGTTGAGAGGTATGGATGTGGGTACAGAGTGCATTCTACTGTGCAGAAATGTCCATTATATGTGTAGTACAGTCCACATAACACTGTGACTTCCAGGTATGTCAGAGGCAGCGCACTACAGAATAATATGGTGAACCACTGACAGACAGTTGTGTATAGATTGATAGGTTGCTATGACATTAGTAGGTTATTGTCCCTGAAGTCCTTATAACCCACACAGACAAGAGTGTAGCCCATGTTAAGACATGTCAGCACACAGAGCCTCTGTCCAGCAGGGACACAGGTGGAAGCACAGGACTGTATTTTGTGCTTCCCATGCACTTATACAGGGAGCACATCACTAGTGTTACTGAGGCACTTGGCTTGCTGTGGACAGGGAGTGTATTCCACAGATGTGGGAGTGTGTGGGACACTTATCTGTCACAACGTCTGGCCATACTGATATCATAGCCCAGGTTGATGCTGCACCTACAAGTTGATGGAGTGAACCTTGACTTCCAGATGTGCAACGGTCCCATCAAGGCAGGGTCTGGATTGCTTTGTATGCCAGTTAGGGTTCACCTCAGCAGAGTCTGTATGGAAAAGGGTAGAGGGGCAGTGTTGTTAGCCTATCTGTGTAGGGAATGTGCTGGGGGTTTGGAGTAAGGCCTTAGTGTTTGCAAGACCCTCGTGTAAGGGGTCTACATGGTCTGTGGTGTGTAGATTTGTGGAGTTTACATGTGCTTTTGCCTCTGAGGGGGCCTTTGTGTGGGTTTTGGTTTTTTTGCAGACCTCTACTTACATGGGTGTGTGTTGTGTATTTGCAGGTGATGTTTACTGACTCCATACACTGCATGGCACCTATGTTACTGCACAATTTGTTCTGGTGTGCACATTCTCTAGTTGTCTGGCCAGTGGTTCCCTTTCCCCTTATGTGTGTCTCTGTGTCCTTCTGTAGTCCAGTCACAGGCTTTGGCCACCGTGACTGCTGTTATATATTTGCAATTGTGATGTAAGTGGGGTAAATGCCATAACATCACACACAAGGTTGGGGACTTCATAACTCTGAGTGTACCTATTTAGCAGGTTGTCCATCATTGCACCACTACATTTGCTGTTGTTCTTTGACAGTTTGTGCTGCCATATGTTATTATGAGGCTACTTGTGGGCCTAGCTGTCATACCATCACAGACTGACATCTGGAAAGGCCCATATATATGACAGTCAGGCAATAGCCCACACATGGGGACAGGGTACTAATAATGTTCTGCCAAACATAGACAGTTGGGAGACCAGTTTGGTAATTGCTTGTTTTCTCTTATTGGTATGATGTCTGCTTCCTCACTGTCTGCCATTGCTGTTTTAACATGACCCTTTCTTGTTTTCTGAATAGTTGGCAGGCAAATACAATATTAGGACAAGCAGAATAGATATACAGGGCATAGTTGTACTCCTTCTGTGATAACCTCTGTCATTCCAGGGGTATGGCTGATGGCCAGTGACATGTCAGTGCTGACACAGAAAGATGTCAGCCTTTTATATACTGGCAGTACACTGACCTTCAGGTACCTGCTGTCCTACTAAGCATACCTCTCAAATTCTGACAGACAGACATCTGCACAAAGCCATAAGTAATTGGGGGACAAAGGCCTAACTATAGGGACCATTCTTAAGTATTGGCCTTACAGACCTAGAAAGGTGATACAATAACAGGTTTTGCATTAGCATGCATTTTTCTATAGGGTATGAAGTCTGACACTACAATCTGTCATTATTTTCTGACCTTAGCCTTATGTGATTTGCCAATGAATTACCAGAAAAAAATACTGTTTCATGATATACAGACCACAAATATGATGCAAACCTCTGGACATTCTGCAATAGTTCTGTACAGTTGAGAGGTATGTTAGGCACTGTGCAGGTTACTCAAAGCTGTGCACTGTCCATATGTGTGGCCCCCTGTCCATGACCTGTACAGCTTTCCTGCAGTAACAGATATTGACGTCTGTACAGTGAATACAACCCTTACCATAGGTGTAGCTGACATGCAGAATAGTTGGCACTGCAGTTCTTGGCACATGACCATGTCAACCACAGTACTGTGCCTAGGTCACTAAGACACAACAGCCAGGAATAAGTGCTGACCACATCCTGACAGTATAAACCACACATATACATAGCTCATTGACCCCTGCATATTGTAGACATGCTACAAGTTAACATGTTGATTGGGACAGCCCTGGCAATGTGTCCTTTGTTGTTATTTCCCTACAAATGTACATGTCACTGCATTTCTATGGGAGTATGTGTGTGAGGGGGCACACCTGTCAACTGTACACATTTGCACAAACTGTGCTGATATTTGCTTTACATTTTGGTTCCATTTAGCATAGTATTGTGTCCTGTCTTCGACAATAGAGTCAAATCACTAAAGACCATAGGTCAGATTGTAATGGCATACACTAGAGTTTCAGACTTCTTACCCTTCAGTGCCTTACTGCAACTGCAAGACCTGCTGTGATATCACTGTGTAAGTGTGTAAGGGGGTATTTGATCATTGTCACCATTTCTGGGCCTTTACCAGACAATTCTTAATGGTTTTCTACAGCTGACTTGCTGGGTGAGGTTGAGGGGTGAGTATGGGCAGCCCACATTGACATCCGTGCCTGTGACCTATGACCCCCAGTTAGTTTGCCCCCCCCCACCACATATACCGCAGAGGGATTTGTCATCTTAGGTACTACTGCATAGTGTGGGGAAGTCAGTATTGGACAAACATTTCCTGGTGTCCCACATAGCTGTCAGTGTCTGCTGCTATCCCAGTAGGTCACCCCATTCCCTTGCATGCATGCAGCGATACCACAGATATGCTACCAGAACATAATACTCCATTAATTTATTGTTAAGAAAACTGACTTACTTTGTGCCTGCAGCAGTTGTGAGGATGGTGTTTGGCGGTTGCCTATGTCGGATGCACCCAGTACACTGCCTATACATGGTAAGGTACATGTAGTGTGATGTGTGTGGCATCTATTTCACTGTGTGTGTGAGTTGGAGAGAGGTGTCAGTCACTGGATCCCTACAGTGTCAGCATGTGTGCTATGCATTGTCTCTTTTCCAAGGCCAAGGCATACTGGGTAGGCCTCCGTCTGCCTACAGGAGCTGGCTCAGGGGATTCCTCCTCCGAGTCCTTCTGTGCCTGTGGGGACCTTGGCAATGGTGTAGGGCTGTGTGGGCCTTCCCCCGTGCTGTCCCTGTCACAGCTGTTTTTGCAGGATCACATTGTGTAGCATGGCACATACTCTGAACATCTGTGCACATGTGGCTGGAGAGTACTGCAGGGCTCCACCAGACATGTCAAAGCTTCGAAACCGTGACTTGACCATTCCTAAACACACACCCTAGAATGATCCTGGCTTGTGTGTATGCCACATTATGGCATTCTTGAGTGCACATGTGTGCATATCTGATAGGTGTCATCATCCACAGCTCCAGTGCAAAGCCAGCATCCCCCATCAGATGGCCATATGGGATATCCCCCTGGCAAATCCCTGGTACAGCTGTGAGAAATGCCAGATGTGGGAGTCATGATAGCTTCCAAGGCTGCCAGGACATACATTAATGATAATGCCCTGGGGATTGCACATGACCTGGCAGTTGATGGCGTGAAAGCCCTTGTGGGTTATGTAGACCCTACCCTCTTCACTGGGTGGTGCTTTGATGTAGCTGTGCGTGCAGTCTATGGCACCCAGTACCTCTGGATAGTCTGCTACATGGTGGAAGAGGTGATAATTGCTGGTGCACTTCTCAGGGGTGCTGGGGAAGTAAATGTGCTCACTGGCATTTGGCAGCATGGCATCCAGGAACTAGTGGAGTATCCTGGATGCAGATGTCTGTGAGACCCCCATGATGTCCCCAGTAGGTCTTTGGAAAGTACCAGTAGTTAGTATTCTTAAGGCTACACATATCTTGGTATCCACTGGGATGGGTTCCCCTCTGTTGGCTGAGGGTCAGAGGTGAGGCCAGCACAGCTCAATGAGTTGCTGAAGTATGGCCTTGTCCACCCTGTTGCACTCTAGTCTCTTCAGATCATGTAGCCCCTGGTAGGTTACCCTGTGTCTGAACACTCATTTCCTCCTCCTCCTTAGTCTGGGGTAGTTGTCAGCATTATCCTCCTCACCACCTTCAGCCTCTAGCACATACTGATGTATCAAAGTGACAGCAGCTCCTAACATTTTTTCAGTTAAAATTCCCCCAAATGTGTACACCAATGGTGCAGAGTTTGTGGGAAAAACCTGACTGAAAGGTGTTTACATAGTTTATACTGTTGTGCTTCAGATGCTGCCTGTATGATTGTCTGACTATGATACATTCCACCTGCCAGCTATATTATTTGTACTTGATTGCTTTTATTCTGCTATTTCCCCTTTTTTTCCAATTTCCATCCATTTTAAGCATGACAGTGTACCTCACAAACCCGCTGTCCAAATGTAAACAGTTCTGCTATTACCATTTTTTTTTTTTGGTTTAAGACCCCGCTGCGTGCCGCACAAACCTTTTTAGCTAAAGTAAACACTTTAAAGCAGAAATGGCCCTGGACATGAACACACTCCTCATTTCATGGAATAAGTAAATACAACCTCAAACATACCCCCTTGCTTAGCTGTGCTTATCTAAGCTCAAATGGAAGACGTGGAGCTCCAATGTGCTTACACCAAACATGACACACCACCTTTTCATGCCAGCTGCTTCTCCTGCTTGCACTACTGCATTATAGCTCCTACACAGCTAGGTGCATCCAGACAATGGTCTCCCATTTTGCTATTCAGTAAATTTTGCTCATCTGTATACCCCACTGCTTTAGTCCCCTATTACACCACTACACCAGAGACTACATCCTTAGCAATCAGTGCTACTTGTTATTGTTTTGGTTCTGCATGCTACCTACTATAATTGCAAAATTTATATTTCACATAGAATTGTGTTTTTATATATATTTTTATTTTCTGCATGATCTCATTTAGATGCTGCTGTGCTACGCTTAAATGGTGAAAATTGGTCAAAAAAAGTTTTGATTTTTATAATTTTGACACCGTTTTGCATGTCAATAGACATATTTTTGGCCATTGACATGCCTAATGATCATAGTACATGCCTTACTTTGAGCTGTCATGCCCCCGTTTTGATTTTTGAAGAAATGTACATGGTTAGTAACCGAATACATTCTGCAGTGGACACTGTTCTGGCATGGATCCTGTCTGCTTACTGAATCACTAATTCACTTCATTTGCATGGTTTTGACCAGAAAATGAGGTAATTAGCATTATTCAGTGGTGTCCATGCCAGAATAGTGCTGGCAGGCTCGTGCATGGCCCCGGTCTTGTTTACTGAATCGCTTGACAGCCATATTCCATGCATGGTAAAATTGTTTTATTGAATCCCTGGGGAGATGTATTTCTGGGTCATTATTTGTGTATCTGTTCAGTCACTTGATCTCAAGCTGATATCTGTGGTTGAAACTGATGTCTACATCTGTGTATGTTTTTGTGTGTTTGGCAGGTACACATGCAAAGGGCATAACTGTACACTGTGCCTAATTTTGCCTCATATCTCTGGTCATTCCCTCATAAAATCTGTGGTTTTCTGGAAAAGTATTGTGGATTGCAGTCACTAAATAATCACAAGTATAAGAGCTTCCAAAAATTTTTGCTAGTGCAAATCCATATAGGAGAGATATTTTAACCTCTATATCTTAAGCCAAGAGGTTGGGTAGCAGTGGGGCTGCAGTGGGTTGCATTGTATGGTTCTTGCAGTAGTGAGCTGGAATATATTTTTGGGTCCCTATTTCTGTATTTGTCCCTTCATTTGATTTCAAACAAACATATTCAGTGTACACAATCATACACAGGGCTGTAACTGATGGTCACATCTCTGTATGCATGTGTGAGTGTGTGCATGCATATGTGTGTGTGTGTGTGTGTGTGTGTGTGTGTGTGTGTGTGTGTGTGTGTGTGTGTGTGTGTGTGTGTATTAATACTTGGTTCTTGCATCCCAAAGTAATTATGCTATAAAGAAAGGAATCAGTTCTAATAAACAGGCTTGGCATCATATGACCACTGTTCTTTCTATGCAGTCATTGGTTTCCTTATTTTGTTTACTACAAACAATTTGTTTATCATTTGATTGTGAATAAAGTGGACAACATATATTCTATGAGTTTAATGTTAATATGTTAAAATCTGAATATATTTTGTTTATTCAGAATGTTTTTTTTTTTTTTTTTGGTAGGCATATGAGTGTGAAATGCATTGAGTTGGGCAAGAGTGGCTGGCTTGTCTCACAAATAAGTAATGAGCTGTTAATTAGATTCTTCAGCCATCATTTGTCTGCTGTGTGACTGACCAAGTCATTTTACCATACAATACTCTGCCCCTGAAAAGGGGTGCTTGCACTCAGTGGGCTGTCTCAGGCTAATAGTAACATCGCACATTGTTTTTGAATTCCTGAAACCTTCACAAAGCTGCTAATTAGTACTTTAGTATATGCTCTTGGACTATGAATCCCAACACATGCCTTGCAGTTTAATGACTTAATAGATGCATTCCCAGTATATGTGAGTTTCAAGGAAGGGACATTTTACTGTTGTTCATGATACATCAATTTTCATTGAGAGAGTTTTTATTTTGTTTTTCAAATGGCTACCAGTTTTTTCTGTAAAATTTGAAATAAATGTTTTAAATTAAATCCATATAAATGTGATCATTATAAAAAATGAGGAAGAAAATAATAGGGATGCTGACAGGTTTGAATAGTGAACATTGGGAAAAGGCAGCCTGATAATGGAATATTGCTATGGCTGGAAGATCTCCTGTTCATCACCCTGCCTAAATCCCATTTTACCATGACTCAGCTGTCCCTGTGGACCATACCAAGTGTAGAGTTTGGGAGAAAACTGGATCAGAATTTGAACATTTGATAGTCAGATATTGGTTTTCTAAGGAAACCAAAACATAATTCCTTGCAACCAGAGTTATCTTCATTCTGTTGGTCTAGTAGCAAGCATCCAAGGGTTGTGGCATCTAGAAGTGTTTTGAATCAGATGGAGTAGCCATTTTAAGAAACGGAACAAACCACTTGGATATGCAAGCGAATATTTAACACACCTAGTGCTGAATGGGTATAGCTGTTGAATGAAACAGTTTAAAGAGGCCCATCACCACTGAAGGCCTTAATGTGGACCTAACAGTTTCTAACTTGAGATTTTTATTCCTTAATCTGATCTTGTGTGAATGAGTAAAACACCCACTGGAGTTTTGAATAAGATAAAGTAGCCACTCCCTTGCTGCATTATTTATAATTGCTGAACATCCTCAGCATTCTGTTCCTTTAACAAAACGTAGGTACTTAAATAGCTCTTATAGTTCTTTATAGCCTGGTTCCTTGAAAGTATAACATTCCACCCCCACCCCCACCCCCCAGGCATGCGCGCGAGCGCACACACACACACACACACACACACACACACACACACACACACACACACTGGATTTCTTTCATGCCACACCCTTGCTTGTCTTAGAATTAAACCAAACATTTTGTGTCACTTTCCTGGGATAAGTGGAAATATATTGGGCACCTAGTCAAACAAACTAATCCTGAGATTCCCATAACTCTAATGTCAAGGAGTTTTTCACTGTATGTCTCAAAATAGTTACTATTCATTATAACCATGAGCCGATTATGAACAATAGTCAGAACTAGCTGTCCATACTCATATACATACTCTAACATTATATCCATGGTTAAAACAGAAAAGAGAAACAAGACCATCACCTTAAATGCTGAACTCATGATGAAAAATATAGTTTAATGAGAAAGTATAAATATTACTGCAGTGCTGAGATATACAGGTAAGTAGTATCGTGGACAATAAGAGTAATGTAGCTTTTTAACAGACCAGCATGAATACTTTGCTAAGAACACCTCAATAGGCTAACAGTCAGTATATTTTGATTAATACCCAAGCAAGCTTAATAGCTTTGCTATAAAGTCAATGATAACAACAGTCTAAACAAGAAAACAGAATAAAAAAATTAAAAATGCACCTAAAGCAGGTCTATATTAGTTTGTCAAAAGACATCTCTATCAAAGAGCTTTCCATCAACACGAAACCATCAAAAGTCACTTCCACAAACCAAGGAATTTTTCCTAGGGTGAGGAAATAGTTGTCCAAATCCACAAATTTGTGCTTTTCCCCACTGTAGTTCAATCCTGGAGCTGATATATACAGTATAGTTAGGGGGGTTGATTTTAGTGCATTGTGTGTTCCATTGTGCTACAGAACAATTGCTTCATTTCCTTGGGAAAAATTTCGCAAATTACAGCTGTGTATTTTGACATTTTTTGTTGATAGAGAGGTGTTCGATGGAGATATGTTTTGATGAACTAATATAGACCCCCTAAAGTAATGGCAGCTAGGGTCATTGCCATGGCAATATTAGTTTGTTAGTTCATTGCAATCAAATGTTCCTTCAGACTGGCTTACAAGGCCTAAAAGTATTAATAACAGCAGACTAACAGTAACTCCTGTTCCACTTACATAGCCGGATACAATCAACACACATTATCAATGTAGTTTGTTATCTTTCCTATGTGAAACTTAGAAGCAACTGCTACCAGAAGGAAATTATTTTTTGTTATCACCACACTGGTTACAGTCCAGAATAACTACTGGAAACCTGATGAACAAACGTAAGAAGCAGAAAGTAAAGGTTTCTTTGATACTACAAAAATGTCACTTTTTGTCATCACATACATTTTGGTCAGGACCTCAAGACCATTTGTGATTTGTTCATAAAAGCAAACTGGTTGAAAATTGGGAATCTCCCAAACAAAGGACATGAAAGTCTGGAGATGTGCAATCTTCCTCTCATTGTGGCTGTACTTACAATACTAACCGGTGCCAGGGAAACAAAGATTTTTTTTTTTTTATTTATTCTAATTCAAGTTCCCTTTGTGACTTCCAAATGGGTTAGCTTCTTAGAAAATTAATTTCTTGGCTATGATAGATTTTGCTGAGTAGCATTTAATTGACATGATGCTCCTGTAGATTTTTCAGACCAAATGATTAAAATACAACACTAGAGGAAGTGTAGGTGGGGGAAAACTCCTGGCACCACCCTATATAGACAACATCTTCCCTTGCACCATGTTAATAAATAAATACAGTCGCCTACAAGCCAACACCAGCTTTGGTCGCACTATCACATTCTTGAAATGGGACTCGACCAGGTAGATGTAACTATCAAATTAGTCATGGTAATATTGCTTAACATTCACATGAGACAAATATACAGGTTGAAACTGGAACAGTAAGTGATTTCCTATTAGCCATCCTTGGGTCATGTGGATTACACTTATGATATGGGAATCATGAAATACCTTTTAGAACATTCTGGGGATGAAACAGTCCAATAAATAACCATTAATCCTTTTATACCTACTAGATAACATTTTTCTGGCAGGAAGATGATCACAAATACTACTCAGAGAGAAGGATTTGAATTGCCTTTTAACCTACATTATTGACATAAAAATTCTAACAATTACCTAGAGAACAGTCTGTTGAAAGATTAATGAAGAACATGCTAACAAACTTCAATTGATCCAAACATCTATCCTCTAAACTGTTTGCCCTAGGGAGCATCAAAGTGTTACCAAGCTAAGAGGAGTGGAACTGACATCCTTGTCTTATCAGGAGAGTCCATCTTAATCTAGGGGATCCTCAGCTGTTTCCAAGTGAACTGAGAGATATTATCTCATCAAAATGCACTGGCTTTGCATATGTCCAAATCCCAGTGAATCATGCCTGTTGCACCTTCCATTGCAGAGATAGACAGAGCAACATCACAAGGATTCCACCCCACCTCAACTAACACCTCTGTACCAAGGATCAGGGTCTATACTCCAAGAATGACTTGGACTGATGAGTTCCTCACTCTGTCAGGACAAAATAATGCAACTACCTTGTGAAGGAACCTCTTTTCTGTACTTTATTGCTGTACTTAACCGTTTTCCGCCTAAACACAGATTTTCCAGCATTTATTATGATTTAAATGCTAGCTTTTTTCACATATTGTACTTATTTGACTGCCTGCACTTTTAAAAGTTTTTTTTTGTTTAAATAATTTGTTTAACTGTTGTAGACTACACAGTAAAGTGTGATAACCTTTTCTGATTGTTTGTAGTCATTTAAAGCTGTTTTAAGTGTATCTTTTACTGTTTTTGCCTTATCTTTTAAAAAAAAACAAAACAAAAAAAAAATCCTTGTTTCCCACCTTTCTAAGCTAGTATAGTCCAGTTTTCGGGCTAGTGCTGAATGGCTGTGATACTAGTTTCTGATTTGCCCATTCCTTACTTGGATAGAAGGAAGTATCTCTGTTCACCTGTGAGAGAGGAGAGGTTTGAGCAACCTATCTGTCCCTGAAGGAGTGGTTCCAGCCCAGAAGTTAATAGTTTATTGTCCATTTTGGGCTAATTTCTATCTCTTTCATTTCCTTACTATAAAAACCACGTTTGCACGGTTTTGCGCACTGGGCAGTGCCGGTTAGCTATGGTGAAATTATTTCCCGCTCCACTAAGTCTCCTCTTCAGTTTTTCCCTTGAAACTAGTCTAACTCTCAACCTAATCACTCAAAAAGCACCTACAGCCCAGCTCTTGCTCAGACCTAATAGCAAGCACTAATATACCCTGAAACTGATTGCCCAGCAGGGCAAGGCTCTTTATTCACCCCTCACCAAACAACCAAGCGACTAAGGAGCTCACCCTACTATTCAGGCATTACCAAAGGGCAATTTCAGGTGTACTGTCCAGTCCAGTTGGTGAATCTGGGTATCTTGAGGCAATGTTACAACTGTCTCATGTAACAGACAACCCTCTCCTCCTACCACAAAACACTAACATATGCGAGAGATGCAATTATACAGCCAAACTGGAAGCTAAGCTGTCTCCACCCAAGACTGGAACAGACAGTCAAAAGCAGAAGGTTAACACTTGCACCACACCTCCAGCCACACACCTGCAAAAGCATCATAGAGACCTCCAAAGCAGGCACCCAAACAACCTGCACCTCCCGTTACAAATCAGACAACACATAAAACACAAAATCCATGTGCTGCACAATCACAGCCCTTAAGGTGAAATAACATATCTAACACACTAGTAATAGGTGACTCTATAGTCAGGCACACGGATGTCCCACTCATTAGGCTGGACAAGCAGAATGTTACTGCTAGCTGCCTGTTGGAAGCCAGAATCTGCCACAAAACACAAGCACTCAGGTCACTCCAGAAGAGGTACAAATATGACTCTGTCATTGTTCATGTTGGTGTGAATGACGCGAGATGTACCTCCCTGGACTACATGAAAAGAGACATGGAAGAGCTCTCTGATCATGTAGCCCAGGCTGGTATGACCCTGACCCTGAATAGCATCCTGCCGTCACCAAGAATGATACCTCAGTATAAAGAAAAAATGATCGATTTCATCAATTGGCTAAGCTTCTTGTGTCATTCAAAGGGGATTCAGTGTCTGTCAGCCTGGGATGACATGCTCGACAAGCCACGTTGCTTCACAAGAGACGGCTTGCACCTCTAACCCCTAGGCTTTTGAATACTGGTCAAGGCTCTTGCTGCCCCCATGGTGCCTTTTTAGGCAAGGCTCAAAAGTCAAACCCACCTCCATAAACAGCACAATTAATATTAAACTGAGGGTTATGCTACTCAACGCCAGGAGTTTAAATCTCAAAATGCATGTGCTCGAAGCACTCCTCAGTATGGAGAACGTCGACATCTGTGCAGTAACTGAAACCTGGTTCAAGGCTCCAGAGAGCACCCCAGTACTACTGGGCTACAACTCATACCACACGTTTCAGCCACAGAACATGGACTGAAACACAAAAGGAGGGGGTGTATCCATATTCATCAATGATACCTACACCTCCAGGTTATTGGCGCAGCATGATACCTCTGAGATCATCCATGTGCAGCTAACATTGTGCAAATCTGCAATGCAAATTGTGGCCTGCTACTGATCCCTCTCCATGACCCAGGACCACAACTCCACCTTTCTGGAGACACTGGAAAAAATGAAGGTCCTACCAAACACCCTGATATTGAGCAATTTCAATTACCCTACCATTAACTGGGAAAACTACTCAAGTACAAACTCCCAGGCCCAGCACTTCCTGGAATTCATCAACTCAAATGCCCTGGATCAGCTGGTAAACTCCCCTACCAGGGGTGAAAACATATTGGACTTGGTCATCACCAACATGGGAGACAGGTGTTCCACACCGGAGGTCAACCCGTTACTGGTTAGATCAGACCATAAACTAATCACTCTGGATGTCAGCACCCAACCACCACCCCCAACTAAGGAAACTATAGTAAAATCTTTTCTAAAGTAAACTTTGCCTTACTTAAGACAGAGGTGGTAAGTTTCACAGCCACCACGCTAAGGGATAACACTACCCAAGATGCAGAATCCTTTACAAATGCACTCTATGAGCAGCTACAAGGATGCATGGATCTTGCCATCCCTAGAAAAACCAAGACTCACTCTTCTAAGAGAAGGAAACCAGTTTGGTGGACCCCTGCCATAAACAGGCTATACAATACAAGGAGGAAACTAGTTCAGAAAAAAAGCAAACCCCAAGAGGGAAAGACATCCCTGATCAGTATCACTAAGAAACTAAGGTCCCTCATGAAATCATCCAAGGCTAACTTCGAATGAAAAATAGCCAAGGATTCAAAAGATAACCACAAAGCCTTCTTTAGCTATGTTAAGAATCTAAGTGTCAACTCATAGATATGCACTGAACTAGTGCAAAACAGCACAAAATATACTGAACCTATTGATATTGCCAACATCCTGGCAGATAGAGTCAGTGCAAACTTCACCCCCCTCTCACCTCCATAAGGGCCCACAACAATACTGGAAAAGTGTAGTGTCCCAAAAATCACAGACGCACAGGTGAAAACAGCCCTTTCAAAAGCCAAAAACACAGCATCAGTGGGATCAGATGGTGTCCCAGGCTGCATCTTGCATGAACTACAGAATGAACTAACCCCCCATCTAAACATGCTGTTCAACCTCAGCCTCTCCACAGGCTAAGTGCCAATAGAATGGCACACAGCAACAGTTATTCCTCTCCACAAAGGAGGGGCCACAACTGACCCTGGTAACTATCGCCCCATAAGCCTGACTAGCCTGGTCTGCAAGGCTATGGAGTGCATCATCATGGAACTCATTAACAAAGACATTGGGAACCTCAAAACACTTGACCCGACTCAGTTTGGCTTTGTTAAGGGCAGATCATGCCTACTAAACCTAGTTGACTTCATTGAGACAGTCACCAAGGACATAGATGAAGGAAAAGTGGTTCACACAGCCTACCTTGACCTTGCCAAGGCTTTCGACACCATTCCCCACTCGTGTATTACAGAAAAACTCACCAGCCTGAAAATAAACCACTATGTCACAAGATGGGTTACCAACTGGCTTACAGACAGAGCTCACACGGTAAGAATAGCGGGCTCCAGGTCCGACTCTAAACCAGTCACAAGTGGTGTCTCACAAGGCTCTGTCCTGGGACCCCTACTGTTCGGCATATACTTCTCAGAAGTACAGGCAAACACAGGAGGACTATGGCTAACCAAGTTTGCCGATGACTGCAAACTGGGAGCCATAACTGACTTTCTGGTTGACATGGATATCCTCCAAAAGGGCCTTACTGAGACAGACACCTGGTGTCAAAGTCATGGCCTCAAGCTAAATGCCAAAAAATGCATAGTCATCCCATTTGGGAAAAACAAAACACCCATGAATTACCACATAGGTGGCAGCCCCCTTAATACAGAAGAGGTAATAAGAGATCTGGGGACCCAGGTAGATAGTAATCTTTCCTTTGACAATCATATTGCCAAAGTAGCTAGGAAATCCTTCTATGTGGCTCATCTAATTACTAAAGGGTTCGCATCTAGAAATAAAGAGGTTATAGAGCCCCTCTACTCATCACTCATTAGACCCATCATAGAGTACAATGTCCCATTTGGGATGTACCTCACAAGACACTTCCAACAGCTGGAAAGATCACAAAAGTACCTCACCAAGAGGATTACTGGCCTCAAACATATGGCCTATGCAGCCCGACTAAAATAACTCCGGCTGTACTCAGTGGCATATCGCTTACTCAGAGGTGATCTCTGCCTGACTTACAAAGCCATGTCCAACTCAGAATTGATGGACATGCTCCACCTAAAGAAATTCATGTCACTGCGAGCCACGCACTCTTGTGAGCTAAACCTTGACACAACAATAAATAGAACATGCTGGAGGGATAGATTCCTGTCACAGAGACTCCGCATGCTTTGGAACAAAATTCCAAACTACATCAGGCAGAGCCCCTCACTAACACTCTTCAAGAGAAACCTTGATGAGTGGATGGATAACAGAAAATACACCCCTGGAATCACTTCATTGGCTCTGCTTGACAAATGATCAGTTAATTAATCAATAGGGTGGCGAAAGCCGACACACTCTGGCAAGGCTTATAAATGCCCTTGGGCAGATAGCCTAGTACCTACCTATAAACCTATGAACCTATTTTTGCTGCTTGTAACAATTATGTCATCCTCTTCATCATTAACTAACCTGGCAAATGGGCTCTTAGAATTACTGGCACAGGATACTTCATTCTCTGACTAATTACTTTAGTCCATTCCTTGCAGTACAGTCTTTATACCACATTTCTTCTAGTCAATTTTCCAGTCCCCTCAAAACACCTAAACCCTTCCACCTTAGTAAGCTGCTTTCTTTCTACATGTAGAAGGCAATATACTCTTTTCAGGAAGAAAGTGATAATTTGACCTGGAAGTGCTGAGTTTCATATTGACATTTCACACTCAGGAGCAAACTGATCCAGTAAATTCTGGAGAGATCATAGTCACTTGATGAAAAGCATAACATTTTCTACAAATGGTGTGTCTGTAAGTTGTTTACTCTTCAGACCTTGCCTGTAACTTGGAATTCCATGCATGAAAATCAAAAACAGTAAGTGAAACAACAGACACCTTTGACATTGCTCGGCTACCTTGAACATACAAAACCAAACAAACATATCACTGATTCCTCAAATATGAGGACCTAATGACATGTATGGCAATATTAGGCATTGCCAGATATGCCAGGAGAAGTAGGGCAGTAGATATGTAACATATGGCAGCACAGCTAGCTGAAATTTTCCAAAGAATTATATGCAATTTCTATAGTAAACTGATTTCTACAGATGCTTGTTTTCCCTGTGTGCTCTTAAGGAAAAATGTATTTGATGCAGAGAGCTACATCTGAAAATATTGGGTGTATCCATTTTTGTTCCAAGTGAATGTCCCTCTACAGTTCCAGTGGTGAGGATTCAGGCCCTTGATTACTGGCCCAGAGTGGGGGTGTCACATATTGGTGGCAGTGGTGGGACACTAATCAAACGTCTGTAGCTTGTAGGCATTTGTCACTGAAGGTGGGTATACTCTCAAGAAGCCACAAGGTAAACATACAGAGTTTCATTTTCACAACAGTTTTTATTTATTTTTTGTTAGTTTAGTTCAGTCAGGGGAAACCCAGCAAAGATGTTAGCAGAGGACAATGGCAAGCTGACAAAGAACCAGTTGGCCAAGGTTTGCAAAGCCAAAGGGCTGGTGCATGCCAACCTGAGTTAAGAGGAAATGATTTCAGCATTAGTCAAATCTCAGACCAGCAACCAGGAGGATAACTAGACTGGAAGTGGGAATTTGCAGTGTTTGGAAACAGGACAGTTCACCTTTTCCTCAGAGGATTGAAAAACCCATCTGAAGTTAAAGAGACTTGAACTGTAGGCTAAACCGTTGGAATTAGAATCAGCAGAGAGACTGTGCTGTTTGAAGTCTGAAGAAAATGAAAAGCAACATCAACATGAGAGAAAGATGCTGACTCTTCACCAGGGTCATGGAGGTAATGGGGAAGGGAATAACTGAACCCCAGAAGCAATAAAGGTCAGTGAATTTCTTCCACAATTTACAGATGGTGATAATTTTGATATTTTTATTCATATATTTGAAAGAGTATGTAAAACGTATAATGTTGACCAAAGGCTCTGAGTACGGTTCCGGACCCCCTTACTCCATGGAAAAGCTGTAACTGCTGTTTCTAAATTGTCTGATATTGATTGTTTCAACTATGATAAATTAAATAATGTTTACTTGAATGTTTTAAGTTAACACCTGATGCTTACAGAAAAAAAAGTTTTGTGAGCATAGATGCAAGGTAGATGAAAGTGTGTGATTATATTGCTGAGTTAAGCACTTATTTTCATAGGTGGGTGAGTGGATGTCAGGTCACCACTTTTGAAGGGCTGGCAGACCTTTTGGTGAGGGAACAAGCCCTTAATACTTTGCCTGAGGACATAAGAATGTGGTTGACAGATTAAGAGTGTAACTCTAAAGATGAGCTGGAGAAAAAGGAGGATCTCTACTTAACAAGCAGGACATCACTGCACAAGAAGGGAATGCCTAGTGTTGTGCATCTATATAAGGGAACTCATGGTGGGCAGCCTAAACCACCAAACAGAGTCCACCAGCAACAGGGGAAGCCACTAGTTCAGGTACATGGCTAGGATCAAGGGTTAAATGTTTTTAATGTAACCAGTGGGGCCATGTATCATATAGCTGTCCACTGAGGCAAAGTGCAGAACAAGAGGTGGGGAGCCAGCAAATGGGAATAGCATCACACCAGAAGTAAATTGTCCGGAGTCTGGAGACAACAGGGATACCAAACTATCACAAGAGGTTACATCCTACCTTAGTGGATGGAAAACAGGCTACTCCTAAGAGAGACACAGCCTCTGACATAACCTTTGTGGAGCCTGCAGTGGTTAAAGAGGAGCAGTACTTGCTTGGGCAGTTCACTCCAGTCAGAGCTTTAAGAGGGACCCCATTCAAGTGCCTTTGTCCAGGGTTCACCTTGACTGGGACGGTGGAAAAGGAAGCAAGCAAGCAGGTGTGTTTGAGGATATCCCTGCAGATGTATCAATAATGAATGTTTTTGATAATGCCTTATTTTGTGTGCATGCAGTTACATGCCTTCAGGCTTAGAGATAGGTATGTGGGTCTGGTAATCTGGAGGATACCCTGACAAACCCAACACATGAAGCCAGGGCTGCCGAGGTGGCTATTTCTGAGAGGAAGCTACCATGTAACAGTGAGCCTGAAAGTGAGCAAGAGATACTGATAGGTACTTATGTTCCCATGGACAGATGACTGCAAGGGCAGAGATGAGTTGTAGTACCCAGGCTTACAGTGAGGCACTGCTGTCAGAAGATATCAGTCTTCCTGTGAAAAGGGAGCTGGGAAGGGTCACAAAGATAGAGTTGAGTTGGGCTCAGCTCTCAGACCCCACACTAAGAGGCTTGAGGAAGGTAGATAGGGAGGTGCCTGATTCTCAAGAAAAAGAGGTGTCTATATAGTGGAACAAAGAGTTACTGTATAGAGAATGGACCCCTGAGAGAGGGTTAGAGGGTGAGGTAAAATAGCAGTTGGTAGTGCCTGGAGCCTACCATCTGGCACTTATAGTGATAGTCCAGACATTCATTTTGCATGTCATATGGGCATAAAGCAAACCAAGAGACATATTGTGCAGAACTTTTACTGGCCTTAGATTGAAAGGGATGTAACAGGGCATTGCAGGGATGTGAGCAGTGCCAATAAGTAGGCAAGGTAGGAGACAAGGTGAAAGCTCCTTTGATGTCTTTGCCTGTGATTGAGGAGCCATTTCAGAGGGTAGCTATGGATATTGTATGGCCTCTGAATACTACAAGTTCCACAGGGAAGAAGTATATATTGGTGGTAGTAGATTATGTTACCAGATACCCTGAGGCTCTGTCCTCCATCAAGGCAGATAAGGTGTCAAATGCTTTCTTAGAAATTTTCAGCGGGGTAGGTTTCCCGAGAGAAATACTGACTAACAGAGGTGCCAATTTCATGTCAGACCTACTGGCTTTTGCATGGAAGTGCTGGGGGTGAAGCACATAAATATCACTCCCTACCATCCCCAGACTAATGGTCTTGTGGAGCAGTTAAACTCTACACTAAAGACCATGCTACAGCATTTGCAGATCAGTTTAAAGAGAGAGTGGGACAAATATTTTCCACATCTGCTCTTTGCATACAAAGATGTACCCCAGGAATTCATAGTTTTTTTCACCCTTTGAGTTGCTGCATGGGAATAGGGTGAGGGGGACCTTTAGATTTGATTCATAATGAGTGGAAGTGTGAGTGTGAATCTCACAAGGAGTCTGTTGTGGCATTTGTCCTAAAACCTCAGGATGAGGCTCAGGGAACACATGGGCTTGGCCCAGGAGAATCTGGCAGAAGCCCAACAGCAGAAAAAGGTCTGGTATGACAGGAATGCTCGAGATAGAGAGTATGCTGTAGGGCAGCAGGTTGTGGTTCTCATTTCTGTCAGACACAATAAGCTGCAGGCAGCTTGGGAGGAACCCTTCAAAGTGGTCTAGAAGGTCAGTAATGTTAACTACATGATAGAACTGCTAGGCAGGAAGCAGTGAGCACAAATGTTACCATGTTAGCATGATGAAGCATTACCATGATAGGGAGGCCCTGGTGCTGAGTATTTGCATTTGATGGGAGGAGGAATCTGAGGGGGATTTGGTGACTAATTACTATTAAGATTGGATATAACCTCTGGTGATAGTTTGGTATCTCTGCTGTCTCCAGACTCCAGATAACTTACTTCTGGTGTACTGTTATTCCCACTTGCTGTCTCCCCACCTTTTGTTCTGCACCTTGCCTCAGCGGCAATGTCTCAACAGCTATCTCCTATACAGGTTTAAGAAATCTGACCAGTGTTACAGGAGTTTGGGTCATGTTCACTGGGAAACCTGGGTGCACCCACCTGATGCAGCACCATGTGGATACAGGACCCCGAAGGATAATCAAGCAGGCCCTTTACATGGTATCTGAGCAAGTCAGACAGAGTCTGAGGGAGGAGATATAGGAAATGTTGGAACTGGGGGTAATCCAGGAGTCCAGCAGTCCCTGGGCCTCCCCACTGGTGCTGGTACCAAAGAGAGATGGCAGCACCAGGCTCTGTGTGGACTACAGAAAACTAAATAGTCACACAGAGTCAGATGCTTACCCCATGCCTAGGACAGATGAAGCCTTAGAGCAGCTGGATGGGGCTAAGTATCTGACCACTATTTATCTGACCAGGGGCTAGTGGCAAGTGTCCTAGACTCCCACCGCTAGAGAGAGGTCAGCTTTTGTGACTCCTTTTGGATTATACAAGCTCACAAAGATCCCCTTTGGGATGAAAAGTGCCCCAGTGAAATTCCAGAGGCTGGTAGAGTGTATCCTAGCAGGAGCAGGAGATTATGCCCTTGCTTACCTGTATAATATTGATATTTACAGCCTTTTCTGGCATGAGTACCTTCAGCATGTCAGGGAGGTCCTGGGCAGACTGCAAAGGGCAAGGCTGATCATTAAACACAGTAAATGCCAGACGGCTATGGAAGAGATCTTCTGCCTGGGACATAGAGTGAGGAGGGTAAGATCAGGTCAGAACCTGCAAAAGTGGAAGCCATTCAGGTATGACCTGCCCTGTTACCAAAAAGCAGGTGAAGGCATTTTTGGGACAATGGGGTACTATAGAAAGTTTGTTCCTAATTTTAGTACAGTAGCTGCTCCATTCACAGACCTAACGAGGAAAAACAGGCCAGACAAGGTAGTGTGGATCCCAGCCTGTGAGCAGGCATTCCAAAAGCTTAAATGCACCCCTTGTGTTAGCCAGTCCAGATTACAACAAAGGGGTCCTCCCAAAAATTTGTTGTGCAGGTGGATGCTTTGAAACATTGCATGGGGGGATGGGGATGCACTCAGCCAGGTTTTCACAGAGGGAGAAGAGCACCCAGAGGTATATCTCAGCCATAGACTCCAACCTAAGGACGAATGCTATGCAGCAGTAGAAAAAAATGTCTAGCCATAGTATGGGCACTGCAGAAACTTCAATCCTATCTGTATGGAAGGAAATTCACTGTAGTTACAAACCACAATCCCTTAACATGGCTATATTGAGCCAGCCAGCAAAATGCTGAGTTACTAAGGTTGAGCCTAGGGTTGCAGACATATGACATGCCAATGCAGCACCATAGTCAGGTTAGCAATGCCAATGCAGATGGGATCTCAAGACAGGGTATGGGTTAATGTATTCTCAGATAGGCTCATTCCTCTTAAGCAATGTTTCTTATGGGTCACTTGAAAAGCTAGCTTGAGTCTGCAAAGGGTGAGAGATGTGATGATATCAGGTATTGCCAGCTATGCCAGGAGACATAGGCAGTGGATGTGTAACATATACCAGCACAGCTAGCTGGAATTTTTTAAAGAATTATATGTCATTTGTATATTAAACTGATTTGCACAGATGCTTGTGTTCCCTGTATGCTCTTATGGGATATTGTGCTTGATGCAGTGAACTGCATATTGAAATACTGGGTGTATCCATTTTTATTTCAAGTTAACATCCCTCTCCAGTACCAATGATGAGGATTCAGGCTTCTCGATTATTTGGACAGGAGTGGGAGCATCACAACATGTTTCCTGGTTACTGCACTGTTTAGCACTTCCCACCAGACATTCCATAAAACACAGTGATATGCCTTCTTCATGTCCATAAAAGAGGTGTAGACAGTTTTAAACCCCCCCCTCCAGCATACGTACAGGGGCAGGAGTAAAGAGTCAACCCATTTTTTCCATGATCTGGATAGAATTCACTTTTCTCCTGAAAATGAAGCTCAAAAATTAGGTGTTGTCTGTTTCACAGCACCATAACATGTGCTTTTCCATGAAGGCTGACAGCTGTGTTTCATCAATAATTGGAAAACATCTCTGTGTCTTCCTTTTCCAAAATGGAGACCACCTTTCCAGTCTGCAAATTCAAAAGGGGTGTTTGAGCCTTAAATAAAAGGCTGAAAAGGCCAAAGGCGCACTAGTCACAAAATCCAAACAATCTATAGAACGTTCAGTATTTCTAGCTATATCCCATTCAGTTCAGTAGCCTATGTTCTAGAAAATGGTTTAATAACTACAAAAATGGAAGCAATTCTACCGTATTTCTTAATTATTGTCTACTTAAAGAAGGCAAATTCTCTGTATTGAGATATCCATCAAAGATGCTCCTTCCACATTTGCGGTCAGATAAGATATTTGCATAGAACAGCTAGGTGATATTTAACCATTCTCTCCTGAGACACTGAATAATTTGCCACTGATGTCTTTGCAGCCACAGAAAGCCATTCCCACATATCAACCTTTCATATATTCATAGTTTCTGTGACAGGTCCCTACTCTGGGCCAGAAATCAAGGAGACTCAATCCTCACCACAGACTCTGGTAAGGGATGGTCACTAAGAGCAAAGATGGATTCACACAGTATTTTCCAATGCAGCTCTCTGCACCAAACACAATTTCCTTTAAGATCACACAGGGAGCATGCTCCAGACCTAGGGCTGGACTCTCTTTCTCTTTCCAGACCCACACAAAGCTTCACACTGAACACTTTGGTGCTCTGTTTGCCTGTTCCAAGTAGCACTCTCTCTTCTCTCTCTCTCTCACACACACACACACACACACACACACACACACACACACACACACACAAGGATATTTGAGTTTCACAAACACATACACTCCTGGGAAAAGTTGGCACAGGTTTACAAGCTATACCCCCTTCTCCCCATTCTCTGAGGTAATCACGCTGCCACCAGTCAGCTACCCTAAGTCTCTTACAAAGGGCACCCAATTGTACTGTGTAAAATTAATGCTAATACAAATGGTAGGGTGTGACCAAATAAACAAGGCTTTCAGTAGTGGCCACATTGTCATTAAAACAGGCATAAGTACTCTCAAGATGTTAAAAGTAGTCTCTAAAGGACCAGCCACAATGAAAGGTATTAAAATATTTAATGATAAATAATAAAAGAGAAAATAGGAGAATATCGAATGCAATAAAGAACATAGTTTCAAACACAAAATACAAAAAAGTAATACACTTGGAGAGTTTCTCACAGATGCAGAAAACAGTACTAAACTATTATCACTATATGTCCCCGACTAACTAAAACAATTCTGTTCCCTGACTACTTACTAAAACAAAGAACACTGATGTGTGCTGAGTGTATTACCAGAGCAAAAGCCAGATGATGTCTTTCTTTGACTGTGTGGATGTGTGAGATATATATCCTGTCAGAAATCTTTCCTGTCAGGTTCCAATGGCTTTGCCATTCATTGCCAGTTTGTATTACTATGTTCAATACTCTGTGTAGTTCTGTAGGCTCTAGCTGCAAATAACATTAGTCTTTGCCTCAAATACAGATGTCTCCTCAACCTTCTGGTCTTGTATGTGTGTGTGTGTGTGTGTGTGTGTGTGTGTGTGTGTGTGTGTGTGTGTGTGTGTGTGTGTGTGTGTGTGTGTGTGTGTGTGTGTGTGTGTGTGTGTGTGTGTGTGTGTGTGTGTGTGTGTGTGTGTGTGTGTGTGTGTGTGTGTATGTGCGTGTATACATGCTGTGAGAGTACCAAAGAAACCAGATGCTGGTTAGAGGATGATGTCACCTCTGGTCACCTGACTTTGGTACAATACACACACACAGAGCTTTGCTAAGTTATATGGCAGAATTTTAAAACTATCAAACAATTTCAAACTTTTCACCCTTCCATGGTTGTCTAATAAGCATACACATTTGATCAGTTACAACAATACAACTTAATATCCATGTATACATTCTTTCTCTCCAGCAGGACCTACTGTTGATGCATTTTTAACACAAGTAACTTTACAAATATATTTTTAACTCAAACATCTGGACAAATCAGTGTGATAGTCAAATAACATAAAATTCTTTATAAACCTCCAGCTAGCTATGCGGGTATATGTACACATGTACTCCTCTACTAACCCTGGCACAGATGGCACTACCTCATAACATCATAGGTTCATAGGAGGTTACTAGAATAATGGCTTAGGGGCCTTACAAGCCTATCCAATGTAACCCAATTGTATCCAATATATGGCCCTTAAGGGCAAGAGGATGGCATTAATTTGTACCTGTGCATTGAATATCTTACAGATTCCCCCTGTCTGTAAGGCACATAGGCAGTACCCGAGGTGTATAATTGCAATTTCCTACCCACTGATCCAAACAGCATTTAAAAAGGGCTAGGGAAGGTCTCTGCTTAATGTGAGTAGGAAGCCTGTACCTCTGAGGTTGCTCCAGCTGCTGTATGTATCTAGTCATGTACATGTCAAATGGCATATTGTATCTGATTATTGTTCAAATGAAGTCTGAGTACAACGGGGCTATAATTTACTTGGATCTGGATGTCATACCTTAACTTAAAAGTTGTGCCAGATAGAAAGATTTTCTCACCAGTGTGAACACATGGTGGTCAAAATGCAGGCTACTGTCTATCTGTATACCTAGATCTGTCACATCTGAGTCTCCTCTTAGAGGTGTGCTATTGATGTAATTTTCAGGGGTATTTGACTTCCAAAAGGACATGATATTGCATGTTTCCCATTTAGTTTTCGGCAAAGGGACTGGCATCAATCATTTGTCTGATCTAGAGCCTCCTGAAGGATATCTACTTCATTACAGGATTCAATGATTGACCCCAGCTTGCAGTTGTTGGCAAATGTTGTCTTCCAGAGGACTTTCACATTAGCCTTACTTCATAAAAGTACATTCTGAACAGGAGTGGTCCCAGCACTGAGACCTGTGGCACACCACTAGCAAGTGGCTTCTTGCTGGATCTGGATTCACCCACTTCAACCATATTTGTCTTGTCTGTGAGCCAATTGGCTATGCATCTGGTGACATAGGGATTTATGCCCAATTTTCTGGGCTTATTTATAACACCTGAGTGGGAAATTGTGTCAAATGCCTTGGCCATTTCAAGGTAGCCGGTATGTACCCTCATCCATGGCCTTAGTAACTTTCTCAAAGACATCCACCAGATTTAGTAAGCATGACCTGCCCTTGACAAAGCTGAATTGGGTCAGGTCCAGTGTTTGAAGGTTTCCTATATCATTATTTATCAGGTCCATGATTATTCTTTCCATGGCCTTACACATAAGACTAGTCAAACATATGGGACTGTAATTTCCTGGGTCAGTAGATGGTCCCTCTTTAAGCAAAGGATTGACTGTTGCTGTCCTCCACTCTACTATGACAATGTCAGTCTGGAGGCTGTGGTAAATAGAGATAATATCGGTCCTGATAAGAGCTGATTTAAACTGTTTAAGAGGCAACTTGGTATATCGTCAGGCTCCACTGAAGCCATGTTTTAGCTTGAGAGATCACATTGGCACCCTGTTGTTTGGTGATAATTGACAGTGGAGCAGTGGAGGGTATTTCTTGTGGGAGGATATTGGGGAGATGAAATTTGAACTGAATTTTCAGCCAGCAGATACTTTATATCATCCAGCTGAGTATAGGTGCTTCTAGCTGCAACTAATTCTGCACATTGTTGGGTGTTGCCCTTAAGACTGCAGACATAACTAAAAATGCCTTATGGTTATCATTAGCTTTGGAGGCTATTTTAACTCAAAGCCAGCTTTCAGAGACTTGACTAGTTCACTGATTCACTTGTTTAAACTAATAAGATATTTTTTGTTCTGTTGTGCAAATTCCTTCTTATTTTTTGACAGGATTTTTTTTATTTTGTTGGACAACCTATTAATACCAGAGGTCCACAATGGTGGCTTGTTTTTGTGGTTTGACCTGTTTTTTGCTGTTTCTATGCAGTTGTTTATATGGTTGTACTGTAACTGCCATAACTGCTCCATTCCTGGCTTGTTAGTAACTCTCAATTAAACATGAAGATTCAGCTCCAGGTAACATTGCTTAGAACACTTCTTTCTGAAATATAAGAGATTCCTTCAGCACGGTTTTGTTCTATAACTTGAGAAATGTTCTCACAATTGGTATAGACTGTAAGGTCCTGGGATTACTGCTGCTGATACTGCCGCAAATGTTGAGAACTTATAAAGGCTTCATTCAGACTGCACAGACCCTACCCCCACTCCCCAATTCATGAAAGAAGCTTCTAAGATCAGTATGGTGAGTCAGTGGTTAACATCTCTGCCTAACAGCCCTAGGGTAAGGAGATGGATCATCATTCATAGACATTTGTCATTTTCTGAGTGGAGTTTGTATGTACTGTCCATGTGTGCATTGGATTTATGTGAATACGCTGGCTTTCTCCCTCCACCAAAAAACATGCTCATTGATTGGTTGATTGTCAGACCAACTGAACAACTGACTACTCAAAAGTGTATGTATACATTGCATTCATCCTCACTGCTTTGGCCAAATCTATAACTGAAATATGTCCTTTATGACCAGTTCAAAATAACTTGGATAACAAATTAATGTCTGAAATTGAGGTCATAGTTAAACTCTTGCCATAAAGAAACATCAGCTAAGCATCTTCAAGATACCCTCACTACACATTTAGATATCCCATGACTGTTTATCTTCTGCCCCAGTCATTTGACGCAGCTACATCTCACCACCAAATGATAATTAGTCATCTGGAAAGTATGGCTTCAGGTGTGGTAACATGGCAGCATAGTCAGTTATTAACCTTTGTTTAAAGAGCTCTGGTTCTCTTGTACCTAATACAGTATTATGCATACTCTTGAGCAAGCATGATGCTTTTATCATGGACAGTCCTTGACAAGCAAAAAGTCCAAATCAGTTCGCTTATGAGTCTTTACTCAGGTAAGTCATTCTTCACATTTGCACCCACCGAGGATTCTCTATCTTTCCCCAAACATATGGAGAAATCTCTCAGTGGAATCAGAGAATCTACAGTTGTTACTTAATCAAGACTTCACCCATGATATCTAAGAAAGCTGATAACTCCAAGCAGTTGTCATGCAAATTAGCACAAAAAAAAAACAGACTGGATTTTCCTTTTCTGTAAATCATGGTAATGTTGAAGTGAGCCTCCCATTTACTGACACAAATTAAAACTGAAATACACCCTGGCAGGAGATTGTAAGTATCCCCACACCCAATTTTGGTCCCTACTGAGGTTCATTTCCAGAAAAAGACAAAGACCACCCACTGTCATGAATTTTTACTCTTGGGCTAATGTTATGTTTAGAGGTAAAGCCAACTAAACCATGTCTGGCAGTTGGTGCACAGGAATAAGATCTATTAATGAGATGCTTTCTGTATTTGAGGGTTGGATTCCTTCAGCTTTCATTTGCCTGACCGTGATCCAGAGCAAGTCAGTTTACCAGACTGTGCTTAAAAGCTAAGCCTGAAAAAAATATCTGTGGGAATCAGTGCTCCACGCTAACAAATGCAAAAAAAAAAGCATATCTGATACTTTTCAAACTTCGGCTCCTTCCCCAACACTGAGATGACATTCCATGTCCTATGAGACAGATCTCACTGACAGGGTCTAGTCCCTTACTCCATCCTAATGTTTACAGCCAATTGTTTGGCATCATACCTGACTCCCACAGTCACCATGCTAGGTCACCTGACCATGAGAATCTTGACATTGATTGCTTCCCCCAGACCTGACTCCAGGGTTGAGTCCCAGCATTCCTCTTCCAAGATAGTTTCAAAGATTCTTTAAATGAACCATCAATGTAGCAGTATGGATTGCAAGTAGTCTGTTCTCTCCTCTCAAACCAATTTGTCAACATAAACTCTAGTAGGAGTGCAAAGCACCAGGCAACATAGCTGTAAAGCATATATGGTCACACAACCATCTGTGACTCAATAAGACTGTGACCAAAGAAGGTCTGCATATAACAGGCAAACAATATGTACCATTTGCCATGATTTTACAGAAGGCATTTTTGTGTGTTTGAAATCAAAACATGTTTTTAAGAGTGTCAGTGAGACTCAAGTGCTTTGTTCCTTTTCTGGAAGTTATAATGGACATGAGCTCAAATGAAGTGCTTGCAGATAGACAAAGTCTTAAAGGAAGATCATTTCAAATTGACTACTAGACATATCCAACCTGCGGCCCGCGGGCTGCATGCGGCCCTCAGAGCTCTTCCATGCGGCACTCAACCTCTAACTGCAACATTGATGTATGTATCCCCCAAAACACTTTTTTGTTTTGTGTTTTTTGCTCCCATGACCTGTAATGCTAATGTCGGTGTGTGCATGTGCCAAAGCACCCTTCTAGTTTTGTTTTTGAGCCAAAAAAGGATCAGTGTGTTTACGCCATTATTTTGCGCCGAACAATCAGTGTGTGTGTGAGTGTGGGTTCTCGCTGAAGAGGGACTCATGTATGGATTTGTCGCTGTTGCCTTTGAAAGGGACAGCAATTACCTGTGTTAATAGGTAAGTATGGAGTGAGTGAGTGCATGCATGAAAGCAGAATTGTGTGTGTGAAAGTAAAAGAAGAGTGTGTGTGTGTGTATGTGTGTATATGTATGCATGACTGAGAGAGACGCATGCACAAAGAGGCTAACAATGATCAGTCTACCTACTGAACACAAACAAGTTAGCTCACAAATATATCATACATTAAGAGTACACTTTCATTAAATTGCGGCTTTCCTGACAGGGAGAGTATTGTATTGAACATGAACTCATACCTCTTAACTGTATGGATTTTCAAAGAATGTCTGGATTTTTGCCTCATCTTCCAATCTGTGTCTTTTGCTTAGGAAATAAAAGTAGTCATCCAAGGTAATGCAGTTCCAGGGAGTAAGAATGAGACAGCAGCCTAGGATTAATGGGTCAGTAGTGGACTGACTATGTGGGACTGTAGCATATAAAGTTGTGTTGTTTTTTCAGACAAACAAAATGCACCTAGTACTGTTTTTTCATTGGTGGGTTCTAAGCAGTGGTAGATTGGACAACAGTAAGCATAGCTTTGGCGGATCATCAGTACTGGCAAATCATGTGGGCACAATGTCATTTTTTAAATGTTGGGGATTTTAGTGTGTATGTGTGTGCTTATGTGTTGGGAGTGCTGCAACAGTTGATGATTATTAAAGACAGAGACTTACGGACTGTGGAGAATATGTTTCTTTGTTTCAAAACCTAATACTTGGGTACGCATACCAGAAGTAGATTTTTTAAAACATAGCTTCTTGCCATTTACAGTGGATGGATATTTACATTTAATAGACAATGTATTAGAGTGAGCCTGTGAGGTTCTGAAGGATGCCAAGTCTACCACTGCCAATGTCTTGTAAAGTGACCTGGAAATGGTTATCGGGATGTTACTGAAAAAATATAGTAAGTTTGCTTAGAAATATAGTTTAATTAAACAAAGTGTACTTTCAATTTACAGGCCATAATTTAATTTATTTCAGGTAGTCCAGATACTGGTAGATTGTATACCATTAGACTTAATTAGGGAGAGCTGTCATTCTGGGGAAACAAGTCACCCTAGTTTCAGTGAAAGCTCTGTGGTTGCTTGCAGGTAGGAAGTTGCAGGATGTTGATGCAATGTGTTTTATTTATTATTTTTTAATGCATTTGTCATTTCAAAGCATGGTTTTCTTTGATGCAAAAGAAGGCAGGACTGAATGAGCCATATATAATAATGGGATAGAAAGATTATAAGTGATGTATAATGTTTGAAGCTACAGTTGTTTCAATGGTGTCTGTGATGCATAACTATTTTTGGGCCTGTGTCCCACTTTTATTTTTCGCTTCGTCCAGATTTCCTGCTCTAAGGTTGAGAGGTATGGTTCCATACTAAATCAGAAGTTGTATTTACCTTAGAAGACTTTTCAGCATAATTATGAAAAAACAGAGCCTTTTTAATATCTCTGCTTATTTCCAATATAAACTGCCATGTAACCTTGCAAATAACCTTATTAAGCTACTTTACTTCTTTTGGAATTGACAGGTATGATTCATCTGTTCGGACATAAGCACAGAGTACTAATGTGACTTTGATTTCTTGCAGCAGTCTGTGGTTTACATAATCACAATAACTTTTCTGTGTTTCTGGGTGTGTAATCAATTTAACAGTTTTAAAGATGTTTTCCAAAAATAAATAAATATATATTAAATAAATAATCCTCTCTACACTTTGAGCTATTGACAAAGTCTGGGGATTTGTTTTTTTCAAAAGCGAAGGTCAGCATTGCAGCTCAGTAAACTGTCAATCTGTGAGTAACTTCTCCACAAATTAAAATGTCTGAATGTCAAATAGCTTTAGATTGGAGGGAAGTTTATTTTTATTTATTTTATTTTATTTTACATTTGTTTACCGGGAAGGTCCGACTGGACACAGGTCCATTTTCAGCGCAGGCCCGGGGAGAAAAGCTCCAAAAATAACACAAAACAATATAATGCAATATATGAAAGAGAGAGAAAGCAAATTATGGATGTAGTACTCATACAATATGGCAGAGATTACATTTCGCAACAGTGAGAATCATTGAGGTACAGAATAAACTTAAAAACATTTTTTTTACAGTTATCATTACAGCAAGGCAAATATCAATGAATAAAGTTTTTAGGAGAAAGCTGTTTGTACATAGCTGAAGCTCTGAAACAATCTTTTGGTATGGATTAACCTGGGGATTGACACAAGTTATATGTTTACACAACTATGTAGCATTATAGTTTATGGTTTTCTTATTGATTTACTTTTTGCTGAACAGTTGTTTGTTGATTTATTGATGGTCCTTTTGGTGGTGGGAAATTACATGGATGAATCCATCTCTATTATGATTTTTTTTTCAGATATTTTGACTTCCAGACAATTTCATTCAGTGAGTGGGTGTCATGCGATTATTGAGGTTGCCTATTTTACAAGTAGGGGCTTTTTTGTGTGTGTGTGTGTGTGTGTGTGTGTGTGTGTGTGTGTGTAAGAGAGAGAGAGAGATTTAATATGTATACTGTTGCCTCACAGTAAGACGCTGTTCGGTTCGACTCTCAGCTAGAGCGTCTTCTGCGTGGAGACATGCGTGAATGGGCATTCCTTCATTGAAGGTTGTGCATCAGGGCTGGCAACTTGGTACGTAAAAATCAACTGCCAATCATTAGCAGACCGGAGTTCCGCTGTGGCGACCACTAACCGGGAAAAGCCGAAAGACCCAACAACAACTGAATATAATTTTGCAAATGGAATTCTTAGTGAAACATGCCCCTCTTCTTGGGCAACTAGACTTGAGTAACCAATATTAGATCTTAGCCATCCAGCTGGGAAAGGTTAGTATGTGGATTTTCCATCTGGTTTGATGAAGGCTATGGTACTTACCCAAGGACTGCATTTATGGCTATCCATCCAGCCGTGTTACTGAACTACATTGTTTGATAATGAGAGGAGCTTTTTACAGAAGTTGAAGGTTTTTGTGTCAAGAACTTATCCATAAAATGTGCCTTGTTTATGTTGCAGTGAAGGCTGTGGTCTTTGTAGTGAGCGTTTTAAGTATAACTAGTATTTCTGAGGTAGAGGAAGTCTCTTAAGGCAGGATCTTTCTTAGCCTGGAAAGCAAGCCAATGATGACATTTATAGGGGCCAGTGAGAGACAGAGGAAAGCAAGAAGCTTTTTAGCCTGTTTGGATAACATAGTGAACTTAGTCCTTTGACCTTTTTTGTCAGAAATGGTTGTAGTCTTTCTTTTGGCAGGGTGTTTTGCTGAGGTGCATGCCAAAAGGGGCATTGCACTCAATAATGGCTTTTGTAAAGGAAGAATACAGGGATGCTATGACCTCCTTGTCCCTGGATGAGATATCCTTACTAATGAAGTGGGCCATGTAAAAAACTTTCCTTACAACGGAGACAACGTAGTGTTCAAAAGTCAGGTTTCTATCAACCTGGGTGCCCATGTACCATACGACTTATTGCGTGCTTACAACATTGTTATTAATGTGATAATTTGTGGGGACATCACTCTCCTTAATGGGGATGATGATGCATTTTTTGGCATTTAGCTTGAGGCCATATTTCTGGCACCAGTTATTTGTTTGGGTGAGACCCTCTTGTAGCTTATTCAGAATTGTTTTATTAAGTCAGTAATGTGAATTCTTTACTTTATTGCAAATTTGTTGGGTTATTTTTGTGGATTATAGTATTGTAGGACTGCTGATGTTGACATTTTACATAGTTGGACTGCTGGAATGGTTTACCCAGTGAGAAATGCTAGTGCTGTAGTGAATATCTGTTTATTTGTAAAAAAAAAAAAAAAATATATATATATATATATATATATATATATATATATATATATATAAATAGATATATTAACTAAGATGTTAGAGTTAACTGTTAGATTACAGAATTAGAATGAGAATTAGAATTTTAAGGCAAATATTAGGCATTAATTACATTTATTCATTGTTCAAATGCACCTACAGTACAGCCAGGAGGTCGACTGTGGTCTTCCGGAGCAACGAAAGAGTTAACTGTATGTTATATTTTATGTGCGGCCCCAAGACCATCTCTGTTCACTCAATGCGGCCCCAGCAAGCCAAAAGGTTGGACACCCCTCATCATTTTAAACTTTTGCATACCATCCAAAAGACACAAGTATCTCCATCAATTGCAAACTGCTCCACTATGAGTGATAACTGTTATTTTGCTTTCTTTGCATGTGAAAATGATTATTTTACTGGTGTTCTCTCATATTGATTTGGAATCTTAAATTAAATGGACAGTAAAGCCCTTTGCAAAGAATCAAAATTTTCTATTGAGAGCCTTAATGTTTAAATAATTTTCTTGCGTAAAGTCTTAAACTCTGAGATTCATTTAGTAATCTCTGGTAGCAACGCAGTACTATTGTAATGGTGACTGTCAATTGAAAAAGCCTAGAATAGCAAAACAATAAAGGAAAAAAAATCACATAGATGTGAACTCACAGCAACACAAATATATAAGTGACAATAATGTATTATACAAAGTTTAAGAATAATGATATAAGGTACATGATTTCATTTTGCTACGTAAGTAATGTCATATTGTGTTCCTTGCATGGGATAATACTCTGCAGGATTCCACCATATGAAGAGCTGTACACCTCAGCAGCCTCACTTCCAAGTATACAGCCTCAAGACTTCACTATCTTAGAGTAAAATGAATACAAGTATTTGTACGAAAACAGAATATTAAATTTACTCTGAGACATGGTAACCACGTAGCTAGCACATTTAGAAACTGTAGTGCAGGGTTCCTTAAAATACATACCTGTATTATTACTTTATTAGTTATATCGCATCCGCCTCCTCACATTATATAATAATTGGGCATTTTAATCAGATTTTGGTGTTACAGCTTTTACTGTACATGTAATATTTCAGATAAACTAAGTCCTGCTTCAGGAAATCACCATGTAACTGCCCTATATGCATATCTTCAATTTTATCAATAGTATTTTAAACTCTGTGTCCTGTATTTTAGTAAGCAAATAATATTGCTGCAGCATTGTTGGCAAACCCTTGAAAATTCCTGCTTACTTTCCTAAGTTCCAACATTACTGCAGTCATGACAGGACTAGGACATGACTGATATTAATGGGCAGGAGAGGAGGAAAGATGGCGGGGTTATTGACAGGAAATATGAAAACTGCCAGTGATATCTATGAATCCTGCAAACTACAGATGGTTCTTATATTGGTAATGATCTGTATAAGAGTATAATTCACATTCCAAGGAAATGTGAAAGTAGTTACTGATGTCAATATGATTTACAATTTATATACAGTATCCACATCATTAATGATATCCACAAGAACATCAGTCACATCAATAATAAACGTAATAATGACCGGTAGCACTAATGCTTTTTGTATTCCATTCACAGTCCACTTATCACTAATAATATTCATGGGATCCTCTGTTATGCTCTTATGAATATCGTCATACTGTTGTGGAATGGCAGCCCTTACAAAATTATCATCATAGATATGACAAGTTGCACTGACATTTTCATTCTTACTTTGGAGTCAGACTCCAACAGGAGGGAAACTATCAACAATTAATGACTAGCATACTAGGAAAGACGTAAGGGGTTAACCCTTCTTCAATGCTCTTTGGAGTAAATGTTTTAACCTTTGAAAACACTGTCTCAATTCTGATGACTGCTGCTGCAATTTTATGATAAATGCCGTGTGTCTAAGACTGCAATTGGAACTGAGAGGGAACATGTATCTGCATGATACAAAACAGAAGCTTGCTGCTGTGGCTAGGAGGAGCTGCAATTCAGGTGATAATAGAAGATGAAATGGATTTATTATGTATAGTTTCACTTAAATATGGCAAAATTTGACAAAAATATATCAACATCCATAGCATCCTCTGGCTCCAAAAACAATTATTTCCCCATCAGCCTACTGGTCACCCAGTTAACCTTGTTTCTTTTCACTTTCACTATATCATAATTAGCAATGTAAGGAACAATTGCACATGAAGGTAAAGAAATGAGGAAAAATGAAAGAATCACAGTAGATTTCTCTGTCAAGTGTTAATATAAGCAGCATCATTTAAAATAAATATACTTTGATAAACACTTCTTTTCAAAAGCAGTAAGCCATGGCTATGAGAACTTATTCTTCAAGGTCAGCTTTTACATCAAGGTTAACTTGTTTCCCAGTAATAAAAGTTGCTTTGTTAAATGCTGAAATGATTTCAAAAAGTAAGCGTATCATAAAGACGATAAAATTAAATGTATTTTTTTTATATTTTGTCTGAGATACATAAGTGTTTGATTTGCCTGCTGGGGTGGCATATTGTATCATGAAAAATTCCATGCACTGCTAAAATCCCTTAACAATTCAAGTTATAGGAAAATGCATTCCTCATGGTCAAATAACCTATCAACTGTATTTCATGTGTCTGTTTCTCCCCCTTTGAAATTCAGCGTTATTTCATTTGTGAGCTATGTTATATGTCATGTATATTCTGCATATTTCTGAAAACTGTTTTGTAGAATTCATCTCTTACTGTACTTACGTAACAAAGAAGTTCTCATTGTTCTGCACACAGCAGTCTGGGACAGACGTTCAGCAGCTGTGATCAGTGCTTTACCCATGTTAACAAACTGAAATGAATAAATAACCTCTTTCTGAATTTCTTACTATATGCCTGAAAACCTTTTTAGTTCATATAAGGGCCTGTTTGAAGAATGCTACTAAATTCTTATGTTTAACATCTGAAATGAATGTTGAATGACAGCAGTACCACTGTAAAATGGATCGGAAGTCTTTATATATGTCTAACTATCATGAAGTTGGTTTAAGGGCCTTAGATTATTGGCTTGGCCTTTTGTGGAATATAATGATTTTTCAAATTGAACAATAGGTCTCTCATACTGAAATGTAATCAGAACATGGGAGACATCCAAAAGATAAGTACTAAATATTAGAATATGTTTTAAAAAATACCTAATAATGTAAATATTTTTTAAAGTGTTGGTATACACATATAGGAGAGGATATAACATTAAAAAATATTCTAGAAAAGGGGAGAAAAGTGAAACAAGTATTAGACAACAATAGACACAATGAAACATAAATGTGGTATGTGTCACCAATGCACGTGTGGCACATTGTGAAGAATTAGTACTCTATAGTATAGATATGACCTTTAAGGCAAATAAGAACTTTAATTGCTCCATTAAGTGGGGAGTTTATTTAGCCTATTGTAAGTTTGTTTATCCTACTTATGTGGGGAAAATTGACACAGCACTGAAAACCAGGAGATATAAGCATTGTCATGACATTAATAAAAAAGTTGAAACAAATGCTCTGCATAGGTACACCATAACATGTAAAAATAATAGGTTTTCTTTTTGGCTTCTGCAGCAGGTTGATTCTAATCCACGGGTGTCAGTGGGAAACCTTGTTGGAGTATCATGAATTGCTCTGGCAATTGAGATTGAATGTCAGTGTTCTGCTAGGTTTAAATAACCAAATATCTTTAACCCCAGTTTTAAAATTAATGGCAGCAAAACTTTAATTATAAATAGCTACTATGAACGTATTCTGAACAATAGAGACTGTCTGAATATATGTGTATATATAGGTTCATAGGTGGTTACTAGACTATTCACCCAAAGGTCATTGTAAGCCTAGTCATGTGTATTCCAATATAATACTAGAGAAACCCAATATAAAGGATCGTACTTAAACTCGAGATCTTAGTTAACAATGACTGCCCATATCTAGGAGACTCATAGGTGAAATCCCCATCAGGAATTTCTGGTTTCCTATCCAATCATCCAGGCTATGCCTAAACAGTGCCATAGAAGGGCTGCGTTTGATGTGAATTGGTAGCCTATTCCAGAGGAGTGGCAACCTCTGACAGGCATATCTGTTTCTGATTCCAGCAGGTCCTATTTATGTCACAGGCCAGGTTAAGGTCCCTAGAGTGTGTGACTCTTGTCCCATTTGACTTGTGGATGTTCAGCATTTCCATTGGGTTTGGATTCAAGATTGCTCTGTAGTCTAGACAGAAGTCTCATCTAAGTAGTCTGTACACTACTGAGTACTGTGACAATTGACTTCATTCTGTTAGTGTATGACATGCTGGAGTCCCTGAATTTTCTTGGTTAGAAATCTCTGAGGTCTCTCAAGTATCTGCAGGTGCCTGGTAAGGTACATACCAAAGGCAGCATTGTATTAAATGATTGGCATGATGAGGGTCAAGTTCAGAGGAGTTATGACTTCTTTCACTATTGAGGCAATGGCTTTGCTAATGAGGTGTGCAATGTATAATGCATTCCTTACCACAGTAGACACATGGTGGTCAAAGTTTAGGATACAGTCAACTTGTCTTCTGAAGTTTCTCACTACTGGGTTGTTACTTAGGGTATTATTATTTATATGACAGTCTGCAGGGATATTGTTTTTACCAAACGGGATGATAACGCATTTTTAGCAGTGAGTTTGAGCCATGGCTTTGGCACCAATCACTGGTTTGTGTAAGTCCCTCTTGAAGTATATTGATATTATTTGAGTATTCAGCGATTGCACCTAATTTGCAGTTGTCAGCAAACTTAGTCAGCCAGAGCCCATCTGCTTTAGCCTGAACTCCTGAGAAGTATATTCCAAACAATAGGGGGCCCAGCACTGACCTCTGTGGAAACCCACTGGTGACAGGTCTGGTGGATGAGGAAAAGTCCCCAACTTTGACTGAGTGTGTTCTGTCGGTGAGCCAGTTAGCAACTTACCTGATGACATAAGGGCTGATATTCAACTTGGAGAGTTTATCAATGTTGCCCAATTGTGGGACTGTGTTGAAGGCCTTTGCTAAATCAAGGTAGGCTGCATGCACAGATTTGCCTTCATTTATGGCTCTGGTGATATTTTTGAAGAAGTCCACCAGGTTTAACAGGCATGCTTTTCCTTTGACAAAACCAAACTGTGTTGGATCAAGGGACTGAGGATCACCTATAGCCTTATTTATATGGTCCATAACAATTTGTTCCATGGTCTTACATTTAAGGCTGGTTAAGCTTATGGGTCTGTAATTCACAGAGTCTGTTGCTGTACCTCACCTATGAAAGGGGGCGATGGTTGCTGTTTTCCATTCAGCAGGGACAAAACCAGTACTCAGGCTGTGGTTGAACAGAGTACCTAAACGAATTGCTAACTCATGCTTTAGAGCATTTAAAACACAACCTGGGATGCCATCTGGCCCCATAGAGGCTGTGCTTTTAGCTTTGGAGAGAGCATTAATAACATGCTCTTTGTAGATGCAAGGTGGGGGAGATGTAGAGGGAATGTTTGTGGAATGTTTGGAGGGGACAGAGGGTGAAATGTTTGCCAAACCTGTCAGCTAACAGGTTAGCTATTTTCACAGGATCAGTATGAGTGATGCCGTCCAGAGCTAGTTCAGCACACGTCTGGGTCCTACCTTTTAGGTTACAGATATAGCTGAAAAATGTCTTATTTGTTTGTTCAAGCAGAAGAGTGTGTTCTTCCAGTGCTGAGACCTCTCTTTCTTTTTTCTTAGACAGCGACTTCATCCTCTTGTTGTATAACTTATTAATACTAGATGTCCATCAGGGAGGCCTGTTTTTTTCTTGAGGATCTTGTTTCGATTATGTCAGGTACAACAGCATCAATACATTTCTATAAGTGATTGCACAGAGTGTTTGTGTATATCTTAGTATAATTTTCAATACAGTCTGTAGGAACAGGAGCTTGGAAGTTATTTATATCATCCCTTAGAAAGCTATAATTAGCTTTGGTGAAATGTTTTAGCCTGATTTCACCTAAGATGGATTCATGTGTTATAAGTGCTTCAAATGTGACTGATTTGTGATCAGATTTAATCAGTGAGGATCCTATACTTGTGGTGTTGCAACAGTCACTCATTTTGTTGAGCATCAGGTCAAAAATATTTCAGCTCCTTGTGAGGTTGCATACTATTTGTTCCAGGGCATTAGTGTTAACAAAGTCCAGGAATCTATTGGTACTCATATAACTTTCCCAGTCAATGGATGGATAATTAAAATCGCCCATGACTAGAGTGTTTGGTTGTAATTTGATTGACTCAAGTAGGTCCAAATAAGCAGAGTGGGTATCTTGCTTCATTGAAGTTGCTCTATAACTAACGATGACTTGGGGGGGGGGGGTCTTACCTACAGTTAGTTGAACTTGGAGTAACTCCATGGAGTTTTCCTGTCTAACCAGTCTAGAGGTACATTTATCTTTGATGAAGATAGATACTCTTCCTTTGATTCTCACACATTCATTTTGTGGTTTTGTTTGTTTTCCATTGTAGCTTTGCAAGGACAGGGTACTCTCTGCAGCCCTGAACCAAGTTTCTGTGACTGCACAGATGTCAACATCCTCCAGGGAAAAAAGTGCTTACAGAGAGTGCAGTTTCTGATTTAAACTCCTAGCATTTAGTACCATAACCCTTAATATATTTGTGAGTGATATTTTCACATCAGAAATTTTGTTCTTGAGACCTTGTCTAAAAATCTATGGGGGGAGGCACATGCCTTAGCCAGTAACCAAAAACCTAGAGGTGACAGGTGAAGACCATCTCTGCCGAGATTGCGTGTTCTATCAATCATGTCATCCCAGGCTGACAGGAACTGGATCCCCTTAGAATGACACCAGAAACTAAGCCAATTGTTGAAGTCAATTGTTTTTTGTTCATATTGCGGTATAATTCTAGGTGAGGGTAGAATGCTGCTCAAGGCTATGGACATACCTGCCTGGGAAACATTTTCAAAGTGCTCAATCATATCTCTCTTCATATAACCTAGAGAGGTACGTCTCAAGTCATACACACTAACATGAACTATGACAGTCATAACTGTACTTGTTGTTGAGAGACTTGAGTGCATGTATGATTTGATTGATCCTAGCACTCAATAGACAGCTGACCATAACCTTATTCTTGTCCAGCCTGGTGAGTGGGATATCTGTGTGTCTCACAATGGAATCACCTATTACTAAATGACTAAAAATTTGGTTTATATGTGCTTTGCCTTAGGGGCTTATTTGATGAGACACTGGTGCTTTTGTTTTTATGTGTATTGAGTTTTGTAGATGCTCTATTAGGTGTAGCATGTTTGTGTATTGAGGGTCTCTCATGTTTAGGTAGGTTTCTGGTGAGTATCTCTTCTTATGATGGTTTATATGTTGCATGCATGGTTTGAATAGGAGGTGTAGTATGTGGGCTGACAACCTGTTCAGTATTACTGTTCTGTGTGTGAGAGAGCAAAGATTCCAGATTCCTAGCATAGATGCATCTCTCAAAAATTGTACTTGGGTGATTTAAGAGTAGATGGATGTCAGTGTACATGAGGCAGTTGCTACAATGCCTCAGGTTACCCATGTCAATCAGGCTGGCAGGAGAAATGGAGGGAAACAGACCATCCATAATGCTAGGTTACATCCAGTTTTCACAGTAAGGAGAGAAAATGGAGAGGGTGTGGTATAACTGGGTGCACTAAGCAGGGTCATACTAATGGGATCTCTATAAAGGGTCTATACTAACAGTGGGAGACTATGGAGAGCAGCAGGATGAAAGACTTTTCTAAAGTTAAACACTCTGGTCAATCAGATAGAAACACAAAAAGCTATTGACCAGTAGTTCCCACTTTGGATGGATTGAATTTTGCTCCCTGCTCCCACCAGAGAATGCAAAACAATCCCCCAATGTAAAGCCAGCTGGCTTTGAGCTGAAGTTCAGTAACAAATACTTTAGTAATAACTCTTGCAAAATCAGGAATCCTTGGAAATAAGTTCACTAACCCTGAAAAATTTTCACAACACAAAAACTTTGCAAAATAGATGGAGTTTTTAACAAGTGCAGGTTGAAAACAGTAATAAATTCAAGCAAACTAATGAATGTATCACAGAACTGTTAAATATCACTGAAATGGTTATAGCAAGTACAATAATATATAGTTATATCAGCTTTGTATCAGATGGTTTTAGAAGCAATCCAAGCCAGGCACGAGGGAACTTTGAGTAAATGAGCAAAAAAAAATCCTTTCCTCTCCCTTTGGATATAGAATGATTATAATGGTTTACATTTGTGAATTAGGGTAAAAAGGTGTTTATACATTTAATCAATTGATAAATACTTATTTTATTTTTCATTTTTATGTTAACATAAAATTTGGGAAACAGGAAATTATGTTTTATTTTTGAACCAATAATATTATTCCCTGTGGTTTAAATACAAAGCTTTGTTTATTCTGATGAAGTCTATTTTGAGACAAAAGTGCTACATCTCAGTAATAAATTAAGGTTTGAATTATTTGGGCTTTGTGCGGTGTTTGCCATTGTTGAGGCATTTGTTTGGTTATTTGGCTGTTCAGCTTATTTCCACACTGTTTTACTCTGTCAGAATGTAGATTGCCTGTAGAGTGAGATTTTTGTATGAATCTTTATCCCAAGCTAACATGGGTTGACTCCAAAGCGGCTGGTTCCCCCTTGCTTGTTGATGTACCACATGACTGTAGTATTGCCTGTAACAACTTGAGGAGGTCTAGGGAATGAAAGAAGATTCAGATATTGAGTGCCTTGACTGGATCAATCATTTCTTTTATATTTATGTGCTTGCATCTGTACTTGGTGGTATACAAGCAAAGTCAGAGGCTTCTGTGGTGACTGACTGTTTTGGAGTAGTGAAGGAGAAGGGGAGACCTGCGTTTAGGGAAGTTTGCTGTGTCCACCAATACATATCTATTCTGATGAACCCCAGCACTGAGATTTGAAAAGGTAAAGGATGTTGCATCTGTTACCAAAAAGACTTTAGATACCATTGGATCTTTGTCATGTGGATTCTTGGCAGAGATAGCATGTGAATCATAGATGCCATGAATCCAAAAATCCTGATGTATTCTCTCACAGTAACCAAAGTTTTAGTAGTCAAAAAAGATTTTTGAATGTTATCTTGGAACTCTTAGCTATGTAAGAGATTTCCCAATAAAGTGGTAGATTCTTGACACTTTGCAAAAGGCTGTACAAAGATAAGCAAGTCATATAAATATGGAAAATGTGGATACCTTGTAGCCTGCAATGAGCTGTAACTGGAGCTAGACACTTCGTGAACACCCTTGGTTCAGTGGATAGTCCAAAGGGTAAGGCAGAGAACTGATAATGTGATACAGATATACAAAACTTTAAGAAACCTCTGAAGTCTGGATAAATAGGGAAATAATAAGAATCTTTTTAAATCTAGTGTTACCAAGAAACTTAAATGGGGAAGAATAGGTAACAGGACTTGAAGTAACAGCCTTTAGGAAAGAAAGATCCAGAACTGGTCTTGATGCATCTTCTTTCTTTGGCACTAAAAACATCCTTGAATAAAACCATTTCCCAACCTTGGAAAGAGGAACTGGTTCTATCACTCCCTGAGAGAGCATGTGTTGAAGGACAGGTGGAAATAGATGAATCTGGACTGGTATTGAGGAATTACGTTCTTGGAAGGAAGGAAGGATTTCTTCCTACTGCCATCTGAAACACTGATCGATGATATTCAGAACCAAATTGTCTGAAACTATCTGTTGCCAAAGAAAAAACAAATAAAACCAAACTTGGAAAAAAGAAAAAACGAATGGCAAAACGGAAGCAATCCACAGATAACAATTTATTGTAAGCGCTTTCATGCACTTTTCCTTGGTGCACTTCTTCAGATCTGTTGCCAAAGAGAAAAGTGGAGATTCAGGCTTTCTGGAAGGGAAAAGGGATTAATAGAGTGGGAGGGGGATCAAGATCCCTTAAATAGTCATTTTTACTTTCTGGACTGTTCTTGGTTTTGGAGGGGTTGTTTCCTGAATTCTTTTTGAAACCCCAAGTTATTTCCTCATAAACATCTATTTTCCCACATTTTGGCTAGACAGTTTTTTTTTTTTTTTGCTTTTTGTTGAAACTGGGTAAAGGGCTAGAGATTTGCTTAGAAAATTTGGGAAAAGAGGGCTGAAAAATCATGAGCTTCTCTGTATCAGCTTACTCCTTTCATTACACTTTTTGAAGACCTTTGCAGCAGAGGAACCAAAGACTAAATCTATATCCAAAGGAGAATTTAAAATCTTATTTTTCGCATCATCTGGGAGGTTCTGGGAAAGCATCTAGGCAAACCTCCTCAAAACAGTACCAGTGGCCATAGTCCTGGAAGTATTAACGGAGTCATACACACCCTGAAACAATGAGCTGCGACCTGTAACATGGAACTAAATTATTAAAACAATTAGTCAGAACAATCTTTAACATATAAACCTGCAGGTTCAAAATTTTGAAGACCAAACTTGCAGAAGTATACACTTTTTTCCCATACTTATCAATGCTCTTCTTATCCTGTGAGAAAGAATAGGGTTGGAATTAAACAACTGTTTAGCAGCAGTAGGATTAACTAAAGTTATAGCTTCTGGGTCAGGTTTGGGATGAGTGTATAAAAACTTAAAAGGCTGAGGAGCTTTATACAATCTGTCTGCCTCTTTAGGGGGAGTTGGCTGACTATCAGGAAAATTGTAGGCCATGATGCACACATCATCCGAATCTGACAGAATGTGAGGAATGGGTGCAGATTCTTGATTTTCTGAGCGACTGAGAAAACTCAAGTGTTCTCCTGCTGAAAACACTGACACATTCTGCCAATTGTCTCAGATTAAAAAACATACATGCAAGGCGAATCAGAAACTGAGTTGTCTCTCAGTCTGAATCAGAAAACTGAGGACAAAACTTTGTATCTACCCTCAGAATCTTGAATCTCAAAAAAAAAGAGCCACCCTTCTTTCTTTTCCCAGAAACAACCTAATAGGAAGGAAGGAAGGATCAATAACCTGAATTAAACCCCAAGCCAAACCCAGTAAACTACTCCTGTCTAAGAAAATCTGAGGAAGAAGAGGAGATATATGTTTAGTTTTCTGTTTCTTTTTGACAGGAAAAATGAGAAAAACAGTGCTATTAATGACAGCAGCAGCTTCCCCAGGAAAGGGCACAGTATTTTGACTAGTCAGGGAAGTCATTGTTGTTGCCTCTCCCAGGATTGACAAGAGTATATCTCCCTTATCCACTGAGGGAACCCCGACAGACATAAAGGACATGGATATCCCCTGGTCAATAGTTACTATAGGTACCACACCAAGAGGGATCCTGGGTAAAAGATGAGTGGTCTGAGGAACCAGTATTGGCCACAGCAAAGTAACCCACCTGTGGCTGAGGAAATATTGTTAGTCTGATGTGGTGGCAAAGGCTGTTTGCTTGACTTTTTCTTTTTGTCAATGGAAGAAGAACTGACTGTGGGACAGGTAGATTGTTCCATGTTTAGGCTGAAAATGGTGCCTCCTTCCCCAGAAAAACAACCAGCATAAGCTGGAAAAAAATTCAAGTTTTTAAGAGTCACTTTTCTCACACAAAATCACAGTAAAAAACACTTACTTTTCCAGATGCACAAAGTAAAATAAACACAATTTCTCCACAGAAAAAAATGGTTGTCAACTACTTTAAATAATGTTTAAACTGACAGAAAAAAAGAATGCTCCCATTTAAAAGTACAGTTAAGTCTCATACAGTTAAGTCTCATGACAGTAATTTAAAACATAATCTACTAGCTTAAAATCAGGAAAGTACAATAAAGAAATACATTTTTAATGTGGAAGGTTTTCCCCAAAGGGAACTTATCTACGCAGCAGGGTACCAGCATAAGCCAATCGTCAATCCTCGAAAGCCAGCAGGTGAGCATACTCTTTAAAAGCAGAAAAGCCCTGAAGGACTTTACACTCAAACTTGTCCTTTTCATCAGCTAAAAGATGACTATTGGTTTGAGAGTATGGAAAGTACCCTGAAGCTTTGGAAGTTGTCTGGCTGTTATATCTTTGGCAGGATATAACCAGTATAGATAAGTTACTACAGCAGTGATCAATATGATGAACATATATTTCTTCTCCAGAGAATCTTCTTCTCTGTTCACTGTCCTGCATCAGCTTTCCCAAGGTCACATTCATTGATGTTAGTGGCGCTCAACAGCAGATCCACAAAATACTCAGATGAGAGACTGTATCACTGACTGGCTTCATTACAGTCCTGCTTCCAGGAATATTTCACTTTTTTACTATATATATATCATGCTATTTACCTAATTAGGCAAAGAGTTAATGCTGTAATTAAAAATATGCAAGTCTTAACTGTTTACTTAAAACAACAAAAATAAAGTTATTATAGCATGAAGATACATTATCAACATCCAATATAATAGCATTGCTACTGACTGCACAGATAACGTCATACCTGATATAAAGCAAATAATATATTGGATTAGTTAGCTGAAGATCTCTACAATAGTGGTAAAAAAAATATACAGAAAGTAATTGCCATCTAACTCTCTTGCAGTTTCTGACTGTATTATTCATCTGCAAAAGAGAAAAAAACATAGGGCCAGATTCAGGAAGCCTCTGTGTAAGAGTTATAACTCTTACACGGAGGCTGCAGTTAAACGGTGTGATGTCAGCATGTCATGCATATGCATGAGGTGCATGAGGCATGCTGAATCACACTGTAACTCTTACACGGCCCGTGTAAGACAGTAGGGGGTGTGTCCGTTGGCTAAGCCATGCAAGCGGACACGCCCCCGGAAGTCTATAATGGCTGAAAGTAAACAGCCACGAGAAAGGCCATGGAAATGTGAATAAACACACTACACAACACATGCCCCCACAGACCAGCAATGTAAAGAGTGAACAGATGTTATAAAATGAAAATGATAACTGTTTTATTTTTTTTAAACCCCGTAAATGTTTGCTACTGTGTGCGCTCATGTGCGCGGGTGTGCTACTAGCGCAACTGCAGTTAGCAATCAGTGGAAAAGGATATAAGAACTACATATGCAAAGTAAGCCACGAAGTAATAGCATAGCGGTAGAGTTGTTGGCCTAAGAGCAGGCAGGCAAGGTTCGAACCCACACAGCAACCTTTTTTTTTTTTTTTTGTAAGTAAGCACTAAAAAGGCCCCCGACAGTATTGTACAAATGTAAAAGTATCTCTTTTTGTAAAATGGAATGAAATGGAGCATATATTTCCAAGTAATACAATAATAAAATTATTTAGAAATGTACTGATAGCTAAACTGCAGTGAGAGAGTGCCCGTAGCTGAGTAGTGTTTCACAAACTGCAAATTGCTTGCCCGTAGCTAAGCACTGGTTTAACAGGCTCAAACTGTGTGCAACTAGCTGTGCTTAGCTTAACATGCGTGTTACTAGCCAATTAAGGTGTAACCCAGCGCACACCATTTGCGCGGAGGTGCGTGCCGTGCCCACAAGCTAACCGGCGGTGCGCATGCGTGAGCTCCGTGCAAACAAGCACAGACTTGGTTTTAAGTGCTTAAAAGTGCTTTTGGCATGTTTGATTGACAGGTCCTGAAGTCATTTCTAGACAGTCATAAAATTGAAATCCAGTGGTCAGATTCGAACCCAGGATACCATGCACTAGAGTCAAGCTACTAAATCACTAAGCCATGACAGCAGTACTCAGAAATGCAGAAATAGCATATATATAGGATGTAATCCAAAATGGAGCATGATAAAGCAGTTTCTGTGAAGTAGATACAATTCCAAAACGGCCAATCATAGAAATGTGCGGGAAAATCGGCATATATAAGCCCCATAGGAGGGAATGCACAGCATAAACGATTGTAGAATAGACCTGCAGGCAGATTGAGTGGAGTAGGGGAGGGACGTTGCTTTCGAGCACAGCAGTGGAGCATTGAGGAGTCCAGATACATGGTCTGGCTCCTAGTTCACCATCATGAGGCCCAACTTATGCAGGGCCAGGTCTCATGGGGAGCGTACAGGGCGGAGGCATGGGACCAGTTGACTCATGATCTCACTAGTGCTACTTGGATTCCACGCACTGGTGAGCAGGTCTGTCACGACCATGCGGACCTGAAGCGACGTAAGCAAGACCAGTTGACCGAATGGATCCAGGAGGCCCGGGACATGCCCAACGCCCCACTACTAAGTTACATTTTACTTATGTATGTAAGGAATTCAACTAGCTGATACCATGGAGATGTGTATTCCAATATTACTTGTTCTGTATTACAGCTGCAGGTGTCCGCTCTATGAATCGACAGGCACATGACCGCAGGCTGGCGCGGCTGCGCCACCATGCAGGTTAGTAACCCCACCTAGTACTTGTAAATAAATATTATAGTGTAGCATGTAGCAGAACACTGCAGTGTATTGATTAAAAGTAATAGAATGTGTAAGCAAGTGAAAGTCTGCAGGTATGGCTGCAACAAGTTCATCAGTATGCAAGTGAAACTGGAAATATAAGTGATAGAAATAAATAGTGCTGTAATACAGATGTCCCATCATTAATTAAATGTAGTATAACCTGCAGTAGTCTCAAGAGTACAGCTTCAGAATCTGAGGTAATCACATGTGAGATATATCCCCTGTTGAAATGCTGAATCATGACAGAAGTGAGGCTGCTGGAAAGTGCTGGAATCACCACAGGTCTAATATGTGAACAAAGCCTAGAAGTACCAACCTGAACTGTGAAATTGCAGGATGTGTGAGAGTTATAGAAAGGGTCATGTATCAATGAATAAAGTAGTAATAACTCCTGAATATATAAGCTTCAGTGTGGTTCTACAGAACTAAATGCATGTGGGAATTAAAACTTAACATCCCAAACTGATTTCAGTGTGTCTGACTCTTGAATGTTCAGGCCAAAATCTGTATATGGTGATCACAGTCAGCAATTTGCAGATAGAATGAATGATTGTCTGACATGATAAACATCCATAGTTGTCCCCTGCCCTGTCATCAAAGTGTAGCAGGATGATGTATCTGATGAAATCTGATCAAATTCAAAATAACTAGGATAGTGATGTATCTGTAACAGATCTAGCATGACAGTCAATTAAAAATCATTTGGAAACTATCACCCACAAGTTAATTGTATTTCTATTACAAATGTATATCAATGTATAAGTTATGAATGTGTCATCTTTTTCTTTCTCCACCCCACCCTATAATTGCAAATTAAAAAACTCACTAAATATTGGTATGTAAACGTTTCATTAACCATGGACATTTGTCCTGTTTCAAAAATATATGCGTGTCTGTTGTTGCATGTGCCCTGTTCATACCTGCAAACCTGCAAACATGATGGCCTGTTGCCATTAACCAACCCTGCATGTTGTTTGATTGTGTATTTCCGTTCAAATAATGCATGTGATATTGATATGCCCGTTGTTCAATGGTGTTAATATCTGGGTGTTTTTTTTTAATGGGAATACCAATGCATGCTGTTACAACTAATTTGAATGGAATAATATGCCACTAACCCAAACTAACATAACATACTCACAAACCTAGAACGCTTCGGAAGGCAGGTCCCAGCGGACCCACCTCTCCCACCTCAGCTGGTGACTGCACCTGGCACTAGTGCCCTGGCTGGACCCTCCTTCGGTGGCCCTGTGCCACCTTCGGGTGGAAGCGCTGCAGGGGATGGGGCCTGTCCCCCCTCTGCAAGCGTGACCAGAGGAGCTCGTCCACTCACCCTCCAAGGTGTCCGGTCTGTGGTGCGAAGGGAGATCCAAGACTCTGTTCTTGGGCCCCTACACCAGCTTGAGGCCCGGGTGGCACAGCTTACGGGCATGCCCGTTGTCCCGCCTGCACAGCCCCCAGCACAGCCCCGTCCTGGGCTGTGAAGGAACAGTGGCAACTGCCTATGGGTGGGGATATCAGTTCCACTGTTGCCATCTATGGGCTCATGTGCCCTGGATATCCCAGCCTCCATCCCCGTCAATTGTGTAACCCCCCCACATGTGTCATACACCGCCCCTGTATGCGTCTTGTCTGTCTTGTCTGTTAACCTACCCAACCTACCTCCCCAGCTATACCGACTACCTCACCTGACATACCACTCTCACCTGATAAAAAATACAAAAAAGGGCACTCTGTACCCACAAAAAAATTACGCCCCATACATAGCTGTCCATGTTGCACACATGTCCGCTGGACATTGAAACTGTTAATTACAATTGGCTGTACAACAGGTATTAATGTTGTCCTGACACCTCTCTCAGGGGTGTAAGGTTCCAAATGTCACACCAAATTGCATACAAATGCACAGCTGTTGCTGAGAAAGACATGGGCAGCTATGGGCCTCACCTACATCCTTCCTGCAAATTCCAAGCTTGTTTCCCTAGTGTTTTACCCTCTTTGTGACCCCTTTTTCACCACTTTCCTGTCACCCCTTTTTCTTTTCTTTCAAAGAAAATAGCGCGGGTGTGCGCTTGTGTGCATGGAGCTCACCGCCAGTGCGCATGCGTGAGCTCCACGCAAACGAGCGCAGACCTGGTTTTAAGTGCTTAAAAGTGCCTTTGGCACTTTTGATTGACAGGTCCTATACTCAGTTTGAAAGAAAAATAAATCCCTACAGTCAGTCTTGAACCCAGGACCTTGGTAACTCTAGCCTGTATGACCTACCACTAAGCCATGACTCTCATACAAGAACATAGTGCTAAAATAAATATAACATGTAATAGTAGGAATCAATATAAAGGCAATATAGGATGTGTACTACCCAAAGCATGTCAGGTAGATTTTTAATGCCCGATTTACTGGATTCCCATACTAGTTTAGTGTTCACGGAAACAGCCCTGCAAATTGTTAGCTTGTACATAATAATGTAAGGTAATGTACATATATGAAAGTATTATATGTACACACATATATATATATATATATATATATATATATATATATATATATATATATATATATATTAATACATATGAAATATAGTGGTAGGTGTCAGTATTCACACAGACTCACTACAGGAAACAGTCAAAATAAATGCAGCAACCAGAATCTACAACACAGCCTGACTCCTGTGAGACTTAATAACCCTTTTAACTGCGTAAAGGTGCCTTCAGCACTTTGATTGACAGGTCCTATACTCAGTTTGAAAGAAAAATAAATTCCTACTGTCAGTCTCGAACCCAGGATCTTGGTAACACTAGTCTGTATGACCTACCACTAAGCCATGCCTCTCACACAAGAACATGGTGCTAAAATAAATATAACATGTAATAGTAGGAATCAATATAAAGGCAATATAGGATGTGTACTACCCAAAGCATGTCAGGTAGATTTTTAATGCCTGAATTACTGGATTCCCATACTAGTTTAGTGTTCACGGAAACAGCCCTGCTAATTGTTAGCTTGTACATAATAATGTAAGGTAATGTACATATATGAAGGTATGTATATGTACACAAACATATATATATATATATATATATATATATATATATATATATATATATATATATATATATATATTAATACATATGAAATATAGTGGTAGGTGTCAGTATTCATACACACTCACTACAGGAAACAGTGAAGATAAATGCAGCAACCAGAATCTGCAACACAGCCTGACCCCTGTGAGACATACTAACCCCTTTAACTGCTTAAAGTTGCCTCCAGCACTTTGATTGACAGGCCCTGTACTCAATTTGAAAGCAAAATAAAAGCATACTAGTAGGCCCTACCACAAGACCATTGTAACAGTAGTCTGTATGACCTACCAGTAAGCCATGACTCTCATACAGGAATATAGTGCTAAAATAAGTAGAACATGTAATAGTAGGAATGAAGATAAAGGCAATATAGGATGTGTACTACCCAAAGCATGTCAGGTAGACTTTTACTGTCCCAATTACTGGATTCCCATACTAGTTTAGTGTTAACAGAAACAGCCCTGCTAATTGTTAGCTTGTACCCAATAATGTCAGCTAATGTACATATATGAAAGTATGTATATGTACATATATATATATATATATATATATATATATATATATATATATATATATATATATATATCAATACATATGAAATATAGTTGTAGGTGTCAGTATGCATACACACTCACTACAGGGAACAGGTGAGAGAAATGCAGCAACCTGAATGTACAACACAGCATGAAGCATGAGAGACGTACTAACCTTCACACTCACAGAACACTGTCGACAGCATACCAGCATGGTCCACGCCCTTACACTCTGAAAGGGCAACGCCTATCTCACATACCCTTTTATAGCACTGTCCTGAAATCACAGTGAAACATGCAATCAGTACACAACTGGCTGCATGCAATTAGCAAATGCTGCCTTACAATTGGTGCAGAGGCCATCACATGGACCTATGCAGATACATACAAAAGCATCCAGTACTCACACTCCACACATGCAATACATTCATTGCACAAAACCGACAGAGGAAGAGAGAGAGAGAGAGACAGAGAGAGAAAAAAAAAGAAATAAAGACAGCCAGCAACAAAACCAGCAGCAGCAGCAGCAAACGGCAAGTAGCACCACTGGCACAGCAACAGCTGACACAAACACAGGTAATGCAAAGTAGCAGGTTAATACTGTGTTTACTGTGAAACCTCCAAATGTATCATAGTTCACTATCTATAGGTATGTCCATGAGATAGGTTGTGTGTACATAGTCCTGATATATATACATATGTAATATTGCTGTACATGTCGTCCATACTTAAAACTTCCATAGCTTAGAACACAAGGCCAGTTATGCATATGATGCAGTAGTTCCCAGGGTCAGTAGAGGTTCCTCCTCATTGTTGTGGGACCACTGTGTATGTATGGCACTGTTCAGGTACATATCCTGTAGTATGGCCAGGGTTTAATATCAGTCTGTAATGTGGTGCTATGTCCTCTAGGGATGAACGTGTCACACATCCAGGGATACCATTTTGTAACAGTGATGCTGTGTGTTCTGCAATGTTGAGGATGGCCCTCACCTGGACATGTGAGATGATAGGGAGGTTACAGTCATCTGTGATAACTAATTCCACTTGTGTAGGAGAATGGGGGGGATACCTGCACCTAAACTGCCTGCAACAATGTTGCCAATATCTGTGCATTTGGTGAATGTGAAGCATCTTACCACTGCTGACCACAGATGCCTTGCCTTCATGTGAATCTGCCCTGTGCTGCAGTAGCCTCCTGCTATTGTCATACAATGTGCCTGTATCTGTAGTCCACTGGACAGGATAAATAAGTCGTGTGCATACGGTCTGGGTTAGATATGTGTGTGCACATTACATGCACTATGTGGGATGTCTGTGGTAAGCTTTTGCAAAGGGGCCAGCAGTGTGTGTTGTGGCTTCCACTGGCCCAGTGGGCTGCATGGATAGCATCACAGTCCTAACTAGTGAATAACTGTGTAATTACATACATACATAGCAACGTAGTGTACTGTGCTTGTGGTGTTGTTGGGATATGTATATCCAGGCTGAGTAATGTGTGTCCACATCACAGGGTTGAATGGCAACACACATACAGTATGTAGGGATGAACACCCAGAGTGTTTCAGACATGTTGCCTGTGCAGACATATCTGGCCATTACCTGCGCATCCCCCACAACACACACACATGCAACATATGGCAGAAGTACTATAGCAGTACACATAGGTTCATAGGTTCATACTAGGCTATTTGCCCTAGGGCATTGATAAGCCTAGTAGAATGTGTTTGTCTTTTGCCACCCAATCAAAGGTTATGTTGCTATGCCCTTTTCCGAGGTTAGTATACTGTGCCTCTGTCTAACAGTGACATAGACGTGATACCCGGGGTACAACTATGATCTCCATCCACTCATCCAGATCCCTATGGAAGAGAGTCAATGAGGGACTCTGCCTAACCTGTACTGTGAGGTCATTACAGAGTGAAGGGAGCCTCTGGGTTAGGAATATGTCCCTCCAGCATGTCCTATTTATGTCAGTGCTAAGGTTCAAGTTTCCTGAGTGTGTGGCTGTATGGGAGTTTGATTTCCTGAGGTGCAGCATGTCCATTACTTCTGGGTTGGACATGGCTGTATATGGCAGGCACAGATTGCCTTTGAACAGGCAGTATGCCACTGAGTCCAGCTGGATTTTCTTTAACTGGGCAGCATATGGCATTTGTTTGAGCCCTTTGATCCTCTTGATGAGGTACTGTTGGGGTTTCTCCAGTTGCTGTAGGTGTCTGGTTAGGTACATCCCATAAGGGGCATTGTACTCAATTATAGGCCTGATGATGGATGAGTAAAGAGGCGCGATGACCTCCCCTGCTGTACATGTGAATCCCTTCATGATTAGCTGGGCTATATAACATGTCTTTCAATCCACTTTGGCCACGTGGTTGACAAATGACAGATTGCTATCAAGTTTGTTCCCCAGGTCCCCATTTACTTCTTCTGTACTTAATGGCTTAAGACCTATGTGGTACTTTGCCACCAATGTGGAGGTGTGGGAATCTTTGATGAATATTGATACTCCCCCTCCTTTTGTTGTTTGGTCCAAGTGTTGGGGCCGACAAGAATGGTAACAGGTATAACTTGGTAGTGCTGGTGTGCTCCTGGGAAACCTGAAACAGGTTTCTGTTACTGCACAGATATCGATGTCCATAATGCTAAGTAGAGTTTTGAGTGCGTGTATCTTGAGGTCTAGACTTCTGATGTTGAGTAGCATTACTCTTAGTTCCTCATCCTTTGTGATACGTATGGATTTGGGCTTGCCTTATGATCCCTGCCCAATAAAGGCACTATGGGTGTAGCAAGAGCCTTTGCCAAAATCCAAAAGCCCAGGGGTGACAGGTGCAAGCTGTCCCTAGCAAAGCACCGTGGCTTGTACAGCATATCATCCCAAGCTGACAGGCATTGGCTCACCTGTGAATGACACCAGTACTTCAGTCAATTGTTGAAAGTGATCATCTTGCCTTGATATTGTGGCATCATTCTTGGTGAGGGTAAGATGCTACTCAAGGTCGGGGTCATACTGTCTTGGGCTACATGCTCAGAGAGCTCCTTTCTGTCTCATGTCATGTAGTCCAGGGAGGTATGTGTCAGGTCATTCACACCAGCATGGACAATGAGTGAATCATACTTGTACTAGCCTTGTAGTTACTTGAGTCTTTGTGTTATGTGGCGGGTCGTAGTGCCCGACAGGCTGCACACTGTGACCCCTTCCTCATTAAGCCTGGTGAATGTGACGTCAGTGTGCCTGATGATAGAGGCACCTATTACAAGTGTATGAGGTGTTTTGTTTACTGTTAAGGGCTGTGAGTGTTCAGCACATTGCCTTTGTGAGATATGTGTTGCACGTGTTTGTTATTGTGGTAGTGGTTGCTTGGGTGTCTGCTTTGGATGTCTCTGCTGCTTAGGCAGATCTTTATTCTGAGCCTCCGAGTATGTTTTTGTGTGATTATGTGTTTGTTTTGTTGTCGTGGTAGGTCTATGTGAGACTGGAATTGTAGTGAGTGTGGTTTCCTTCTCCACCTGACTTGTTATGGCAGTATTGAGTAGAGAGAGCCTAGCATCCAGTTTGGTATATGGTTGCATCACTCACATGTGTTTGAGTTTGTTGTTAGGAGGAGGGGGTTGTCTGTGTACATGTGGCTGTTATAACATTGCCTCTGGATTACCACACTCACCAGCTGGACTGGAGAGGAGATTGACAACTGACCCTTGGACATGCTAGAATACTATTGTGAATTCCGTAATAATTGAAAACAAGGTCCAGTGGGGAGTGAGGGTGTACTGATATTACTTACTACTGCTGACTGATACAATAGCTTCAGTGAGCAAGTGCCAGGTAACTTAAGTGCAATGTGTTACAATTAAGTAAATGCAAAAATGACAAGCAGTCACTTGCTGTCAAGTGTAACAAGTAAATACGTACAGTAAGCAATGCAGATATCAGTAGTGATTCACAGAAGTGCTGAGAAGCTGTGTATTATGTGGAAGTAGCGTACCAGTGAAATAACAAGCTAACAAATAACAAGCATATAAACAAATCTAGATTCAGGAGGCTTGGATATAGTGTATGCTACAGCAAACAAGGTGTACCAATGTCAGTAAGATACAGTTCAAATATGCAGGCACTATAAACCTGAAACCAGAAGTTTCCAGCTATGAATGGCGGAGTACAGCCTATTCTCACACAAGAATGCAGACCACAAACCTTGTTAATGTTAAATAACTGGCCTGAAGGCCAACTGCTTATATCAGAACTAATACACTTGGACACTGGGCTCTCAATCAGCAGTTCCCAACTTAGAAGGATGAAAGCTATGTGTCCTGCCACCACAGTGCTTGCCACAAACCTCCCTAATGTAAAACAACTGGTCTGAATGCCAAGTGCTTAATCCAAAAGACTTAGAATGATAGCTACACTTTAATCAAGTTACAACCAAGCAGTAATAAGTACAATTTAATACTCCCTGTATAGAATGTGTACCATATATTGCTGACATACTCTGCTGATAACCTGTTTGTGTACTTTTCCAGGAGAATATGGCTCCAAAAAGGAACCCTGCTTACTCTGCTGCAGAGGACGAAGTGATCCACCAGAGCCTGGTGCGTGACTATGACATCCTGTTTTCACGCACCACCCAGAATCAGCAGGAGAGGTCTGCACTGTGGCAAAACCTTGTCAGCAGAATAAATGATGTTGGCATGCATGATAGGACATATGAGCAGGTGAGACATCACTGCAGTGATTTGATTAGAAATGTCCGCCAGCATGCTGCAGATATCCGCAGGCAACAGGTTGCCACAGGTGGGGGGGTGGCCACACATCCCCTCCTCACCAGACAGGAGGTGCTACTGCTAAGTGTTGTGGATCTAGCCCCAGAACAACAACAGCATCAGATGTGCATCATGATGGAGGTTGGAGCCACACAGCAGCAAGACACCGAGCGTGCAGGTAAGATGCCATGTTTATTTATTATTTGTTATTTATTTTACATTTGTTGACCGGGCTAGTCTAGCTGGATATATGTCCATTTTCAGTAGAGGCTCGGGGAGAAAAGCTCAACACATAACATAATAAAGACAGACAGACAAGTTGTTAATAAAGACATACAAAATAATAGAAATATAAATCAACTTGTTAATAAAATCAACATACATTTAAGAAACTCAAACAGTTTAAACTCATACACAATGTTCTGTCGGTTTCAAAGCAATTTTACCTAAAGCATAAAGGTTATGCAATAAGGCAAAAGCCATATAGATAACAGTTAAAGCTCAGAAGGGTAGAGAAGTAGAAGGAGTATGAAAGATAAAATAATAGGGAAGAGGCAGGAGTCAAGAAGAGAAGAGAAGAGAGGAAAAGAAGGAAGACAGTCAAGAGGAGGTGGGAGAGATGGGAGAAGTAGGTCAGAGCATAGAAGGACAGCAAGGGAAAAGAAACAGGGTAGAAGCTAGTTTTTACGCACAATGAGGGGTTAAAGGTAAAGAGAGGGTGGGAGAGGGAAGTTAGCCTGGAGTACTACAAGAACAAAGCCAGTGGTTTTGGAAGTACAGTTTGATTTGTTGTTTGAAGAGAGGTAAGGGTGAGATTAGAGTTAACTCCTTGTATGTACATATAACTGTTCTGTACACTGTTACTTCATGCATGCATAAGGTGTGCACGTGGTATGTATCTGTCATCATGATATGTAATTGTGCATGTGTGATACTGACATTATGAGCAGCTGATGTGTATAAGGGAACTGGTGTACTACTGTACTGTATCATATGCAAAACAAATGGCACACTTGTGCCCACTGACATTACTTTCTTCATATTTCCAGGTCCCTCCCATCTAGCAACGAGGCAGGCCATACATGCTGGTGAGTGTGTTTAACATTACCTGAAAAACAATTTATAATACTAGTAAGAGTAGTGTAACTCTGTAGTATACATGCTGGTGAGTGTGTTTAATAATACCTGCAATACCCAGGTTAACACTAGTAAGAGTAGTGTAACTCAGTACTGATGTGTGTGTGTACTGTGGGGTGTGCATGTGTGCAAGTGTGCCTGTGCCCATGTGTGCATGTGTGTGTGTCCATGAGTGCACGTGTCCATTTCTGAATGTGTGCATTAGTATTGAAGTGCATCACTTTAAAATATGTGTTGATACTGTAATCTGTGTTCCCTGTTTACCTCCCATAGGTTCTGGTGCTGCTCTGGTGACCTGCAGCAGGGAACCTGAATCTTGTGCCCCAGGTACTGATGATGATGAAATGTCTATAATAGTGCAGGAAGGTGTGTCTGGGTCTGCCATTGGTCAGCCAATTGACAGTACACAGCTGTCAACCCCTTCAATGCTCACAGTCATCCTGCCGTTACATCCTTTGTCACCATTGTCCCTAGGAGATGGACAGTATGCATTGGGCATAGATCAGGGTAATGTGGTACCCGTGGTACATGCATCCCCACAAAGCAGCCATGAGCAGGGTTCTCCAATGGTACCACACAGTCGCCCATGGGTTCTCGTGGGGGCATCCGTGGCCGCACTGCCTCTGGCCGACGTGCCCAAGGAGGTATGTCAACCTCCACTATGTTTCGGACTGTTATGCAGGCACAGGTGCGTATGGAAAGGTACACCAGACAGGGTCTGGGGGAGCTGAGAGCATGTCGCACAGCCATGACAGACGGCATGCGTGACATTGCGAATGCTATTCGTAACTTCACAGATGTCGTTGACAGCCATTGTGGGGACATACAACAGCTGCTCCACAACCAGATGTCCATGGGCCAAAGCGATGGTGTGCGTTTGCGACGTCGACGTGGCCATATGCCGGCAACAGCACCAGCTGGCAGTGGCCGCAGACGACAACAGGCCCACTCACGCAACTCAAGTGCCAGCACCAGCCCCAGCAATGCTGGGTCAGTGCTGTCATCAGGACGCCCCAGGAGACCATGTGCACGTGGCTCTGGACAGTCCCAACAGGGAACTGTGTCCAGTCAACACACCCCCGCTTCCGATGACAGTACCCAGTCTGGGTTAGTACCAGATATGGTCCGTAGCACCCCTGCCAGGCACAGGTACCGTGTCCGTGCCCACAGACACTGATCTGGATGACCTGACAGGTGCAGTCTGTGGCTGTCCACAAAACCCTGTACATGGCAGCCATTATGTGGGACTGTGTGCATGCTTACACACATGCAGAAATTTAACACCTAGGGCAAACACATACACACACACACTGCACCAACACTGGTCCACCCTGTACTGCTGCTCCTCACAAACACACATACACACACATGTCAATTGGTGGTACCAGTGGCTGGCTTGGGCATACCTAACCCACACCCTGTGCATATGATGACACTGTGCCACCTCCTGCATACTACAACATCAGTGCAGGAAAAGGTAAACATGTTGCTGATGCACAGTGTGACTACATAGACGAGTATAAGTAGTAACATGTTGGTAACTGTTCACTGTTCCACTATGATTGTGTGTATATCCCAGCATTCCTGCTGCAGTAACTGTATGAATGTCCTGAATTGTTATCTGCACCCATACTACTTACCAAAGTGTACCAGCTGCACACCATCATATGCTACCATTGACTATGGGAATGTGCATCATGTGCTGAATTGTATATTCAGCTATATGTATCTGTTCTGTCACACATGCATTGACACACACCCTGCTACCCCCACACATGCACATGCTCACCTGCCATTTCCATTATTTATTATCCTACATGAGTAGCTGTCGATACATGACAGGTACACATTTGAAAAGTGCTCACAGGGTGCAGGCAACCTCATTAGTTTAAAAGTGTAATGTGCATCAGGTACTGTGGTACCCTGATTGCCACATTAAGCATGTTTTCGATACAGAAATGCACACGCAGAAATATCCCACATCCACACACTTGCCACATTCAGGTTTCAAAACACTATCTAGGTATATTCTGGTACATGTGCATGTTACAGCAGCATGTAGCACTATGCTGAGTACTGGCAGTTGTCTGTTGTCATGTTGTTTGTATAGGGTGCTGTCAACATCACTGTTTGTTAAGGGAAATGTGCACCCTGCAGTCCATAGCCCCATTTGGCAAAAGCCACATCCCACCCCCAGCATTGTGCACACACACTAACACTAAAACACATACTTTCCATTTGCAAGATTCAAACCCCTACCTAACTGTGTTATGACCCTAGAAACAAGCACATTAGCAGAGTGTGCTCTTTGCATTAATAGGAAAAAGCTTTTCTAATGCTGTACTTAGAGGGTGCTGACATCATCTGTGTTTAGGAAGAGGGATGCGCACCCTGTAGTGTGTTCTCCCAGTTGGCAAAAGGCACTTTTCTCTCACAGCATTATGCACACACACAAACCCCACTCATACTAACACACATACATTCCCTTTGCAGGATTCAAACCCCTACCTAACTATGTTATGACACCAGAGAAAGACTCATTAGCAGAGCACGCTATACAAATTACTGGAGAACTTTAATTCAGATAATATAGTTATAGAGTGCTCACATCATCAGTGTTTCAAAAGGGGAATCTGCATCCTGTAGTGTACTGTCACAGTTGCTAATAGGGGCATTTCCCACACACACATCGATGTGTTTGAGGTTTGCATATGTGGGGGATCCAGTACTCCAGTGTGATTAGTATATGGTTCGATTGCAACAATGAGGGATATACTTCAAGTGGTGAGCATTTTGTACTCATGTTTGTGATGATCAGGTCTAGTATATTTACCCCTCTTGTGGGAATGTTGACTACCTGTGCCATAGCTAAAGAGTTTCTGAACTATGGGAACCCTAGAGCTTGGGTATTGTGGCTTGAGTAATGTTCACAGTCTATGTTTGGGTAGTTAACGTCACCCAGTATGATGGTGTTTGCAGAGAAATCTATACTCTTCTGTGTCGTCATGAAGGCTGTGTGGGATTCCTGAGTTTGAGAGGGTGATGTAAGAGCTCCTCTGTGTCTCTTTCCATGTGGTCCAGGGAGGTACGTCTCAGGTTGTTCACACCAGCATGGACAATGACTGCCTCATACTTGTACTTGCTGTGGAGTGACCTGAGTGCTTGTGTTATGTGGCACATTCTATCACCCGACAGGTTGCTAAATGTGACCCTCACCTTCCCCAGTCTGGAGGGTGAGATGTCAGTGTGTCTGACTATGGCATCACCTATTATAGGTGTGTCACACATTATGTTTCGCCTTATGGGCTGTGCCTGTTATGAACACTGACATTGTGAGGTCTGTGTTGCTTGAGATATGTGTTCATGTGGGATGCAGCGTGTCTGGCCATGTCATTTCTGTCCGTGGTCTGGTAAGTATCACCTTTGGTGACATAGGTATTCATATGTCAGCTGGTGAGCATTTGCAGTGTTACCTACTGATAGTGGTACAGCTTGTTTGTTGTACAATGGACTACATGCAGCCCTGCTTACAGTAGCTATGTTTGCATGCATGTTTCCTTGCAGTTACCCTGGAATACTGATCCAACCTGCCATGCAGAGTTACACAGCTTCTGTGGACTCCTAGTGACATCTGCATAGCTTACTATATGTATGTTCATGTCTCACTTGACAAAATGTCACTGTTTCTCCTGTGCACATGTACGTTGCCTGTGACACTTTGCATATGACTTACCTGGCATCTGTCCATGTGAGCAGTCATATATGCCACTGCAGGACTCTAAACCTGATGATGCACACACTCAAAACATTCCTCAGCATGGAGAACATCACTATCTGTGCAGTGACAGATACCGGATTCAGGGCTACCAACAGCACTCCAGCACTACCAAGTTATACCTCATACCATGCTTTTCAGGCCCAAAACTTGCACAAAACCACAAAAGGAGGGTATGTATTGATATTCATCCAAGATACCCACACCTCCAGGTTGGTGGCAAAGCACCAAACATCAGAGACTATCCATATGCAGGTAACAATGGGTAAAACTGCCTTCCAGGTTATAGCCTGCTACAGACCACCCTCACAAACACAAGAACCGCACTTGGCCTTCCTGAAAACAGTTGGAAATATGTAGGTCTGTCCATACACCATTATATTGGGTGGGTTAAACTACCCAAACATAGACTGGGAGCATGACTGTAGCTCCAACACCCTAGCCCACAGATTACTGGAATTTATATACCAATATGCTATGGAACAACCTGTTATCACTCACACAAGAGATGAAAACATACTGAACCTGATCATCACCAACATGGGGACTCTATGCTCCAGACCAGAAGTGTATCCCTCACTGGAAAGATCAGACCATAAACTAATCTCACTGGATATTCACATCCCAAGGCCACCCCCCACCACAGATGAATACAGTCAACAACTCATGTCAAGCATGTTCACACTCCTCATAAATGATCTGGAAACCTGCGAAGCCCGAAAATATGGACCAGACTGCAGATACCTGTATAAAGGCATTCTATGGACACATTCAGGAATGCATGGATCATGCAATAATGCATTCCCAAACAAAAGCAAGACCCAATCCTCCAAAGGCAGACATCCTGTGTGCTGGACACCAGCCATAAACAAACTATACAATAGAAGGATAAAGCTACTACATGATACAACAAACACCCACAATGTGAAGGCATCACTGATGAGTATTAGAAGAAGACTACAGCCACTCATAAGATTGTCTAAGGCCATCTTTGAGAGAAGATTCCACAAGACACTGCGGATAATCACAAGGCTTTCTGTAGTTATGTTAGGAACCTGGGTGGTAACTCCCAGATATGCTCAGCTGTAGTCCATGATGTCACAAGAAATGCCAAACACACAGACATTGCCAACATCCTAGTGGACAGGTTCACTGCTACCTTCTCCCCCCCTCCACACCAAAAGGGCAAATATTTCTCCCAGCAGAGTGCTGCCCCCCCTGACATCTCAGATGCTCAGGTAAGAGCTGCCCTCTCCAAAGCAATAGACACTGCATCAATGGGACCAGACAGTGTCCCAGGCTGTGTCCTACATGAACCCCAAGAAGAGCTACACCCAACATAAAACTACTGTTCAATCCCAGCCTTACTGCACGATATGTGGCCAAAGAGTGGCATACAGCAACAGTGGTCCCTCTACATTTAGGTGGTGCCTTAACGGATCCTGGACACTATCGCCCCATACGTCTGAATAGCTTGGTCTGCAAGGCTATGGCAAGGATCATCATAAACCTCATAAATATAGATATTGGGGACCTACAGACACTTCATCATACACAGTTTGGCTTTGTTAATGGCAGATCCTGCCTCTCAGACCTGTTAGATTTCTTTGAAACAGTCAACAAGGCCACTGTCAAGGGGAAGGTGGTCTACATAGCCTACCTGGACCTTGCATAAGCCTTTGATACAATACCCCACTTGTGCATTCTAGGGAAGCTCACCAGTGTACATATTAACCCCTATGTCACTACAGATATTGCACAGTGGCTCAAGGGCAGAACACACATGGTTAGAATTGCTGGAGTCATGTCAGCCTCGAAACCAGTTACAAGTGGTGTCCCACAAGGCTCAGCCCTGGGATCTGTCTTGTTCAGTATATATTTATCAGAGGTACAGGCCAACATGGAAGTACTGTGGCCGAGCAAGTCGCAGATGACTGCAAACCGGACGCCATAATCAACTCCCAGCCAACACACGCATCCTCCAAAAGGGCCTCTTAGAAACACATGACTTGTGCCGCAGCCATGGCCTCAGGCTGAATGCCAAAAAGTGTATGGTCATCCCCTTTGTCAAAACACAAAGTGACCACAAAGTACCACATATGTGTTAATCCACTAAGTGCAGACGAAGGAATTATGGACCTTGGGGTACACAAGTTGATAGCCTTCTCTCATTTGACAACCACATGGCCAAAGTGGTTAGGAAAACATGTAATATGGGCCACATCATCATGAAGGGATTCACATGTAGATCAGGGGAGGACATTGTGCCTCTTTACTCATCCCTCATCATGCCCATAATTGACTACAATGCCCCTGTCGGCATGCACCTTACCAGACACCTGCAGCAACTGGAAAGACCACAAAAGTACCTCAACAAGAGGATCAAAGGGCTCAAACAGATGCCACATACTGACTGGTTAAAGAGTCAGCAGCTCTACTCAGTGGCATACTGCCTCTTCATAGGCAATCTGTGCCTGACATATAAAGCCATGTGAAACCCTGACTTAATGGTCATGCTGCACCTCAGAATATCCAGATCCCATCAGGCTACACGCTGGAAAGACTTGCACCTCAGGAGTGATATACATAGGACATGCTGGAGGGACACATTCATAACTCAGAGGCTCCCTTCACTGTGGAATATTATCCTAATAGAGGTTAGGCAGAGTCACTCAGTGACTGTCTTCAAGAGGGATATTAATGACTGGATGGGACATTGTAGGTTTACCCTGGGTATCAGTTATGTGTCACTGTTAGACAGAGGCACAGTATACTAACCTTGGAAAAGGGCATAACAAGATAGATTTACAATGCATGGTGAAAGCCACACACATTCTGGCTAGGTTTATAAATGCCCTCGGGCAGATAGCCTAGTATGAACCTATGAACCTATGTATCTTGTTCACCATTGGCCCTATGTGCTGTTAATGTGCAAAGGTCAGTTATCAGTCACCTCTATGGTACAGTTGTGGAATATGTGAGTCATGTAGTAATGTCACAGCTGCCACATGTACACAGTCAACCCTATCCCCTACCCATGGATGTACAACACATGTATGTGATGGAAACACATGGCCAAACTGTGGACTAAGCACTCTGAACCCAGTACTGGCATAACCTGTCAGGTGGCATGAAATACTACAGTGACTGCAATACCAGTCTGATGTGGAACTACACTGACAGCAATACAAGCACAGAAACACACCGGGCCATTCATGGAGCCTAAGGATAGCATCCTGCCTGAGTGGCAGACACCTCTGCAGCTGGCACACAGGCATACGTTAGGCCTCAACACAGCACGCATAACACATAGCACACAAATCCTGTGTGCCAAACAAGCACAGTCTGTACAGCTGTACAACACTACTGCTGCAGTTGTGTTAGGTACTTTTATTGTCCAGTACAGTGAGGTCATGCTCACCAGGCTGGACAAGGTGAAGGTCACAGTGATATGCTCATGGGGCACTATGGTCCACCACATAACAGAAGCATACAGGTCAGTCAGATGCATGCACACATATGACTCGGTCATTGTCCATGCCACTACAGCTGATGTGTGATGTCCCTCACTGGGATACATGATAGGGAACATGGAAGGGCTCACTGAGCATGTGGCATAGGCTGGTAGAACCCTGACCTTGGTTGGCATCATACCCTCACCAGGAATGCTGACATATTACTGAATGCAAATGAACTACTGTAGCTACAACACCCTAGCTGACAGGTTCGTAGCATGCGGTCACTGCATTGCTATGGAACAACTTCTTACCACTCCCACAACAGGTGAAAACATGCAGCACCTGTTCATCAACAACATGTAGACTATATGCCCCAGACCAGGTGTGTATCCCTCACAACTAGGTTGATAGCATCTACATCTCACACTGTATATACACATCCCACATGCAGCACCTGCACAGAAGACCACAGTCATAATGTTACCCAGTGCAAATACCATGTATTCACACGTGGCAGGCATCACACATGGTAACTATTGAAGGTCATAGGTACATATGTGTATTTGGCACACACATACATAATGTGTGCAGTGCCATAACTGTTTCAATTGATGTCATGCATTATTGTGAGAAACAACCCGCACACATGGGCATTCTGTGTGAGCAGAACACACGTGACATGTCTGGAATCAAAAGCCATAAATAATTGTGATATCATTTAGAAAAGGGTATGTGCATCCTGTAGTGTGTTTTCCCAGTTGCCAAAAGGGATGTTCTTTTCATACACACTTACACCCCTTCACACACACTTGCTGGATTCAAACGCCTACCTAACTATATTATGACACTAGAGACGGACGCATTAGTAAAGCATGCTATTCGCATTCCTGGGAGATTTATTTTCTCCTGATATACTGCTGACATCATCGGTGTTTAGAAAGGGGAATGGGCATCCTGTGGTGTGTTTCCACAGTTGCCAAAAGGGATGTTCCTTTCATACACACTTACCCCCCTTCACACACACTTGCCACTTGCTGGATTCAAACCCTTACCTAACTATGTTATGATGCTAGAGACTGACGCATTAGCAGAGCACGCTATTCGGGTTACTGGGTGATTCTTTTTCTCCTGATTTACTTATAGGGTGCTGACATCATCGGTGTTTAGAAAGGGGAATGAGCATCCTGTGGTGTGTTTTCACAGTTGCTAAGAGGAACATTTCCCTCACACAGACTTGCACACAGACCAACCACAATCACCCACACACACACACACTCTGGATAAGCTGTCATTCCCTAGGGCAAACAGCCTAGTGTTGACCTCTACACCCATATGTTTACCTGTCAGATGCACATTATTTGTTTGCTATGGCAGTGTTTGCAGGTCTTTATTGCCATAACAGTTCCTGTTTGTATGAACAACTTGTGTATCTGTGGACGATGTTTGCATATGGGGTAAATCCACTATATCATGTATGTCTCTGTAGTCATTTAAGTGTGAGCACTGGTCAGATTGCTATAATGTTGTTTGTTACTGGATACCAGATATATGTGGCAAAATGCTAAACTGATATTTGCACTAAGTGTGTGAGCATGCCCAGTTCAGCCTTCCCATGGCATGTTGTGTGAAAGATGTCCCATTTATCAAAGTGTGTGAGCATGCCCAGTGTGAGATTTCCATATGTTGAACTCTGCAGCCCATCACATTTGTGGATGAGTGTGAACTTCAACAAATATCTCCAGTTTATGGTTGTGTGTTCTGTGCCATGTTGTGTAGTTACTGTCCAAATGCTTTTTGTGTGAACACAACAGGGATTATACTGTGCCTGCAGGTTTTGCATGGGATACTTTGCATACAATTGTCGACATCCGTTCATACTGACCTAACACTGTAGTACTGTATAGTGTAGTGGTTCAGTACTTTCACTGTGGTGGGCGGTATCCTGGTCTTTAGTCCTATCACTGCTTTACATTTTCATAGTGAGCACAACGGCCTGGTTAGGGTCCAGTTGTGCACATCTGCACAAAGGCGGTGCCTCTACGGTCCCTGGTAATTACCGCCCCATAAGCTGAACAAGTCTAGTCTGCAAAGCTATGGAGAGGATCATAATGGAGCTCATAAACAAAGATATAGGGGACATGCAGACATTGGACCTGTCCCAGTTTGGCTTTGTCAAGGGCAGATCATGCCTTCTGGACTTGGTCGACTTCTTCAAAACAGTCACTAAGGCCATTGATGAGGGGAAGGCAGTCCATACAGCCTACCTTGACCTTGCCAAGGCTTTCAACACAATACCCCACTCGGGTATTGTAGAAAAACCTACCAACCTAAATGTAAACCCATATGTCACAAGATGGGTTGCAAACTGGCTTAAGGACAGGACCCACAGGGTTAGAGTTGCTGGCACTATGTCAGACTCCAAGCTGGTCACAAGTGGTGTCCCACAGGGCTCGGTCCTTGGCCCCCTATTGTTCGGCATCTACTTCTCAGAAGTGCAGGCCAACATGGGAGGACTTTGGCTGACTAAGTTTGCAGATGACTGCAAACTGGGCGCCATAGTGGACAGTGCATCAGACACGGATATCCTTCAGAAGGGACTCACGGAAACTGATAGCTGGTGCCCGAGCCATGGCCTGAAGTTAAATGCCAAAACATGTATAGTCATACCCTTCGGGAAAAGCAAGGTAACCCCAACCTACCATATAGGTGGCAATCCTCTAAGCACAGAGGAGGTTATCATGGACCTGGGGACCCAGGTTGACAGTGGCCTTTCTTCTGACACTCATGTTGCTAAAGTGGTTAGAAAGACCTTCTACATTGCCCACCTGATCATGAAGGGATTCACATCCAGATCTAGTGAGGTCATTGTTCCCCTATACTCTTCACGTATCAGACCAATGATTGAGTACAATGCCCCATTCAGGTTGTATCTCACCCGACATCTGCAGCAATTGGAGAGACCCCAGATGTCCCCCACCAAAAGGATAAAGGGACTCCAACATCTGTCATATGCTGCCAGATTGAAGACACTCCAGCTCTATTCAGTCGCATGCCGTCTGCTCAGAGGTGACATGTGCCTGACATGCAAGGCCATGTCCAACCAGGGATTAATGGACATGCTCCACCTCAAAATCTCCAAATCCACCAGAACCACTGGGGCAAGTGACTTAAACCTTAGCAGGGATATACGTAGGACATGCTGGAGGGATAGATTTATCACTCAGACTCCCTATGCTGTGGACTACAATCCTGGTCCATGTGAGGCAGAGCACCTCGCTGGCTCTGTTCAAGAGGAATCTTGACCTGTGGATGTGAGATCATAGGTTTACCCCAGGAATCGTCTCTGTGTCACTGCTGGACAGAGGCACAACAAACTAATGGGCACAGTATTGTTTCCACGTAAGGGGTGGCATAAGCCACAAAACACTGGGCTAGGCTTATAACTGCCTTAAGGCAGATAGCCTAGTGTAAACCTATAAACCTATGCACCTATCTGACCATGTTGCATTATGTTCAGATATGAACTACTTACAACAGCCTCATCCAACATCAGTAGTGTATTCCACAACATAGGTGTACATTGGCAGACACTGCTGATGTGCCCTAGGCCATTTCTAATGCTAGTCAGAGAGTGTGTTTGTCCTTCGACACATTGTAAGTGTGGTTTGCCATGACATATGTCTTGTTTAGTATACTGTGCCTCTGTCTACCCATGACATAACAGTGATACCCAGGGTAAACCTAACATCTCCCATCCACTCATTAGGATTCCTGTTGAGGAGAATCAACGAGTGACTCTATGGATAACCTGTACTGGTAGTTTACTCATGCGTGGGGGTGGCTTCTGTGTTATGGATGATGCAGTACAGCTTGTCCTATGTATGTCAGTGCTGGGGTTTAGGTCCCTCATGTGCATAGCTCACTGCCATTCAGATTGTACAAGGTGCAGCATGTTCATTGATTCCAGCTTGGACATGGCTTTCTACATCAGGCACAGCTTGCGTCTGGGTGGCCAGCATGGCGGTGTGTGCAGTTGCACTCTGTTTAATCAGGCAACACATTACGTCTGTTCAAGCTCTTTGATACTCCTGGTGAGGTACTGTTGTGGACTTTACATTTGATGGAGGTGTCTGCTGAGGTACACCCCACAGGGGCTGTTGTGGTCAATTGTAATGCTGATGAAGGATAACTGCAGAACCACAATGACCTCCCCTTATCTAGATGTCATAACCTTCATGATTAGGTTGGTATATGGATTGTTTCTGTTAATACTACAGCCACATGTTTGTCCAATGCAGGATATCTATCACCTTGTGTACCCAGGTCTGTCATTACATGTTAAGTATGTAATGGGTTAACACCTATGTGGTAATTGGTGGTCACTTACTGTATATCTGCAGAGGTTGACTATACAGTTTTCTCCATTTATCATGCTGACATGGCTATGGCACCGGTTGTCTGTTTCTATGTGGCCCTTTTGTGGGATGCTTGTGTCAGCTGGAGTGTCAGATATGTTAGGCAGTTTGTAGCCCTCTGCAAACATGTTCAGGCACAGTCCTTACATGCTGGCCTCTACCTATGGGGCATACATACCAGACGGGGAAGGTCCCAGGACCAAGCTTTGTGGGATACCTGTTATATGTGGTTTGTAGTCTGACATGGCTGCAGCATGTCTGACCATGTCAGTTCTGTTGTTGGTCTGGTTTGCAACCCCTCTAGTGACATTGGGGTGTATATATCAGCTGGTGAGCATATCTATATTGAACACGTAGGGTATTGTATGGAAGGCTTTGCAGGGTCCAGCTACACTGTGTGGAACACATTGCCCTCATCAGTGACCTCAATTACTGTTTCAACTGAGTCACACATGTTTAGGGGCGGGGTCTGCACTTAATATACCCACACTGGGTAGGGCCGGGTGTCAATAGATCCCCAATATTGTTATGTCTGCCGTACATGCTGATCCTTTCCATAGCTGTGCAGACCAAGCTTCTCAGGAGTCTGGGGTGGTTGTTTTTAGTATTCATTCAGGCGACACCTTTCTTGAGAACGACCACTGTTGTTGTACACTGCTCTTTGGGTACATATCCTGTGTTAAGGCTGACATAATGTCAGGGAGGCAGCAGTCTGCTGGGAAAGATATTTTGCATTATGAGGGGGGGGGGTTTGCACTGCACCTGTCAGGATGTATGTTGGCAATACGTGTGTGTGTGCTTGGTATGTTGTTTGTAATATTTGTGTGATCCGGAGCATATCTGGGAATTCACAACATGCTTACTACCATCAGTTGCAGCAGCCTTGGGGGTATCCTTAGTGTCCTGTACAATTTGTATCATAATAGGTTCATAGGTTCATACTAGGCTATCCACCCTAGGGCATTTGTAAGCCTAGCCACAGTGTGTGTGGCTTTTGCCACCCCTTGCTATCTGAATATTATGGCCATTTATGATTTACTTAGCTGTGCCTCTGTCTGGACATGACACAGTAAAGACCCCCAGTGTACATCTACAATTATCTATCCATTTTGCTAACTTCCTGTTGAAGAGTGTCACTGAGGGGCTCTGCCTAACATGTAGTGGTATTCTGTTCCAGGGTGTGGAGAGACTCAGGGTTAGGTATCTGTCCCTCCAGCACATCCTATTTGATTATGTGTTGAGGCTGACATCTCTGACTCACACAGCTCCAATGGCTTTGAGGTGTCTGGGGTGGAGCATGTCCATTACTTCTGTGTTGGACATGGACTTGTACAACAGACATGCAATGCCTCTGTGTAGGCAGTATGTGACTGCATTCAGCTGTGGTGTCTACAGCCAGGCAGCATATGAGATATATTTGAGACCCTTTCTGACTCTTGCTGAGGTACCTTTGAGGTCTTTCTAACTGCTGCAGGTGCCAGGTAATGTACATCCCAAATGAGGCATTGTACTACAATATGGTCTGATAGGGGAACAGTATGGGGGCACAATGATCTTTGTTGACATAGATGTGAATCCTTTCATGATACAGTGTCCAATATAGACAGTCTTCCTAGACAAATTGGCGATGTGACTGTCACATAACAGGTGACTGTCCACTTGTGTCACTAGGTCCCTGATTACTCCTTCCACACATAATGGTTTACCACCTATGTGGTAATTTGTGTGTACCTTGTCTTGTATTTGGTGGTACATTCATACTGTCCACTATCTTCAGGACAGTGGGGTGGGGTTCCTGTGTGTGAGGGTGTGGTCTGTAGCATGCTACAGACTGTACAGCAGTCTTGCCTATGGTTAGTTGCACATGGGTGGACTGCAATGGCATAAGCATTGTCAGTTAACTGGACGTATGGGTGTCTGTGCTGAATATGGATACTCACCCTCCTTTTATGTTTTGTTCCAGGTTTTGTGGCCATAACACATCATATGTGGTATTACCTGGTAGTGCTGGTGTGCTGTCATGAGGCTTGCAGCAGGTTTCTATCACTGGACAGACATCAATGTTCTCCATACTGGGGAGGGCCTCAGGAGCATGCATATTGAGGTTTACACATCTGGCATTGATCAGCATTACCCTTCTGTTTCTTTCCAGTTTTGTTTTCTATGGTGGTGGGTTGTTCTTTTCAGCCTTGCCTACGGAAGGATCTCTGTAGGTTGCAAAAGCCTTAGGCAATATCCAGACGCTCATGGGTGACAGGTGCAAGCCATCCCTGGAACAGCAGCATGTCTCACTATGGAGTCACCTATTACAACTGTATCAGGCATGTTGTTTCTCCTTCTGTCCTGTAACTGTTTGGCACACCAGCTTTGTGTACTATGTGTTACATGTGCTATGTCTGGAGGTTGTTTTATTGGGTGTCTGCTTTGGAGGCTTGTGTTGGTGTTGTGTGTTTGTAATTAGGGCCTCTGGGAATGTTTTTGTGTTTATGTGTTTGGTTTACAGTCGTTGTAGGTTTATGTGGGACTGGGTTTGTGGTGTATGTGGTTACCTTGTCGTCCTGACTAGTTTTTACAGTACTGCTTTGGGGGTGCTCAGGCTCCAGTTTGGCTACCTGGTTGCATCTGTCACATACATTTGTATTTATTGGGGTGAGTTGTTGTTGTGTGTGTACTTGGGACATGTGTCACATTGCCACTTGATTCACAGATTCTACTTGTTTTGCCTGGCCTTAGTGGATTGTATGTGTGGACACATTTCATTGCCATAGTAGTGATCACTGATTACTTCACTTTTTATGTTTGATCTATCATGTGGTAGCTTCCTCATTCTCTTCAATGGTTTAGTAATTGCTGGAGTTCTGCATGCCAGATGCCTGGGTGTATGGCATTGTGTCTTGTTGTTTGTGATTGCAGACTCCAAGCACTCTTGGCTGTGTTCATGGTATGCCTGTATAACATGTTCTGCAGTGTGTCCCATATTCTGAACCTGCACAGGGCATTTCATGGATTCCACATTGGTTTGTAGGGGTGCAAGCTATGCTTTATACATGTGTTTCACTGTGGTAATCTGGCCAGGGGCTGGGGTTGGGATGTGTAACTACAGTGTGATTACTCTATGGTCTGGTCTTACCAGTGAGGGATACACATCTCATCTTGACATCCAGTACACATATTTCTGATTATCACATCCAGTATGCTTACCCCTCTTGTGGAAGTGTTACATTTTGCATGTCCACTTTGTTTGATGGATTCTGGGAAATTGTCTACACTTGTGTCAGTGCTAGTATAATACAAAGAATATAGCGACAAACATCTCGGAAGCTGACTTCACACGTCTTCAGACTGAGATGGTATCCTTTAAGCCCACTGGGCCAGTGGAAACCACAACACACAATGGTGACTCCTTCACAGACGCTTTCTACAGACATCTCCGAGAAAGCATGGACCATGCAATCACAAATAAAACCAAGACCCTCTCCACCAAGAGAAAGTGGCCTGTCTGGTGGACCCCAGCCATAAACAAACTGTATAACAGATGGTGGATACTAATGCAAGACAGAGCTACATCTCCTACAGGGAAGGCAGCTGTGATTAGCACTAGTAAAAAGCCACATTCTCTCATACAGACATCCAAGGTCAACTTGGAGACATAAATCACCAAAGACAATGGAGATAACCATACTGCCTTCTTCAGCTATGTCAGAAACCTGGGTGGGAACCCTCAGATATGCTCAGAGTTGGTACACAACAACATATATTTCAGTGACCTGACAGATATTGGCAACATTCTGGCAGACAGGTTCAGTGCAACTTTCCCCCTCCCTCACCCCCAAAGGAAGATAGTTATCACAGCTGAATGTAACCTCACTGTCATCTCAGATGTCCATGTGAGAGCCACACTCAACAAAGAGAAGAACACAGCATCAATGAGACCTGATGGTATCCCCAGTTGCGTGCTATGTGAACTCCAGAAGGAGCTAAACCCGTATATACAAATGCTATTTAACCTTAGCCTTGCTACAGGATATGTACCTGAACAGTGGCGTACAGCAACAGTGGTCCCACTCCACAAGGAAGATGCCTCCACAGACCCTGGCAACTACCACCACACAAGCTTAACCAGCCTTGTCTGCAAAGCTATGGAAAGAGTCATTATGGAGCTCTCAAACAGAGACATTGGTGACCTACAGACCCTTGATCTCACCCAGTTCAGCTTTGTACAGGGCAGATCCTGTCTTTTGCACCTAGTTGACTATTTTGAAACTGTCAGTAGGGCCATTGATGAGGGCTACGCGATCCACACAGCCTACTTGCACTTGGCCAAGGCCTTTGACACAATACCCCACTCAGGCATCATAGACAAGCTCAACAGCTGAAATATAAAACCATATGTCACAGGATAGGTTGCAAAATGGCTAGGAAACTGAACCCATGAAGTGGACATTGCAGGTGCCTTGTCAGATTCAAAGCCAGTCACAAGTGGTGTCCCACAAGGATCTGTCCTGGGACCCCTCTTATTTGGCATTTACTTTTCAGATGTGAAAGCAAACATGGGAGGGTTGTGGCTGAGAAAGTTTGCAGATGACTGCAACCTAGGCACCATAGTGAATACATCAGCCGGCACACACATCCTAAAGACTGCCATCACAAAGACAGATAGCTGGTGCCGGAATCATGGCCTGAAACTGAATGCAACTGATGTGTAGTCATCCCCTTTGGGAGGAACACAGTACCCACAAATCAATACATAGACAGCAAACCACTGAGCACAGAAAACAAATCAGACACCAGGGATACATCTAGATAGTGACATCTCATTTGACACCCATGTTGCCAAGGTGGATAGACAGACTTTCGATCTTGCCCACCTTATCATGACGGGTTTTACATCCAGATCAAAGGAGGTCATTGTACCACTATACTTCTCCCTTATCAGGCCCATGATTGAATACAAATCTCCATTTGGTATGTACCTCACCCAGCACTTGCAACAGCTGGGAAGACCCCAAAAGTACCTTACCAAGAGGATGACGGGTCTACAACACATGTCATATGCTTCCGGACTAAAGGAAATCCAGCTTTATTCAGTAGCATACCGCCTACTTACAGGTGACCTATGCCTGACATACAAGACCATGTCCAATCAGGATTTGGTGGACATGCTCCACTGCAAGCAATCCAAATCCACCAGAGCCATGAGAGCTACGGATTCGAACCTCAGCACATACATGTATAGGACAAGCTGGAGGGACAGAGTCAAAACTCAGAGGCTTCTCACACTCTAGCAAAGAATCCCAGTTCATGTTAGACAGAGTCCCTCACTGACTCTCTTCAAGAGAATTCTGGACAACTGGATGTGAGATTGTAGGTTTACCCCAGGGGTCCTCCCTGTGTCACTACTAGACAGAGGCACAGTCATGATATTCGATTACGTAAGGGGGTCATAATGTGTCACTACTATGTCAGAGGCACAATATTCGGAATCTATTCTGTACACTTATTACCATTATAAAGGGTGGCAATAGCCACATCACTATGGCTAGGCTTATGAATGCAGTAGGGCAGATAGCCTAGTAGTTAACTATGAAGCTATGGTGTATGTGTAGGTATTTTCAGTCAAGCAATATACTGTGGTTTGGGGGGCTTGATATCTTCCTGTATTCCAACATAGGCCTGGTGCAGTTCCTGCTATTAGGACAGTGGTCTGCAGCAAGCTATATAGTAGTAGGCAGTTTTAGCCATTGGTATTTGACCATGGCTATTCCATGCTGCTTCTTGTTGTGGTACCAACATGGGGGTGTGGTTATCCATGACATTTATTGCTAGTCACCCTGATTTTGTAGCTTGTTACATGTTTTTGCAGCTGTACATCACTGTATGGGGTGTGACCTGGTAGTGTTAGGGTGCTGATGTGGGCTTTGACCCTTTTTTCTATTGCAGCACTGATATCTACATTCTCTATACTGTGTGCGTTTACACTGCACACATCTTGCTATTTATACTTCTGGCATTGGGTAGCATTACATCTAGGTTCCTATCCCTTGTGGTACCTATGCAGGTGGGTTTGTGTTTTTGTGTTTTATGATTGGTGAGGGTGGCTGTTAGTCAGGGTCCTCAGGTGTGCATATGGTACATGGTGTTACATTACTTAACACATGGCATTCATGCCTCAGGTGGTGCTGCAGGGCTGCCTCTGTCGGATGCACATACTACACTCCCTGTACATGTTTGGAAGCAGGTTGTGTCATGTTAGGCATCCCTGTTACTATGTGAGTGTGTCAGAGGGGGTATCTGTCCCAGTGTTCCTACTGAGCCAGTGTATGTGATATGTGTTGCCTCTTTGCCAAGGCCAGGGCATACTGGGCACGCCTCCTTCTGCCTACTGGGGCAAGGTCAGGTTGTTCCTCCTCCGAGTCACCCTCTGCCTGTGGTGGCCTTGGCAATGGTGGGGGTATGTTTGTCCCAGCCCTATGCTGGTCCTGCTGCAGCTGTTTCTGCAGGATCATATTATGTAGCATAGCACATATCATGATCATTTGGGTACATGTAGTTGGTGTGTACTGCAAGGCTCCACCAGATGTGTCCAGACACCGGAACCGTGACTTGAGCAGCCAAAACACATGCTCTATGACATTATGTGTTTGTGCATGTGCCTCATTATGGTGTTCCTGTTCAGGTGTGTGTGCATTTCTGATGGGTGTCATCAGCCACGGCTCCAGTGCATAACCTGCATCCCCCATTAGGTGTCCGTGCGGGAAGTCCCCACTGGCAAATGATTGGTACAGCTGCATCAGATGCCAGATGTGGGAATCGTGGTAGCTCCCAGGGCAGCCAGCACACACATTCATTATTATGCCCTGGGCATCACACATGACCTGGCAGTTGATGGAGGGGAATCCCTTGTGGTTAATATAGGCTCTACCCCGCTCACCGGCTGGTGCTTTGATGCATATGTGCGTGCAGTCTATTGCACCCAGTACCTCAGGGTATCCCGCTATTTGCTGGAAGAGAAGCATATTGCTGGCCACTACCTCACGGTCATTGGGGAAATATACATGATCACCGACATGTGCTGACATGGCATCCAGGAACTGGTGCAGTACCCTGGAGGCTGATGCCTGTGATATCCCCATCAATTCACCAGTTGGTCTCTGGAAGGTACCTGTTGCTAGTATTCTTAAGCCAACACATACCTTGGTTTCCACTGGGATGGGTTCCCCTCTGTTGGTTCTGTGTGTGAGATGTGGCCTGCACAGCTCAACAATTTGCTGCAGAAGGTCTCTGTCCACTCTTTAGTGCTCTACTATCTCCAGCTCATGTAACCCATGGTAGGTGACCCTGGACCTGTATACTCTTCTCCTTCTCCTCACTCTGGGTTGTCTGTCAGCATCTGCATTGTCACCACCCTCAGCAATCTGCCTATGCCTGATAATAACAGCTATGGCAGTCCCTAGCATTTCTGCTCTGAGTTCAGCTTTTGTCAGTTTTCAATTCTGATAGCTTACTCCTTTCTTGCAGTATCTCTTGTGAGAAACATCCTGCACTGCTGTTTTCAGTGTTTTAAGTGCTGGGTTGGGCTTCTAGTCTGCCTGTGTAATTGCCTGCTTCCAATTGTTTCAACCAATTAACTCCAGCAGTATCCTCTGGCAGCTTCCTTGTAATCTGGTTGTTTCCTTTTTCCTCACTGTTTCCTCAGGGGGAGCAATGTGCACACCAGCTTAGACACGCTCACAGTTACTTAAACGCGCGCACACATCCTTACATGGTGTTACACACGCGCACACATCCTTACACGGTGTGAACTTAGCTGATTCATGTTAAAACGTGCGCACATAGCCTTGCACACGTGCACGCCCGCGCAAACCGTTGTAAACGGTTTGCAACACGCTCCCACATTGTGAGCCTGCCTTACATGCGTGCACACACGCGCATGCACGTATATCAAGAAAGTTTGAGTGTAGGGATAGTGTGCACCCCCTATTGCTTGACTTTCCTAGTGTTCTGTTGGGACACACCCCTCTCCCTGATGTCTGTCTGTCATCTCTCATGTTACACTGCCCTCCAATGTGATACACTTATTTCTATCATTCCCCCCCGTGATGTCACCTACCTCTTACTCTATTCCTCCCCCTTCTATAACTCTTACACTACTCAGAAAGTGCTCATTATCTATGTGGCAGTGTGATTCAGTATTGTAACCCTCATTTACATAGGATTGCCTAGTAATGCTTAGTTACATGTCTTACACGGAGCTTCCCCCCCTTGACAACCACTACACAGAGGCCATATTGTTTTTGGTCTGCTAGTCCCTGCATTGTCATTCCATGTAATACATTACACCCAAAATTGTGGGCTTAAAAGCTTCGGTTTTCAGTTTTAAGTAGTGCACCCCGTTTGCGCGGGTGTGTGCTGCAGTTACACATGAAAATCCAACGAAAAAAAAAAAGTTATTTTTAATTGTTTTGCAACACTTTTTAATCCCAATGGCCACATATTTGGCCATTGGCATGCTAAATGAAACATATGCACCCTTTATTTGGAGCTGACATAGCTCCGTTGTCAATTTTGAAGAAATGTACTCAGTTGTCAGCTGAGTACATTTCTGCAGCTAACACGTCCGTTACATGGACTGGTTTAGGCTTCTTGGATCACTCAGATGCCTCATTTGCATATCTTTCAGCTGCAAATGAGGTATTGAGCATTTCCATGTCCAGTCCATGTAAGAGATGTGTTAGCTGTCTCTTACACGGAGGTTTGGGCTGTTCCTGGATTGGGAGGCTTACACGGAGGCTTACACTACTCTTGAACTCTGTGTAAGCCTTCCTGAATCCTGCCCATAATTTGTATTTTAATGCTGAGCAGATTAAAGCATTGCTAAATAAACAGACACCGTGAGCAATTAATGAGAGCTGAAATCTTCAAAAATAATAAAAATAATATTGAAGACTATATAGCAGGATACTGAAAATGAATTTGTACATTATAAATGACAGAGTACTACCATTACCAATGACATTGCATAATCATACCACAGAATTGACACACATAGAGCACTGAGGTATATAAGCCCACTGTACACTGTGTTAGTACTTTGCCATTCAAGACTGCAGTTCTTAGACATGAATTTCATTCCATAATGGAAATGTTCCTCAGAGCCCCTTCTTCATGAATTGTGCACAAAACACATCATGTGCTGTGGAGTACTTGGTACAGTAATGTCCATTTCATTCCTGTGTCTGATTGCAACCAAACTGCTGTTGTGCTGTGCTGTAGCACATTGACACATTCAGTCATAGCACTACTCAGTAAAGAACACCAATATACTATGCATTGTTGTCTTTAGTATAGAGACATCCCTTTTTGTACTGTACTCCTCTGTTGTGCTTGCCTGTGGTTCATAAAGATATCACAGTTATTAGGTACAGTGGCAGAGATAGTGCCATTACCATAATACAGTAATAAAGGAATCTGGCACTCTACAAACTCACTCGGAGTGAGCTTTGCTGCATCACTATGAGTGCCAGGATATATTCAGTTTTGGTAGCAGGTCTGCTTGCACCATAAGGCACAAGACTGCTGATAGTTCTTTGTTTTTTTTTTTCCTTTAACTCTCAGACAGCCAGGGTGACACTGGGAGCACTAATTTGGGAAGAGAATAGAAACACCAAATAGCTTATGATCAGCTGAGAGCAAGATAGGGATAAAAAATAAAATGTTAAATTAAGATATCTATATTTTATAGTATCACTTACTTGTCATTCAACTCTGTTTGGTGAGCATCATGTTGGGAGGAAGAGAGATCACCGTACTCCCAAAAAATATACCAGCTACTTCTTTGCAGGTAAACATGCATGACTTGTTCCAGTAGGACCTCTTGTACATTAGTGGTGTTGCTTTCTGAATCACATGTGATACTGTAACAGGGCAGATAGCATGAGTGATATGTGAATTGCATACTGCTTGTACACAAGGGGTCAAGATCTTGTGGAAGGTCTTGCCCTATATGGATCAATATCGGCTGTGGTGCACAGGTATACTGCATGCCATCTTTGCTTAGTTGTCCAAAATTATTATGAACAGTGGACAGACTCCCAGAAAGCAAACTTCCAAAATGTATTTCAAACACTTTTCATGCGTGACATAATGCATAAAAAGTAGGCATGGTCTGTTGTTGTAAAGATCAAAAGTATAATAGCAATAAGTGCTTTAGAAAGCTTCTTATAAAATGCTTTATAGATTAATTTAAACTTTATAACATTGATATAACATTGACACACTTTCTTATTTCAAGATTTTATGTTTTACGGAATTATAACAGGAAAATTGTTACATTACTTAAATCTACATTTTAAAACAATGCTCTCTCTGGCAGTGTTGCAAAATAATCTTAAATATGTTTACTATTTGACAAGCTGCAGACAAATATAACAATAAAATGTTCTTTTTAACACATAATATATGTGTATTATTTATTTTTTTTGTGATATGTAATCTATTTGCAATCTATTTGTAAAATCTGTTTATCATTTGTAATACAAATACTATTATTCTCGGATTTATTATGCTGAGTAGAGGTTGACTGGCCACCCACACATTTCATGATTTTAGTTCCATTCTTTTGCACAAGAAATGTTTGATAGAAAAAGATCTAATCCAAATAGGTAAACAATAATTTCAAAGTGCCGTTCTCTGTTTGAGATGATAAACCCATGTGTGTTATTTGTACATTAAGGGTAATAATACATGTTTTAGCAAAACAATAACATTTATAAATTAACATCACTAAGGGAATGAATAGTAATGCACAGCTATGAAAATCACTTTAATCACCCCTACTATAGTAAAACCGTAGGGGATATTTTTTACACTCATGCTAACCACTGCATTATCAGGAAAATTTCAAATGACACAATTAAGGGATACTGCAATTTCTGGTAGCTATAAAAATGTTTCATCTGGCAACAGATAACACTACTTTTTTATCAGTAGTATACTGGTTCAGTGAGTATAGCTAAACCTTCACAGACATTGCACAAGTTCCTTGCCGACTACATCAGGAAAACAAAGTGTCATGTATATTAATGGGTTTACTTCTAAATGTTGAAGTTTCAAAACTTCGAATTTCTTATAGTAGAGACCATAAGATCGAAAATTTTGAAACTTTGAACTATTTAAATGAAGATCACCATACAGTGCAGAATGGTATATTTACTGTTTTCCTAGCTGTAGTGTGATCTTGAAGTTGGTATATTAGCAAGGGTGCGGAGGGGGGTTGTGCAGGGGGTTTGCCGCCTGCAAAAAAGTAAAATAAAAGATTTTTTTTAATTTACATTTCAAGGTTTCAAAACTTTGATCTTATGGTCTTGACCATAAGAAATTAATTATTTTGAAACTTCAAAATTTAGTAGTAGACCCATATTAATATCTGTTTTTTTAATTCCTACAAAATGTAAGGATAAATGATTGGTATCCAAGTCCTAACCCAAGAAAAAATATATATTTTTTTGAAATGATATAGCTTTATGATTTTTTTGTTGGGTGGTGTTGAGTCTTGAAACAACAGGGTGACCAAATTAATTTTTTTCACTTAAGATGTGCCTTTCAATTTTGCAGCATTGCCATAAAAGTTTAAGGCTGCATGCATTACGGCTGTCATACAGATAAACAATGTTTTTTTTCTGTTATTATAATGATCACCTAAAGACAGTTTAGATTCAGCTGAAGTGCTTGCTATAATAAATGAGTAATAAAATAATGATTAAACCATAATGGACATCACATGATTCTAATCTTGCTTTCACAGAATGTTACTATTCACAGGTGGATTAAGCATTTACTTCTTGATATATATATATCCTAAACTTATACGAAGCTACTAGCCATCTTAAGGATATGCTGTTCTGGGCTGATAAAATATATACAAGTTTTATTGCCAGGATTTCAATAAATTCATACCCCACATTTCCTTTCTGTTACCTCTGTTTCTCATGGCTAACAAAATAGAATGATATTGCCATTACCCCTTGCTGCATGGATTTCATCTCCTTGAAGAGGATCATCTTCTTCAGCCATAATAGCTATGATTCCTCCCATGACTGAGGAGAGGAACATGGGACCCGGGGATATGATAAAGTGGCCAAGCATGTGTTTCTCCTAGCCCACTATTTATAATGTGTTAATGTGCATGTACATGTAGGCTATACAGTTCTTGAGATGTGGCGTGTGAAGATGTATCTGTCCTGGCCCTAAAGCAAAGTGCATCCTAAGCCAGTCAGCATGTCCTGTGATCACTTTAGCACAGACCCCTTAACCACACACATGCACACATACCAAGGAGCTTGATGTGTATACATCTCCACCAGCTTAAAACTTTTCTCTCAGGATCCTGCCTACCAGTTCTGTCAATTACCTGAGTCAGTAATAAATCTTGGCATGCGTGGGCCGTATTTACAGCTCCATAACTCTACAACATGAAAGATATGATTGTTCAGCTATTCCTAAAGTATCTGTATGCAGCTACATGGATGGAAAGACTTCCAGAGTCATAATGATTTTCCTCCTTCACCAAACGATGATTATTCATTGGTTCTTGAACCAAAGTCACTCTGATATATGTTGATTGCTGAAATGATGTTTGATTGCTGAATGACCTTCCAAGTCATACTTTTAAATTTTGATATAATAAGTAACACGGATAATTTAAGGGTGTGTGTAGGTGAGCTGCAAGGAAATGGTACTTTATTTTATAACATTCTCCAAAAGTTGAATGACTACAGTTGTTTATTATGTTTATTTTAAAGGCAGTAAAGAACCATATCAGTCTCTTTTTATTTTCTCGAAATTGTCCATGACGTAAGCAGGCAAAAAGGAAAGTAATGTAAGGTATTAATCATTATATTTACTTCACAACTCATCCCATATACAGGCAATGGCATTTGTTCATAATGCCTGCTCAGAACATCTTATAACGGGTCTACTTCATATGACTGAAATTTCATTTGACCAAGACCATAATACTGAATTTTCAAAATACTGAAAACTCATTTGACTGAATCTCATTATACTGAATTGTAAGCAATAGACATGACGTGGGTTTCCCTTCTCCTGTGACTTGCTTGTAATAAAAAGAATTACTGCAGCTTATAGTGCTGATTGTCAAAATACCAATAGTTATGTAGAAAGTAGTGTTGTAGTATTTCTAAATGTGGGTATGTTTGTACATTTTTATGGGAGGTATCTCAAGTAATATGGCAGATGTTTTGTGCATTCCCAGCAGTAGTGGCAGCATGTAGACTACTGTAAGTTAAGGAAAAGGTATATGTCCCTTTCTCCACTGTAGTGCGATCCAGGAGTTAGTATATATAGATAGGGGTGGTGTGGTAGCGTAGCTCCCCACCTAGTTTGCATTTATATCATCTGGTTTCTGTTAAGAGGGTACGTAAGTAGTTTTTACGTTCTGGAAAGAGTTAGTCATTGGTGTTGCAAGTGTGCATGTCTATGGTTTAAAAGTTAGTACTTTGAAATTTAGCATTGTAAGGTTTCAGAGTTTCAGTCAAGTGAGTTTCCCGTGTTTTGAAAGTTAGGTATTTTGGTCTCGGTCAAATGAAAGTCAGTCAAATGACATTTCAGTCATGTGAAGTAGACCCCTTATAACAACATTCACCAAACCTGTATCTAATTCTGCCTTAAAAGGTTATTAAGTTTATATTTTACCTTATAGTTAATGGTAAAGAATGCCTCATGCATTCTGGTAAAGAATTCCACAAATTGATAACTCTTTCTTAAAACAGGTTGTTACCATGGTGTTCATTCTCATTCTAGCAGATATGCATTGTTCAAGCCCTTATGCACATAAATTTAGTAACTTCTCAGCTATCAGTAATGCAGTGAAAATATTCAGACTGCATAATCTGTGTTGCTGCCTTAATTTATCCATGGTGGTTGCATTGTTAATATTTTCTGGATGTGCTCTATTATTATAACATTTATCTTTGTAGTCAGTGCCCACAAGGAGCTACAGTAATATAGTTTTGACTTTATAATTTCATGAGACATAGTATACAATCAATCCCTTTATGACTTTCATTATAAATGCTTTTAAATGTCAGTTGAAGAACATTATTTTAATACTCATGCCCAGGGATTCAATGAATACTGTGTAGGCTGAGCAGCACTAATCCCATATGCATGACTCACATTGCGCTTACACAAATACAAGCAAGGTTTTGTGGCTAGCAACAGTACTGCCAGCCAGGAAACTGTGTAAAGCAGCACAAATGCATATAGAACATGCAGGCAAGTTTATCTGTGGGCAAACTTGCTCTGCAAAATTGTACAGACAGCCACAGTGCTCACCAGGGCTAGGGCTAAAATGAATGCAATGAATGCAGTAGTAGCACATTATATAAATAGTGCACTCAGTGCAATGTGCACTACAACATGTTTTTGGCATACTGAAATAAAGGATTTGTGGTGATTATCAAGGATACATAGAATGCAGTATAAATGCACTAGTCTGTGGAAGACTGCGTATTGAAAAAGGCCACAGACTTGAACAGTAAGAATGAAGAAAGAGGAAGAGGACATGTGAAACATGATAATGTGCATTAGGTAAGGGCATTTCAATGTACATACTCTCCAAAGATAACTCAGTAGCATAACATTAATCAGTGATGTACATAGCACAATACATACTGCTGTTTACACATTCTGTATGAGTATATTTCTATCATCACACATTATAGTATACTATGTGATTGTCACACAAGGTTACATATCAATGGAGATGATTGGTTCTGACAAACATCCTGACATGATCACTGGAAAGGACATTTAGCAAGGACAATATATACAGTTGGGGTATGTGCATATTGTGAAGATGTGTAAAATGAGTTGCTTGAATAAGACTGAAAAGTCAGCATAGCTTTCAACCAATCAGGGACACACACCAACAGGCTCATGGACAACATTAGACAGAGGAAGGCACAACCATGCAAAATTTAAAAATAATACCATCATTAGTCTGTGAAATTGACATAAAATATGTGATTGTAAGTTTTTATGCATGTTCTACAGGAACACACTTGTACAACTGTAATGATGTGTGAGCAAGAGCAAGATGTAAGTGGAATTCAGCACACTGTTACAAGGGCAGTGTTACACATGCAGTTTAAATTAGAGGCAATCCTGGCCAGTTGAGAGGTTTGCATGTCACATAAGCCACAGTCCCCAACTTCAAGACTGTAACCCATGCCAACAATGTTGTCAATGAGCTGTGTATTTACTGGTTGCATCACAGAAAGATGTATCACACAGGCATTTTGTAGAGCACCTTGAAGGGAAGTCTGCACTGTCGACTCCTAATGGTTATGCATCACATCTCAAAGACTACTTACATATGGCCAACAGGATGTGTGGGATCTCACTGTGACAAATGTGATACTTTTGAGAAAACCATTCCTGGAGGACATAACCATCAACCATATGGATAACAACACTTAAAAAAACACTATTATCAGTAGATTTCCTACATACAGCTTGGTATTACATGCATCTGCCACATGTAATAGCAATGGATATTGTATGCACCATCTGCAGTTGATATATGAATTAAGAAGTGATCCACTATATTGAATGGTACAGCACTATGTGAGAGTGATGGCAGTGCATCAGTTATGCCCATTTGCAGAGAAACTACAGCACTACAAAGTCTAGCATCAATAAACGAGGAAGCTGTCACTGTGATATTGTTTACATACCAAACAATACATGGAGCGCACTTTCTGTCAACAAATGTCAAACCCAAGACATGTGCTACATGTTCAGTGTCACCCTTACATTGCCAAGGAACATTTTTATTACCATGAAATTTTGACTTGCATGCATGCATATGCATTCGTGCAAACTATCAAGTGATAATACTGATGTGGTATGTGTGTGATGCTGCACAGTCACACTATAGCTGTACCTAGGAAACAATTGCACTTCATAGGTTTATAGGAGACTACTAAGCTAAAGTATCAAGATCCAATAAAAGCTTAGCCATACACAATTTTCAATAGCTATGTGAACAATGTTCACACAGGTATGTGCCTATGCTATGTTATTTAATACCAACTGACTGTATCCATGAGGGACATGGGCACAACAACAGGAGTACAATTGTGATTAAACAGCCATTGATCTAGGTTGCACTTTAGGAGGATCAGGAAAGGCCTTTGCTTTATGTGAATGGCAAGCATGTTCCCGAGAAGAGGTAGTGTCTGAGAGATGTATCTCTCACTCCGACATGGTTTATGTCAGAAGCTAGGCTAATGTACTTGAAATGAGAGAACCTTGAGCAGTTTTCATTAACAATGTGGAACATTTCCATCAGGGCCAGATTGGAGGTTGACCTGTAGGCCAGACACAGATCGACCCTTAGTAGTCTACTGGAGATAAAATACAGTGATAGGGCTTTAAATCTTTCTGCATATGACTTGCTGTTTACATCATGTATCTTCATTGTGTGTAAATTCTGGCATTGCTCCAGCTGTTGCATTACACCACGTGGTTGAAACAAGATGTTTGTATCTATGTAATCAGTATAATGTCATATTGATATATCTCACCAAGTATTTAATGATGGTGTGCATGTGCCATACCACAATTGTCATACAACATGATACATAACATTAGCAACACATCACAAGTTAGACTTAACCAGTGTCAGAGTGCACTTTATATAGGATGACATCATCAGTGTGTGTGCTGAGAAGATGATAGGAGCACTGTCTCATACACTGCTGTAAAACTGTCTCCACAATGATAGCTAACTGTTGGGGTGCATGGGTGGGTGGCACACTGGTGTAGCGGTTAGCATTGTCACCTCACAGCAAGAGGTTCTCTAGTTCAATTCTCGGCTGGAGTGCCTTTTGTATGGAGTCTACATGTCCTCCCTGCATTCACATGGGTTTCCTCTGGGTGCTCTGGTTTCCTACCACATTCCAAAGACATCTTCTAGAGCATTTCTCCCTGGGCCTTGACTTAAAATGGGCTCTGTCCGAGTCATGCCTTCCTGGTAATCATATGTTAAATAAATAAATAAACTGAACACAAATGCACACACACACACACACACACACACACACACACACACACACACACACACACACACACACACACACACACACACACACACACACACACACACACACAGAAGTTGACTCAGTAAGATTAGCACCCCTATCTACTTATGTAGGAAACACCATAATTAACACAAGCACCAAGGCCCAAGTCTGACCTTTTCTCTGTTTCAAAAACACTTTATAGCAGACAATGTCATTAGTGTATGTTTGGAAGGGGTTGGGAGGCTGGCCTAATGGTTAAGGTGTTTGCCTTACAAATACAAGGTGCAGGGTTTAAGTCTCACAAGGGATAATTGGCTAGGCTTAAAATGGCTCGCAAGGGCAGTTAGCTTAGTACTAATCTATGAACCTATGAATCTATGTTGGGACGTCTGTATGAAATGGTTGTGTAGTCATGTATGACTACAAAACTTTTTGTTCTCCATGAGACTTGATTGCTGACAGTAGATTACAGACTCATATTCTTCTGACTGTGCACACACACACACACACACACACACACACACACACACACACACACACACACACACACACACGTTAACCACAGTGAGATTAGAACCCCTACCTAACTTATTTTACAGGGTAGAGACCACAGTACTTAATGCAAATGCCATAGCACAAGTTTAACTTTTATAGTGTTGCAGAACACTTTATAGCAGATGTCATCATCAATGTATGTTTGGAAGTAGATGTTGGGAGACCAGTGTGAAATGCCAGTTGGTTGTACATGTGTGGCTTACATATTTAGTGCAATGAGTGATCACACAACCATTTTTGAATATCTTTCCACAAGTGCAGCTCTATTTTCTCTTTGTATTGTATTCATTCTTCCCTTTATCTCTGCTGTAATCTCAGACATGCAGTCTATAGTGCATGTTTTATCATTCTCTTTTAACTATATGATAAAAATTGCATGAGAGTGAAAAACAGAACAGTCTGTCTGCTATTGAACATAAATAATAACTATGTGTTGTTTAGTTCCATTTAAAAGCTTGCTAAAGTTAATTCTACACTTAGTAAATGCATCCTGAATGACACACCCACTGCAGAGAAGGTAGTCTGAATTGCTATTGAGTCTTCCTTCTCCGTCCTACTAATCATTCACAATGGCAAGCCATTAGCAATTTACAGTGTTGTGCAGCCTACACTATGTTTACATCTGATACATAAAGTCAAAAGTTTGGAATTCACTGATTCTAATGATTTCACACCTCATTTGCATCTTCACCATGCTCAGAGGCTTAAATCTACACTATAAAAAAGTAACCATGTAGCTATGCCCTAGCTGCTAGGGAACTTGAAAGTGAGGACACTTGAGTATTTGAATAAAACAAAAGATTGCTATTCCTTTGAAGGTGATTTATCTGCATAGAAGGCTTATAATTTTGTTAAGGTATGTTTGTAACCTTCAAGTACATTCTAGATTTTGTAACATGTTGCTAAGCAATGTATACATCCAGGAGAAGACTGAACTTTTATCTATATGCACTTCTTATAGTTTACTGTAGGCACAGGCATTTTTGGCAGACATTTCTCTAATAGACAGGTTATTAACTTTCATCACAGGTATTATTGTTGAAACTGTATTTTACATTCTTCTGTGTTATTGCAGAGAAATAAATGTACATGTCACTGACACAGGTGTTATGCATCTGTGATGGAGCAAGGCCACTTCCAGCTGAGTGGTGGGCACAGTGAGAGGTGACCAGTAATTATAAATTGACTGTTCTGTTGCAAACGTGTACCCATTATGATAACTATGTGGAAAGCATATATACCCATTTAATTTTCTGGTATTGCTTGGATTGTAGAAACCTTCATTTGTTTTTTTATTTTATTTTGGGAGTGGAGAAGCCACCTACCATTTGTGTGTTGCCAGAACAAAAGTGTGTTTCAGGTGCATTTCTCTTGAAAATTTGTAGGCATCTTGATATTTCAGTAGGAAACATAATACATTAATAAAGTGGTATTCCTTGGTGTGGGTAGCACCAAAAGATCTGTCCATGTGCATGGACGTACTAGTGCAACTCCTGGTAGAGCCAGTTCTCTTGGTCTGGGGTGATAATGATGAACAGTTACCTCAATCATGCATGCACACACCTGTCCAACATTCCAGGACTAGAGATAGCACAGAGCTTGGCTGTGTTCTTGCAGACACTAACACATGTTTCATTTGGAGTGCCCATACAGACAAACACACACAATACAGGTACATGGATCATTGTAAGGCTTTCAGCTCATTCTGTCTCAGTGGTCATTTAGTAATTAGCTTAATTTATGCCTTTATGCCTTTCTAACATGCACTTACTACGTTTTGTGTCAGCCTTGGCCTCCTGCCCCCCCCAAACATCACCCTGTGCAAATTGATAACTGTGTCATCTCCTTGTTTCTATCTTTTGCATTCAGAGATACAAGGTCTTTTTTTTCTGATGCAGTGTTTACTATATATGTGTTTGTGATGCTTTTTTGAAAATTGCACTGCTTTCTTGTGTGTATCTTTGATGCATGAGGCCTATTAGTTGATAAATATCAGACATATATTAACATAAGTCATTTTTGTCACATATTAATGTCTTTGCTATAAAACTCATGCACCTTCTACTTAGGTACATTCGCAAGTAACAGTATGCAAGGAGTTGACATTCATCCTGTTTCAGGTTCACTACTTTCCTTGATAGTCCTGCAGTTACAACTGTTTTAATTTGGGTCTGACTCTGTGTGATGCTAGCAGTACACATCCATTACAAGGATAAATAAAGGTTGTGAGTATTGCCTGGCATCACTATATGTATGTGCGTAGGGTGAAAACTGTACCCCATAGGTGGTCAGCATGTGTGCTATCCATTGCCTCATGGCCAAGGTGAGGGTATATAGTGCACACCTACATCTACCTACATCTAAAGCAACTGGTGGTTCCCCCTCTGAGTCATCATCTGTGTATGGCTGTGGTGACCTTGCCAGTGGTGGTGGGTTGTGTGCCCCTTCCCCTTGGTGCTCCTGTTGAATCATTTTCTCAGGATAATATTGTAAAGGATAGCACAGATAGTGAAAATTTTAGCACATATACTGGGATCATACTTCAGGACCCCCCCCCATGTATTCAGAAAATGGAACTATGACTTCAGCAGTCCAAACACATGCTTTATAATATTTCTTGTTTGAGTGTGTGCCTCATTATAGCATTCTTTGGTGAGTGGGTGTGCTTTTCTGATGGATGTCATCAGTCATGCTTCTAGTGCATCCCCTGCATCCCCCAGTAAATGTTCTTGTGGGATAGGCCTCCTGGAAAACCTCTGGTACAATAAGAGTTGTGCTAGATATGGGAGTTGTGGTAACTGCCAGGGTTGCCAGCCAACACATTCAGGATGATTCCCTTAGGGTTACGCATTACCTGGCAGTTAATGGAGTTAAAGCCCTTTCTGTTTATCTAGACCGTTCCTTGTTCCTCGGGTGGGGCTTTGATCTCAGTGTGCATGTAGTCTATGTCACCCAAGAATTTAGGGAAGTGTGATATGGGGTAGAAATCCTGAATAGTTGTAGCTCTGTTCTTGGAGGTACAGAAAAAAATGTATGTAGTCACTGGCATGCTGTAACATAACATTCAGGAATTGATGTAGGATCCTGGTTGCTGATGACTGTAACTCCCCCACCATGTCCCTTTTTGATCTCTGGAAGGTTTCTGTAGCTAAAATTCTAACTGCTACACACACCTTAGTCTTCACAGATATTGGTTCCCTTCAGTTTGCCCTTGTTCTCAGTTGAGGACAATAGAGGTTGCAGAGCTCCTGTAGTGTATCTCTATACATTGTATAGTGCTCTACTATTTCCACCTCATGCAGACCATGAAAAGTCAAACAGGGTCTAAATGCACTTCTTCTTTTTATCTTTCTTGGCCAATGTCTATTAGCAGCAGCATAGAGTTGAGCCTGTTGCACATATACATGTAGAAGAAAAGAACAGTCTCTAAAATTCTTTCCCTGTAATGTAGTTTCTGTGGGCGTATTCCATTAGGTTTAGGAATTTGAGGCCAAAACCTATACTGAGTGTACAGAATTGCTTTATAGGTTGTTAAATAGCTCCTCCATCTTGGAATAGTTGATTAGCATACAATTCAGCTGCTTATGCTGTAATTAGCATTCCACAATGTTTGGCATGTTTGTGCGGCTCTACACACTATTTAGAGCTATTTACTGAATACAAATCAGCAAGCTACCACAACAAATGCATGGTTTTAGTGAGCCATGTAGGGTTAATTGAATCTAGCCCATGATCAAATATTTCAACTTTTTTTTTATAGATTACATTGACTTTCTTTATGCCAAATGACATGTTTTCTCTAAGTCCTTTCTAGTGCCTTTCATTAATACATTAAATCACAATATGCATAAAATATAAGGAAACATTTTAGGGATTGTTTACATTAGGTTACATCATAGGTTCATCAGTAAATAGAAGGCAATCAGCCCACAGACTATTACATGCCAAGCCAATAACTAGGCAGTGACAAAAGGTATGAATTAAACCCTATACCTAGTGCCTGTGAGACAAAACCTTAACTATTATAATACTGCAAGTTAAATTTTGTTCCTAACAACATTTGTATAGGACATTTTATGATACAAACCCCATGTTATAAAGTAAAATATTTTCATTTTTTGTATGTGATAAAAATAATAAAGCAAATAAGTGTCTTTTCTCTTCTATTATAGTTTGAAGAAATGAGGGAATTACAATGTAAAAAGAGAAGAACGTCTGGACAAAAGAATGTTTAAGTTAATATGCTGTAATATTGAGTTCTAGAGGTGGTGTATGTGGTCAAAAAGTGCACAGATTATATCACATGTAGAGTTTATATGTTCTCTCTCTTACTTTTGCATAGGTGGATATCTGGATTATGGCCTTTGGATAATCTAATAACATTTTTGTTTTAGTGTAAGCAAGTAAGAGGATGCTGAATGTAAAGAAAAGTTTTCCTTTGTCAATTAAAGATTCCATGCAAGTTGAGAGGTTTGCAGAGTTGTATGTACTGTTAGTAGTTTTGTTTCCATGGAGAGAAGCTGACTTTAGGGGGAAGCAATAAAAGCCAGAACACTTTTTAATGCTAATGGTTAATGTTTCTGAAAACATATAAGTTGTTTTTTCACATCAGGGAGAGGAATGAAGATAAGACAAGAACCGGTGCTAATTAGTCTATGTAGGAGCACAGACTTTAACATGGATGTTAGCCTGCATAACTTTAACGTTGGGTTAAGTTATACCTGTGTGTGCAGTTGCCAATTTGGGACAATTGTTCCTATCAGTAGGGTTAATGTTCATTATTTGAAGATATACATACCTTTATGTGTTTTTTTAGGTTAATAGGTTATGGAGGTATTGTAGGGGTGTGTTTGGTCTTTCAGTTGAGGGCTTATAAAATGTTACATATGTTCAAATGGAGATGGCAAGAAACAACCATAAAAGATATCAATCTGCCAAATATTAGTGGGTGCATGTAACACAAAAGCTGGAAACAGACCTTTAAAAAGCTGTCATATAGTAGGTGTGAACAATAACTTCTTAAATCTAAAACCCTAGCCAAGGAGACAATGCACTCCAGTTAACTAACAAATGCATGTAACCAAGTAAAACTTCTCACCGTTCATTTTGTTAAATATAGACCAGAATAATAAGTCCTAAAAACATATACACTAAGCGCTTTCATCCCTTATCAATTGTGAGACTTCCTCAGAGTTAATATAAAACTTTCATCAACTTCCTTTTTAAAGCTCAAAGTATATTCCCTTTAAATCACATGTATATAATTAATTGAATCTAATAAATCTGTATAAAATAAACACAAAAAAAATTATAAAAGTTAAAACATGAAAATAAATACATATATATTTTATCCTAAATCTAAAACATATATAACCTTAAATGTTTTGTTAAAACAGCATGTTTTAATCCCCTCTGCAGAATATATTCCCAATACAATGTGAGGATAAAAGGTAAAAAAAAAACACAAATTTCATTATATAAATGAATCACACTTAAAAATCCAGCTACTCAGTTTTAAGAGCTCATGTCATGGACATCAAATAATTCAAACCATATGGTCCACTGGCATGTGTTTTTAACTGCCACTGCAGTTCCTTAACCTCAAGTTTTATTTTCCATGGCCCCCCTTTCATATCAATTTTAATAACATCTATTCAAAAAAAAATACATGAATATTGTTGGATGTATTTCCATAATGCATTACTTTAGTCTTTGATCTTAATCTTGTGAATATGTTCATAAATTCTATCCTTAAGATCTCTCTCTCTGTCCTATACTGTACTACATATACAATTTTCTGTATAAGGCAGTTAGAATACTTGGAACTCTTCACCTTTCCAAATCCATATATCTGAATAAATTCACCCTCCCTTATGTGAGAATACTATTTACGTATTTCACATCTTTATGTCTCAATCTTATTATTCTCACTCCCATAGTTTTTCCAGTCCTTTCAGTGCAATTTTTTAAACAGCAATCCTTTTTGAATATGATGCAGGGAGCTTTACCCACCTTCTGTTGTGCAATTCCACTAACTTCAAAGATTTTCCAATTTCTTGTTATAATATCCCTAATCACCTCTGCATCACTGTTGTAAGTAACAACAAACCACTGCGTACTTATTGAAATACACTTCCAGAAAGATATTTTGTAAAAATCTGTCAAGGTTCCGCCTATTGGTCAATAGGTCAGTTTAACTGAAAACAGATCTTAAATGCCAGTTGTATCAATTGATTTAATGGTCTTCACTGAATGAATCTTCCCCAATATTCCTCAAAAATTCCCATGAAACCTTATAAATATGCCTTACTCAGTTCAAAGCATCCTATAATCTAATATTAATAAATTTTGACATCCCATACGTTTCTGAACTCTTTGCATCCACTATTGTTCACATGGGAGATCCATGATACTCTTGTGAATTTTGAGAATGTTGAAATACTTGGAATTCAGGGGTAACCAACATGGAGATAATTAAAATCCTGATCACAAAGCTGCTCCTGTATAAGTAGATCTTAAATTAAACTGTCGATCCTAGAATATAGAATATTTAGCTGGTTATTAGAAATGTCCTCATATTGATCAGATAACAAAATCCCCTCTATCTTAAAGTTGTAACCCAATGTATTCATTTCTACTAATCCCCACAAATGTTCACCAAAAACTCCCTTTCACCCCAATAAGGTTTTGGGAGGATAATCTACGATGATTTTTAACACCTGTCTAATATTGCATTAGCACACTTTTTCACATAACATAATTGCTAGGTACAATGTTGGGTTATAGGTGCAAAGTCTCATAAAATTATTTATATTCCCAGTATAATCAAGGTTATAAAAAATAATAAAGTAAAAGTCAACTTCCTGGTTTACAATTTTAAGTCAATTAATTTATCAGCCAACTTACATCTTCTAGTTGGCACAAAGGTCATGCCCTTCTCAAATAAGCCAGCATAACTGTTGGTAATGTTCACAGAATTAAGATTATAAAATTTAAAATCCCCATCTATTAGTAATAATGTTGCTTAGTTCTGTGTTTGGTACCACTTCCCCACTCCCCTTCCCTTCTGGGGTTGAGGTGACACCCATGATTGACCCCTCCTGGGGTCCTGCAAATGAATGTTGCCTCTTTTCACTGTTTATTAATTTTTCATCTCTCCAATACCCTGAGGGTTGAAAAATCCAAAGGTTCCTGTTGCTGGTCATTTTTACTTTTTTTAATAAGTGTGTGAGACAATTCAGGTTCATTAACCTAAAGCCCCTCATTCTCCTGAGGAACAGGTTTGGAATAGGCTATATGTTTTTCATAGTCCCTCCATCACGTCATAACTTTTTTTTCTTAATATGATATCACTAACTATTTTGTCAACATGTGAAAAAATATTACAATAATCATTCTTATGAGGATCAAAAAGTAAGTCTTTAGTAGTAGCATTGTTCAACTATTTAATGTCCATTTCAAGAACATCCATGGCAATTTGGTTGTGTCTCATTTGAAATTCGATAAACCCACATCCATATTGATCAAAAACTTGGGGCAGTTCTTTATGTAGGGTATTTCGATACCCTCAATCCCTTAGGTAGAATGCCAGTTTTATACATTCCCCAAAATCTATTTTCTAATTGATGTTTACAAAATTTGACTAATTTATTCTCAGAAATGTTTAACTGTTTGGATAAGGAAATACCAACCATATTCTCACCACTCTGAAAATTGGAAAATTTAGTTTTAGCTTGTAGTCATTCACCCCAGTTTATATTACCCCTTTCATTGATCACCTCACACCAGTTATGACCATTACTGAAAACTTGATTACTATTTAACATAGAGCCTGTTGTTTCAGGTAGCACTGGTAGGCAACACTGTGCTGGTAGAATAGCCCAGTGCTTGTGCAATGTTGATTTCTCACTACTATGTGTTTGCTAATTGATAAAATAACTGTAATCCTCAGTATGTCATTGATTTAGTATAAGGGTGCACTGATTAAACTGTTTGGTAAGTTGCTCAATAAGCCTTGTAAGATTACCAATTGTTTAATCAAAAAGTTCATGAGAGATATAAAGATCATGGTGAGACATCTAGTTAGGTTGGCATGAATGGTATCCCCCTTGGATATTTTTCACAAGGAGGGAGATAAACTGAGATCTGTGTTGACCAGTAGGGGATGCCCTGACAGATTTTGCAAAAATCTTTTTGGAAGTGTATGATGAAAGAATTAGTGGATTTTGTACACCATTATTAGGTTTGAAAAAAGGTGATGGAGTGAGGACAGGTGTTATTAACTAAACAGAATATTATAAGTGGTATATCAAGGAGTTTGTTGTTACTTACAATAGTGATGTGGAGGTGATTAGGGATATTAGAACAAGAAATTGGAAGATATTTGAGGTTAGTGGAATTGATCAACAAAATGTGGGTAAAGCTACCTCAATCATATTCAGAAAGGATTGGTGTTTAAAACACTTCACTGAAAGGAATGGGAAAAACCTCTGGAAATGTGCATAATATGCTAGGAATATACAGATGTGGCAGATCTAAATAGCGTTCTCACATAAAGGAGTGTGCAATTATTCAGATATATAGATTTGGGAAGGTGAAGAATAACAAGTATTTTAACTGCCTTACACAGAGAATTGTATGTGTAGCACAATGTAGGAGTTGTTCCTGTTTTTATATAGGTAAGACAGAGAGAGCTCTTAAGGATAGAATTTATGAACATTTTTGTGACATTAAGGCCAAGGACCAAAGTAATGCATTATAGATGAGTATCAAACAATATAAAGAGCATTCAGTTTTTTTTTCTTTATAGATGTTATCAAATTAGATATGAAGGGAGCAATGGAAAATAAAGCTTGAGGTCAAGGAACTGATGTGGCAGTTAAAAACAAATGCCATTGGACTATATGGTTTGAATGGTTGACTTTCCATGGCATGGATTCTTAAAATTATGTCAATTAATTTTTAAGTGTGACTCATTTATTTATATGATGAGTTTTTTTTTTTTTTTTTTACTTCTATCCCTGCATTGTGTATTGGGAATGTATTTAGTAAGGGGGATTAAAAATGTTTTTTTAAAGCAAAACATTCAATTTTATATATGATTAGATTTTATTTAATTAATTAATTAATTATGTATGTATGTATGTATGTATGTATTTATTTATTTTACATTTGTTGACTGGGTTTGTCCAGCTGAGCTAATAGCCATTTTTCATCAGAGGCCTGAGGAGAAAAGCTCCACAAAATTACAATAAAACTGTAAGTGAAAAAACAGTATTATATACAAACATAAACATTTTCAAGTTGGTGCCGTAAAAGCATAAAAATAATTTACAGAGCAAAATTTGTCCTTTAACTTTAGATAGATACAAGGACTGTATGCAGAGTTAATAAGTACAGCCAGTCTAGTTGGAGTTGGCATAGATTTGACAGGTAGTATATAAGTAGAAATATTTTAAGACTAAGTAGCAGGTAATTGCCTAGATAGGATGACTAGGAGAGCTATCACATGACAGAAAAATACCAATGAGGGAAGACAAGCAAGCTACATAAGAGAGGGAGACAGATTATTAAGGATGAGTACAGTGGCATGACCAGCAATATTTTAGGTAGTCATTGGTAGCTGATTTAAGTTCTTTGATTTGTTGGAGTGTTCTGATTTCCCCAGAGAGTTTGTTCCAAGAAATAGTAGGGTAATAGCTGTAGAGGTGTTGACCAATTTTTGTCTTGAGTATATAGATTTTTAGTAAGTCTTGGTCTGAGCTACAGAGAGTCCTAGAAGGAGTACAGAGTGAGATTAAAGGGGACAAGTTAGGACAGAAAGATGGTTGATACAAGATAGAGTGGATAAGCTGAAGCTGAGAGAGGAGTAACAGGTAGGGAAATTCCAGCCAGTTTAAGTGTTTTAAAGAGAGATATTGATAAGATATATCGCTTTGATTTGCAGCAAATCTGGCCACTTTGTTATAGGTAGTTAGGATAAAATATTGATGTATTTATTTTCATGTTTTAACATTTATACATTTTTGTATTTATTTTACACAATTCTATTAGATTAATTGTCTACATGTGATTTAAGGGGAGGAGATTTTGGTCTTTAGACAGGAAATTGATGCAAGTTTTGGTCTATATTACAACATCAAATGCTTAGGTGATCAAACACCTAATCATCGAACTTGTAATATCAAAAGCAAAGAACTGTGACTGGCTGATTTAATGCAGGGAAAGATGTCCCTTGGTTGTTCGCTGGATTTTGCCATTTGGTCTACTATAGAGTGATCTTGGAGTTGGTATATTTAGTTAGTGGTGGTGTGGGGGGCAAAGCCCACCCCACATCGGGGGATGGAGGGGGCAAAGCCCCTTTCTTAGTTTGGGTGTAAAGTTATTTTTTTTCTAATGACCAACCGACATATTTTCCTGCACCATTCAACGTTTTTGGGTTCAATAGTACAAGTTCAATGCTTAGGTTTTTGATCACCTAAGCATTAAATCTTGTAATATAGATGCACAAGTTTTATATTAACTTTGATGAAATTCTACAGTTGGTAAGGGACAAACGTGGTTAGTCTATATGTTTTAAGGACCTGTTATTCTGGTGTATATTTAATAAAATCAAAGTGATGAGAAGTTTCACTTGGTTGCATACATGTGGTGGTTAACTGAAGTGTGTTGTCTCCTTGGTCAGGGTTTGGATTTTTTTAAGTTATTTTTGGTGTTTTGGTTCCTCATAATAACTTCTTGTCATAATGGTTACACTAAACATATTATTCTGGAATGGGAATGGCCTCATGGGAATAGAGAAAATTATAAGAGTTTGAATTATATTAAGAAAAGCAGTGTGCAAATAGCACTGCTATGGGGGCACATTATGAAAGAAGTGTGCATGTGAATTTGATAAAGAGGGTTTCAGGATAAATATTCAGAAGAAAAATCAGGGACAAAGAAAAAGAGGACTACATGTACTAATAGCTAAAGGAGCTCCAATAGTGATTGATGAGGAAAAAATATAGTAATGGTAGATTTGTGGAATTAAGGGGCTATTGGCAAAGGAGGAGGATTACACTGGCATGTATTTGTATTTCACCTAAAACTGCTATTATAAAGATTAAAAACATTTTGGAAGAAATTATTAGCTTTCAACAGGGAATATTACTTATAGGTGGGGACTGCAATTTTATTTACAACGGTGAATATGTATCTGGGGGACCTAGAAGGTAAAATATAACAAAAGCGGCTTGATTTCTGAAGAAATTTATGAAAATATTTGGTATGGAAGATGTGAATTCAGTAGAAGGAATTTGAAGAGAAATTACAATTCCCCAAGTTACAATAACTGGGCTAGATTAGACAGAAATTAAATTTCACATGAGCATATGCATTTAATTGAAGCTTTGAGACGCATTCAATAACTATTTTACATCATGAATCAACAACAACTAAGTGCATGGTAATAAAGTAAGAATGAGACATTGGCATTTCTACACCTGCCTTTTAATAATAGAGGAATCTAAGGAATAGGTATTGGAAATTATTCAATAACTATTAGGGAAGCTAGACATGTTTTCATAAGTTATAGCTAGTGAATGGGATAAAATGAAAATGGAGTTTAAAAATAGGGTAGAAATAAAACAAAAGTTAAGGTTAAGAAGTAACAATAATTATTTAGAGGGGCTGATAAAGGTTAATATATTGTAGAATAAGGGGAATCTCTCAGGACAAAAACAGGTGCAACTGCAGAGTGCTAAAGAGAAAATAAGGGAATTTCTGGATAACAGGCATGAGTTTAGAAATATTGCTGTTAAGCAACTATTGTTTGATAACTCCAGAATGCAAAACTCTTAGTACAATGATTTAGGCAATATAAAGTAGAAAGGGTTGTCGTCAAACTTAGAGAGCCTATAACAAGAATAATAACAAGAGATCTTCTAGAGCTATTACAGATATTTCAGAAAACTTATGAAAATATGTATAAAACAGAGGGATGTAGAAATCAATAAAAAGTACAAATGGAAACATTTATGGAGACTTATGTATGCCAGGGTGAGAGTTAGATGGTGAACAATTATTAGCTAAGATTGGAGGATATGAGATAGAGATGGAGCTGTATAAGCAATCTGCATAAAAGTCTCCAGGAAAAGATATTCCTGTGGAAGTTTGGAAACTAGAGGGAAGAAAGTGATAAAGATCAGGAATGTTTTTGTTAACAGCATTTTAAAAGGAAGAGCACCACCAACATCTTGGAAGAAAGCTGTGGTGTCTGTAATACCTAAAGGCAGTAAAGACCCATCAGACCCAGCTTCATATAGTTCCATTTCAAATTTAAACCATGATTATAAAGTGTTTAGATGTATAATAGCTAAAAGAAAGGCAAAGGTGTTGCCAAAATTGATAGATATGGCTCAATGTAGTTTTGTGGTGGGGTGGCAAACATTTGACAGCATTAACAGAACAATGATGAACCAGAGGAAAGTAGAATGTAAGAAAATATTGTTGTTGGTGCGTCTTGATGCAGAGAAAGCATTCAACAGTGTAAGCTGGGGTTTTATGAGTAGGGCAATGTCAGCAGTTGGATTTTCTGTTACAATTATAAGGTTAATTAGGAAGATACTTGAGAGACAGAAGCAAAAACTTATGTAGGAGGGTTCATCTATGGTAAGTTGTATCTGAATAGGTGAACCAAGCAGGGATGTCATCTTTCTTCCTTGTTATTTGCATTATATTTAGATCCACTGGCAAATAAAAGAAGGGACTCAGAAATTCAAGGATACAATTGGTATAGAAATCAAGAAAAAATGTCCTTATTTGTTAACTATATTATTTTGTAGTTGATAAAACCAGAAAAGGACATTTCAGTGTTGTGGAACATTCTGCAATAGTTTCAATTTTTTGCAGGATATAAAACCAATGCAGACAAAACAAAGGCTATAGCTGCAAAATATGTACCCACACAAGAATTGGTTTAGCAATACCCATATTTATGAGGACATGATAAAATGAAATATAAAGGATTCTGTTATAGCAGGTAAGGATATGTGGGAAGAGACTAAAGAAAAGATAATACAAAAACTGGGAAACTTGAAGATCTTGCTTATGGATATGGATAGCAAGATACAAGCAATAAAAGTTTGTTTAGTCCCTTTAGTTTTATATATAGGTCAGGCATATTTTTATCAACCAGAGGAGAAGTTGTAGACAGACATTAATAAAGAGCTAAAGGATTTTGTCTGGAAGGGGAAGAGGGTAAAGTTCAAGTTGGATAAGTTGAACTTTCCAGTAGAACAAGGTGTTTTAGGATTAATTGATTTGTATGGATACTTTAGAGTTACAGAGTTAACACTCAAGCAGAAATCTACAATTCAATGTGAAAGGGATGATGATGATGAAGCAGAGGAGAAATTCAAGAACTAGGGAGAGAATGGGAGTTTGGATGCATATCCTTATGAAGAAGAATAACAGCAATACAAATATTATAGTCATAAAATTGCAGAAGGTATTGAAAGAATTAAGCCAATGTGAGAATGGAGAAAAGTGATTTTGCCAAAAGAGATGTCTACAGTTAGAAGTACACAGAATAGGCAAGAAGGTGTTGGAATTTACTGGAGAAAACTGTCAAAGGAACCAAGTTATTGAGAACAAATAACTAGAGAGAGAAAGATAATAGAAGAGGAAGATTCCAACATGATATTTGGACTGCAGGATAGAGACTGTCTTCCCTATCGGGGACTGATAGCGTATAGGCAAAGAGAAAGGAATAGGGGAATCCATAGTGAAAGACCTCCTCTGGTAAAGTTTTTAGTTGAATCTAGAAAAGAAGATGCTGCTTCAAAAGGGATAATTAGCATGGGATATAACATATTGCACAGTAACCAAAGAAATCAATCAGAGGAGGTTACAGAAGATTAGAAAGAGAGACTGGATAAGCAATTCACAAGTAAACAATGGGAAGGTATATGCAAGGCTCCCAAATCTGCAGCAAAGTGTAGAGGATTTAGGATTTTTACATGTGAGTGTTTGCATAGATATTTTTATTCCCAAACAGATTTCAAAGAATTTTTCCTCATGTAGATAGCAACTATTGGAGGTTTGGTGGGGAAGGAAGAGGTAGCTGGGAGCATATGTCTTGGGAATGTAATGAGTTCTCAGACTTTAAAAATCCCCTAGAGAGAATTTTGTCAGAAATGTTGAGTGGGCAAATGGATGTAACTCAGGAAATGATTTTTGAGCTGAGATATGAGATCTGAACTGTATAGACATACTAAGGCCTTGTTATGTTTAATTCTCATAGCTGCCAAAAAGCAGTTACAAAAAATGGAGATCGTAGTCTAAACCAACTTTACCTGAAGACCTGAAGTAATGAATATTATAAGAGAAAAAAGAATCTAAAGTGGATTCTTTAGAAAAAGGCAGGAGCAAATTAAACAGAAAAAAATCAAAAATGTGGGAAATACATGCAGAATAATGTTTATAGGAGGAGTGAGGTTTAAGGGAAGGCAGGAATTGATCAATTTATGAAGTGCTGGATGGATGATAATTGTATAAAAGCATGGATGTGATATATAATGTTTGTAACTGTGAACATGTTGACATGGTTTGTTTTCTTTTATATAAATGTATGTTTGCCTATGTCTTAAGTGAAAATTCAATAAAGGTTTAAAAAACAGACTCTTGAGAGCGTTACATTTGCTTGAGAGAAAATGACTCTGAATAAACTGCCCTTTAAGTGGGCAGTAATTATTTAAACTGGGTGGTCACTATCATGAGCTTGGAGGCTTAAAATTGCCACAAACTCCTGCATTTGATCCAGTCCACCAATGTGCAACTTATCACATCCATTTCCTTTCTGTCAGTCTGTAATGTAGATCAATTTAGCTATATAAAGCCACACTACATAGATTTATACTATTCCCTCCATCCCCTACCTATCCTTTAATATAGTACTGACACTAACCTTCTTCCTTATTTGTTACTTCCTGCATCTTATACAGTCCTTCCCCACATTTTTATGCATACATTTGATTATAACTTCTTGCTCTATATACAATTTCTTATTCCTGTATTTAAATTCCACAGTCAACTTCTAACATCTTCTTTCCTGATCTTGATCACACCTATTTCTTTCTACCCATTTTTTATCTGCTTAAAATGCCATTTGAAAGAAAGTTGAGCCATTACAGTAGATGTAGAGCTTTCAAAGCTGTGGATTTGAGCTTAGAAACAACCATTAGAACATGCAAATAAAAAGTGAATTACAAAGGCAAATGTAAGCAGAATTAAATGAGCATTTAAAGATTAAAGACATTCAGCAAATATAGACATATCACAGAGCACAGATTGCCAGTGGAGATTTCACCAAAAATATGTTAGTATGGCTCTAACCCAATTGCTTTAAAAGATAAAAGTATGAGTCATATGTTCAACTTCACATATAAATTATACATATCTTCACACAGAATATGTGCAGTGTCTCCTCAAAGTCAAGAAAATGTCCTGTACAAAAGTTGGCATACAAAATATGTCTCATTAGACAATGTGTATACAGAAATGAAGTGACACCTGAAAACTTGCTCAAATATAGAGCGCTGATGCAGTCATGAGAAAATGTAAAGAAATGTGACTCGAATAAAGATGTAAACTAGAAGCTAATGGACAGAGCGAGAAAAAACATTAGTATGAGCAGCAGTTGCCTTAACATTTGCTTCAGGGAGAGCATGAAGCAAGAAATTAGATAAAAGTTAATCTGATTTTAGAAATACATCAGGTCAAAAAAGAATCCAAATGGCTTTGCTCAGAAAAACAGCTCTGTCTCAATGTTGTCAAAGGTGGGTAAGTGGAACCAGGGCAGTGCTGAGACTTTTAACTTGTTTTGAAGTTTTGCCTTGCTACATTCTCATTACAAAATGTACTTTATAAAAGGGTAAGAGTCATCCCTGAAAAATCAAAGCTAGGATGGCTAGGTCTGGTACAGAATTTAGTTTACTCAGATTAGGTTGATGTAACAGTAAAAGAGATAGGAGGGAGCATCTAGGGTATAGGGTTTGAGCAGAGTAGTTGGTCAGCATTTTATTCTGTGGCAAAATATTAGGCTTTTGTTACAACTAGCACAGCTTTATTATTGATATTTCCTTTCTAGGTTGCTGGACAGTATTTAGTAGGAAATGCTGTTTGTGGATTCTGTTTGATATGCAAGTATGTTATAATTGTCATGATTGCCTGAAGTTGTAGGAAACATGTTTTTTTTGGGGGGGTGCATTGTAGATGAGTGTTATTTTCAGCTTGTATTTTGTGCTATGTCAGGAGGCAACATACATGGGTATTAAATACAAGACAGAACTAAGCACTTATATTAATATCTAGATTTTATAGTGCTAGTACCAGTAGGTGGAGAGGGGCTTTATCTGCTCTCTCTTAACTGTAGCTGTTGGAACAATTTTTTTTGGTAATCCATTTCAGGTGCAAACAGATGAGTGCTCTCAAACTTTTTTTTCTTTCAGTTGTTTTACACAACTTGATTTCAGTTGTCACCTTTGTTGTTTAACTAGCCGACAATGATGATGCTTAAAGATTAAAAGTAATAACAAATGATCTTGTGTGTGCAGTTGCTGTATTGTCTCTTAAGGACCTTTGTGTAGTGTTTTAATAAATACAACTTTAATAGGTTTGTTAGGGGTATATGCTTGATTACAATGGCTGTACTAACCAGGGCTACTAGAGTCCACATAAACAAACCTAGATATGGAATTGCAGACTTTCTTCTTCTCATTTGGTTAAGACAATATCATAAATCAGAATTTAAATATAAGCTAAAGATAAAAAGGAAAATAGATTAAAAAAAGATTAGTTATAACATCATTTATGGTAAGCCACGTAACATGTGAATAAACACAAAATTTCCAGAAATAATAGACCATAATGTAGATAGTCAATAATTATTAACCATAACCCACCACCTTTCTGTAAAGATCATCAGTTTTCTGGGGTTTAGGGGTGAAAAAGAATAAAAGTCTGAGCCTTAGCTTTTAACTGGCTGCCATCAGCATGTGGAGAAAACCCAGAAAAAAATATCTAAGGCATTCAGGGTGATTTAAATATTAGGATTTATAAATTCATCCTTTGAATGAGATGTTAAACTGAGGTCCCATCTGCTTGAGTTGGTGGTAGCTTAGGTGGATGTAAAAGATCCCATGTCACTTATTAAAAAGTGTAGGGGATCTTTATTTATACACAAAAGGAACTCTTATTTAGAACTTAATTTACATATTTACAAATATTCACAAATGTACAAATGTATAGATATACAAATCTGCTAAAACATATTCATAATTTCCTTTACAATCATACTAAATTTTCATCTCTATTAGACGCCCAATCATTTTTCCATAACCAACATCTAATTTTACTTATTATTAGCTAAAATCCATTTACCGTTAAACATAGTTTAATTTATTATTTCATTCCATATAACATAAATAACTTGTTATCCATTGTTTAACATATTCTTTACTTCTCTTATAATAACCATATTTAATCATATCCATATTTATGTTATCCACTTATTTTGTATCTTCAAAAAAATCATCTTTCCATAGTTTTCCCCATATATTTTTTACTATTTTCCATTTCAAAAGCACGTGTTCCATAATTTCTTCTTTTTGACAATGTAAACATATTCTATCATTTTTCTTTTTATATGACATATTTATTTTTACTGCCAATGTAGCTGTTACCTGTCTTCACAAAAAATCTTGACATTCTACTTTCTGATTATATCATTTGCTTCGTATTTTTATAGCTTTAATGCTTTTATCTATCAAATTTCCCCATTACATTCTTATATCATTTTATTAATCTTTTTCTATATCATCAATTTTTGTTTTCCACAATAATATTTTTTCTTGGTAACATTTTATTTCTTTATTTATATGCTATTTTTTTCTCTTTTCTACCATACCCCCAAAATTCTCATACTTCATACTTATATTTATACAATTTTGCTACAAATTCCTCATGTCTTTCATTTATCCACTTTAACACTTTGAACAAATTTAATAAAGTAGTATATACCACTGGGTTAATTAATTCTTAACCTCATTCTTTTTCATTTACATACAAAACTCCTCTTTTTACTGAGTTTAATCTAGAGCCCCATATATATGAAAAAAATATATATATGCAGTAATTCCTTTTAAAATACTGCTGGTGACATAAATGTACTTGCTAAGTATGCCATTTTTTCCTGTCAGTACTGAATTTATCAATTAAGCCTTTTTTTCTGAATGACAATATATTGGTTATCCAGAAAGACAGGTTTGTTTTATTTCTTCTATTGTTTTTTACCCATTGAATTATACTTATATCTTATTCCCATCACAGAAATTTCATACATTGTAAATTATAGACCCCCTATCTTAATTACATCGCCAGACTATTACTTTTCTTTTTATTTAAAGCCATCTCTATCACCTATACACACTCATTTATGCAAAATATTACTTCTTTTATCCAAATTTTGTTTTTTGCAACTATTATAATGGCATCTGCATATGTTTACAGAACTACAATTCTTAACCCATCAGGTGTTATATACCCTGATTTATTTTGCATACCATTACATTCATAACTAATGCAAAAAGGATACAACTCATTTAATATCCTTATCTTACACCACTCTCCATCTGTACCTCTTGGCTTAACCAACCATTTACAAGTATTTTTGCTGTATTATTGCTGTACACTGACATGCATAGTTTCCTACCTTTCTCACTATTATATTATTTTATTATTACCCATATGATTTCATGTCCAGTTGTGCCAAATGCCTTATTAAGGTCTCTCATGATTTTTGATTCTTCTTTTCTACCCATAACATCATCCACGGTTTTTCAAACTACCATTAATAATCTTGACAACCCTTCTCCTTTATACTATATATACTATCTTCCATCATTTTTTCCATTTTAGATTTAAATCTCTTCTATATTATAGGTTCATAGGAGACTGCTAGGCTAGCAGCCCTAGAGCCTTTACAAGCTTAACCATGTTAATCCCAAGTATCCCCAGTGGTTCTTTTTGGGTAATTAACAGAACAAATTTATGAACAGAGTGATTCTGTAATCAACACCCACTTCCCCTGTCCATGAGGGGCATGGGTGCCATCCCAGAGGCAAATTTGTGCTCTCCCATCCAGTTATCTGGGTTGCATTTGAATAAGATCAGTGAGGAGCTCTGTTTTACATGAATAGGAAGTTTATACCAGAGAAGTGGCAATCTGTGGGAGACATATCTGTCTCCCCAGAATGTTCTATTAATGTCACAAGCTAGGTTGAGATCCCTACAGTGAGTGAATCTTGTGCCATTTGACTTGTGGATGCGTAGCATTTCCATTAGGACCAGGTTGGAGATTGCCCTATAGGCCAGACACAAGTCACCTCTCAGCAACCCATAAGATACACAGTAAAATGACAGGACTTTCAACTTGTCCATGTAGGTCATGGTTTGGAGTCCCTGCATTTTCTAAGGGAGAAATCTCTGTGGTTTCTATAGCTACTGTTTTTTATTAATTTATTTATTTGTATAAAGTTCTTATAGTCATTATTATTCAATAGTAGTAGTCTCCAGTTTTTTTTAACTGTCTTCTATCTTTCCTCCTCCATATGAATTTAAGTGTTTCACTGCATAATTATTTATACATAAAACCTTCATTTAACAATTCATTCAAAATCTTTATTTTCTTATGCCAATCACTTAAATGTGTATACATTTCGTACCTTATTCCATCTGGTCCTGCAGATTAATTGATATTCACTTGTCCTATATTTTATATAGCTCATTTAAAGACATCTCCTTTTCCAATTCTTTATTCTCTTTTTCTGTTATTTTTTTTTTACTTTCTATGTTTTTTCACTACATTCTTTTTTTCTTTAAACATCTCTTGTGCATATTGTACTTTATGGTTCATAATCTGTTCCTAAGTTTGTTCTGTTTCTCTTTTTATATTTTTTTATTTTCTCATTCAACTACCATCTTCCTTTACTAATGTTTTCTTTGTCACAGTACTTTCTATCATTATGTTCTAAATGTGCTAATGCATTTTTATATGTTCTTATATGTTTTCTTTCTCTATTTTTAACCTCCTTTTCCCTCGTAAAAAAAAAAAAAAAAAAAAAAACATTTTTATATATTTCCTTAAATATTATTCAACATCCAGTGCAATTTTTATTAAAATGTTCTCATAGTAATATGATCTTTTCACAACTGTATTACTAATATCTATCTTTCTTCATTCAATGCTTTCTCATTTATCCATTTTATTCCTTTGCTTATTTTCATATATTCCATGTTTTACTTTATCTCTAGATACATTGCAAGATGATCATAACATCTGATTAATACTACCTCCCATTCTCATATAGCTAAATATTCTGATACTATAAAATAATCTGTTTCATTTCTACACAGTCCTTTTGGAAGTCCATAAAATTTTGTCCCAGACTTTTAACTTAACACATCATACAGTGGATATAAAAAGTGTACACACCCTTGTTAAAATGCCAGTTTGTTTGTGATATAAAAAATTGAGACCACAATAAATCATTTCAAAATTTTTCCACCTTTAATTTGACCTATAACCTGTGCAATTCAACTGAAAAACAAACAGATATATTAGGGGAAAAATATAAAAAATGTACAATAATCTGGCTGCAGAAGTGTGCACACCCTGAAATGAATACTTTGTTGAAGCACATTTTGCTTTAATTACAGCATTCAGTCTTCTTGAGTACACATATGCCATCAATTAAAGAGACTCTGATTAACCACAAATAAAGTTTAGCTTTCCTATCAGGATTTTCCTGACATTTACTCCATTGCCTGCTACAGCAAAAGCCATGGCATGTAGAGAGCTTACAATGCATCAAATTGACCTCATTGTTGAAATGTATCATTCAGGAGAAGGGTACAAAAAATTTCCAAAGCATTTGATGTACCATGGAACACAGTGAAGACAGTCATCAAAAAGTGCAGAAAATATGAGACAATAGTGATATTGCAAAGAACTGGATGTCCCTCCAAAATTGATGAAAAGACAAGATGAAAACTGGTCATGGAGGCTGACAAGAGACCTACAGCAATACTGAAGGAGCTGCAGGAATTTCTGGCAAGTACTGGTTGTGTACTACACATGACAACAATCTCCTGTATTTTCAATATGTCTGGACTATGGGGTAGGGTTGCAAGATGGAAGCATTTTCTTATACAGAAAAACATCCAGGCTAAGCTAAAATTTGCAAAACAATACATCAAGTCTCGCAAAAGTATGTGGGAAAATGTGCTATGTTCTGATGAGACCAAGGTTGAACTTTTTGTTCACAATTCCGATAGTAATGTTTGGCGCAAAAACAATACTTTGCATGACCAAAAGAACACAATCCCCATGGTGAAGAATGGTGGTGGCAGTATCATGTTTTGGGGTTGCTTTTCTTCAGCTGGAACTGGGGCTTTAGTCAAGGTGGAGGAAATTATGAACAGTTCCAAATGCCAGTCACTTTTGGCCCAAAACGTTTAGGTGTCTGCTAGAAAGCTGAAGATGAAGAGGAATTTCATCTTTCAATACAATAATGACCCCAAGCAAACATCCAATTAGACCATCAGTCCTAAATCCAATAGAACATTATAGAGTGACCTTAAGAGGGCTCTGCACAACAGATGCCCTCACAATCTGACAGATGTGGAGCACTTTTGCAACAAGAGTGGGCAAATATTGTTAAGCCTAGATGCACCATGCTGATAGACTCCTACCCAAGAAGACTGAATGTTGTAATTAAATCAAAAGGTGATTCAACAAAGTATTAGCTTAAGGGTGTGCACACTTATGCAACCAGCTTATTATAATTTTTTATTTTTTATATGTTTTCCCCTAACAGATTTGTTTGTTTTTCAGAATTGTGCAGGTTATAGGCCATATTAAAGGTGGGAAAAGTTTTGAAATGATTTATTGTGGTCTCATTTATTTTATATCACAAAAAAATGGCATTTTAACAGGGGCATGTACACTTTTTATATCCACTGTATAACTCTGAACATTTTTTTTACCACTTCCTTTTTTATGCTTGCCTCTTAAATCACAAAGTATCCTGTTATTAAAATATTCATATTTATCACTACATAGTCTAAACTCTGATGAAATAAGCTTTTCCTTTCTTTAAAAATTAGTATAAGCATGTAATGTTATAATTCTATGCACCTGTTCTTTCCATTTTAAATCTGCAATGGTTGATTTTCCCATTTTTGCTAAAGTTACATCTAATACATTTAGTGCAGTTTTACAGAATACAGCTATTACAGATCATCTCTTATTTCCTAAACTTAAAATTATCTTTCCTGCTCATAGTTTCTTTTCTTACATTTCTTCATTTGTTAAAAATGCTGCGTCTTCTAATATAATTACATCTATATCACATGTATCACACCACTTCAAAATCTCTATTATTCTTACAACATTCTTAATATTATTTACATTCACAGAAAACACTCTAAATGTTCATTTTCCCTTGATTTATGTTTTTATAAGTTCACAGCTAATTACTAGGCTAGCTTTCTTAGTAGGACACTGTAAGTCTAGCCAGTTTCCCTCCCAAATGTAAGAATCAAACACTGTATCTTGTGTCTTTAAATCAGACATCGTAACCATTATACTAATCCCCAGTCATTATCTGCATGTATTCTTTTTCATCCATCTATTGCTTTCCATCCAGCTGCTTTAATCTACATGTACTGAAGCCATAGTATGTCTGACAAGTGCTGCTGCAAAGTTAACATAATCTCCCTATCAAAGGAACTTCTACTGCTGCATTTCACCTACAGTTTGCTAAGTACAAAAGAAGCAATACCTTCAGTTAAAATCTATATAAGGCAGTTTTCAAGACTCAAACAAAACTTGTTTTCCCTCAGTTCTACATCAGTGTGCTCTGTACTCTATTGTTGAATCTACTGGAGGAACACTCCCACCCACACTCACAGGCCTTATACTGCTGTCTTTGTATCCATAAACTTTCTACGTCACTGATTGTATTTGGTGGTAAACAATCTGTAGGGGGGAGTAACTGCATTCTGTTGAAGTACATGATTGGCCCTCTACTCATCTCATTTGTTCCTCCAGCTACTATAGCCTTATTTTCAGCCAAAGTCACTGTAATACTGCCTGTTACAGTTAACGTAGGTGTTCATTAACAGCAATCTAGCAGCTTGTGTCTTGTCTTGTCTTTAAAAGTGTCTATATTACCCGATCGAATGTTTAGGATAGCGAATACCTAAACTTCAAACTGGTAATATTGAAAAATTAAAACAGAGACTAGCTGATTTAGCATAGGGAATGAATTCCCCCGGCACAAAAAAAAAAAAAAATTAAACCAAAATGAAGTGGGGGGCTTTGCCCCCCACCCCCCCTAACTAAATATACAATCTCTGAGATCACTCTACAGTGGGGAAAGGGGCAAAATCCACATAACAGCCAATGGAATTATTTCCCTGTGTTAAATCAGCTGTTCACAGTTTTTTGCTTTTGCTATTACCAATTCGACATTTAGATATTTGTAAACCTAAGCATTTGATCAGGTAATAGGAATCCCTTTAAAATGATCATGACTTGTATTATCTCCTGTCTTCCTGCAATTTTACAGATTATTTTCATTATGTATATCATTATGCTTGTACTTCACTGCAATCTCCTACCCCCTAATTCCCACCCACCCCACTACATCTACACTTATACCTCACTTACTCTGCCTACTCTATTCAAGCGCCTAACCTGTACCTAACTGCACTATCCAATCACAAACTGTTCTTGTTATACCAATTTCACCCGCTTCTTTCAAAATTCATTCTCAAATCTCACTTTACTCTAATACCTCCCCATCAAAACCTACCTATTTTCCACACTTTCACAGCTAATTATCTCTCCTCACCATACTGCAAGATATTTTACAGCATTAGCCATGCTGCCTCCCTCCTATATCACCTTATTCATCTTCCTCTTCTCATTCCTAATATCCCCACCAGTAGTAATAATAAAGAAGCACACCTTGACCATTACTTCATCCTCACATATCAACCATCTTCCCATGAGCTACTCAAAAATCTCTTCAAGTGTATTTCTCATAACTCCATTCTGCTGTTATAACCCCAAAATACTAAAAAATGCCAGTCCCAATGTTAAGGTAATAATTCTACTTATTTCTGCTAAAATTGCCATAATAAACAAACCATCTTTCTCCATCATACATCATTGTGGTGGCATCCATCTCACACCAGGTCCTAATCAAACCCCAAAGCAAAGTAAACATCCAAAAAGTTTTAAAACAGTCACTCTAAACATTAGAAGCATATGCAACAAAATCACAGATTTCCATGCTTGGATGACCCAACACAACTCAAACATCCTAGCCACTACAGAGACATAACTATAGCCTGAAATAAAATAAGCTGAAATACTATCCCCTGGTTACAATATCATTAGGCTCAACAGAACACACAAAAACAGGTGGAATAGCTATAATCTTCCACAATATTCTCACAGTAACTCCCTGTACAGGCACAATCCTAAATTTTGGAAAAGCAGAAATCCTAATCTCATTCCCAGAGCTTAATATAACCTAGAGCATATGCATTGCAGTGCTAAATAACCCCCCAAGATGGAGCATTTCAGTACTAGAAAATATGCTATTCTCTATAGCAGATGCAATCACAAATTAAACTGCCCTCCTAGGTGAAGTAAACATTGACTGCCAGGCTTTATCTGCAAATTCAGCACTGAACAGCATGAACATCTTTGGATTCACTCAACTTATTAAAACAACAAAAAGATATGTCAGAAATAACTCCCAACTATCTATCCTGGTCTAGGTCTTGGTTACCAACCCATCTAATTTTACCTCCTCACCCCTCCCTGATACACTGCCAGCGTATACCCACAGGACTGTTACACAGCTAACAAATGAATATAAGCTAAAAACTAACCCACAATCTCTCCAATTTCTCCAAGGAGTCTTTCATAGAAGCTCTGAAAGCAGTTAACTGGTCCATTCTAAAAAGACTTCCCATAAGTGATGCAGTTGAATACTTGAATGCAGCATTTCTAAATATTCTTAACACCTTAACCCCACAGAGTACAAAAAGAATTAAAAACAGACATACCCCATGGCTCACCAACTAATGCAAACTCCTTAGGCAAGATAGAGACAAAGCATGAATTAAATGGCAAAAGACTGAAATTGATACAAAATTGGAAACTATTCAGACAGCTATAAAACCAAGTTAAGAAACAAGTTAAAAGAGATAAAAAGTCTAATTTTACCTAGAAGATAGACATAAAAACAACCCTAAAAATTCTAGCCCTCCATATTCTCTCTCATCAACCCAGGTACAAGAAAGGATCCTAGGCAATACCCAGACATTCCCCCTCTTTGCATATGCTTCTAATGTTTAGAGTGACTATTTTAAAACTTTTAGGATGTTTACTTCGCTTTGGGGTTTGATTAGGACCTGGTTTGGGATGGATGCCACCACAATGATGTATGATGGAGAAAGATGGTTTGTTTATTATGGCAATTTTAGCAGCTAGCTATTTCAATACATATTTCATAGAATGCATAGCCAACTTAACCTCAAACTCACCTAACATACCCCTTTCCACTCAGCTAACTTCCCCTACCTTAGATTCTACCACATCCCCTTCACAAAACTTACCTAACTGCAATCTCTCCAATGCACATACAGGCAACTCGACCCTTTGCCTTTCAACTAGTTTCTATAACTTTCACAAAAAAAATTTTGCATACGCTAAAACCCTGTTCCTCCTCAGCAGACAACCTTCCCTCAGAATACTTAAATCTAGCTGCAGATGCAATAGCATACCCGATCAGCATTCTTACAAATAGATCAATATCAGAATCCTGTTTATCTAACTTGTGGAAAATGGAGCAAATTACCCACTTACATAAAATAGATAATTCCACTGACATTACAAATTTCTGTCCCATAACTATCCTGTCTCCCCTCTCTAAAATTCGTGAAAGATACGTACATCAACAATTTCTTCACTATCTCTTACAAAATAAGCTAATCACCAATACAAAACATGGATTTCGGCCAGACCATAGCACCTCCACTGTATTACTATCACTTACAGACAAAGTCAATAAAGATTTCAACTCTAATAAACTTGTATCTGTAGCACTTCTACAGCTATCAAAATCCTTTGACATGGTCTTTCACACTAAACTCTTCAATCAACTTTCCATCTCTGCATAACATCCCACGTCCACAGAAATCCCACAAGGATCCATCTGTGGCCCTCTACTATTCAATATTTTTATCAACCTTCATTCATCTTCCTGTGAAGGCACCTTCATTCAATATGCAGTTGACTCTACCATCATTTTCTCTTCAAACACCTTAACCCACCTCCAAAAAATCACTCAACAAGCTGTCATCTCTATTGAAACCTGGCTTACAAGAGCAGAACTCCTTATCAGATCCCCAAAAGACAAACTCCTCTTTACCATAAAATCTCACACTGCTAACAAAGCATCTTTCAGAATTTTTGGCAGATGTCATTGAAATTGATTTAGTTCACAATATCAAACTATTAGGAATAATAATAGATGATAATCTTAAATTTGACCTCTACATCTAAAGCAATATCAAGAAAACCCATGAAAAACTAGACATGCTGTACATAAATAAATATTTTCTGAGCACACCCACAAAACTTACTCTAGCCAAAACCCATCTTCTGCTCTCCCTACACTATGGAGCACCAATTCTAACCAATTTACAATCCTCCATAAAAAAGCAGACTTGAAAGCTGCAACAACAAAACTGCCAAGTTTGCTACTAATTCATTCTCTTTTACACATTATTGCAAAGCTCTGCATACCCTTACCTGTTTGGAACTCCCTCTCCACCTCTCCTACATTCAACATATAACAATACATAAAATCATAAACAAACCATTAGCCTACCTAGCTCTTATTCCTGTAATCAACATATATTTCCCAAAAAATAACATTTAGATCACAAGACAAACAACTTCTCACCATAAATATATCAAATAAATCCCCTGGACAAAGTCTATACTTGTATTTAGTAGAAAAAAAATGGAACTCCTTATCTCTAACCACGAGAACTATTTCTAATCTACCCACATTTAAATGCTCCCTAAAAGAACACTTTACGAAATCTTGGCCCTGCTCCTTTGTCAATCCTTACTTTTATCACCTCCTTCAACTTATATCACACATCACAACCTTCTCCAGCCTCCTACTCCACTCCATTTTGCTTGTTTTTCCCACAAACTTACCTTATCCAATTAATCTCTGCAGACCTTTCCTCTACCTCTTTCCTTCTCATCCCTACTCACCTAAGCTACCTGAAGACACCCTGTCATGTACTTTTCTTATAATCTCCTTCTCTCCATCATTTCTCCTTTTATAACAATAATATGAACACCATCTCTCATGTGAAGACAGCACTCAATTTCCCCTCACTGTATCTAATCATATAATCACTAAAGCCTCTTTAAATATCTTAATAGAATTATCTCAGGTGTTTTTTATCACATACTAATCTGTGGAACAAATAATATAACTATTGAATTTTTCCTCACATAATTTCTCCAACTCATGTTATTGTTTTTCATTGCACTTTACTATACAACATGTGTTCTATGTTTTCTCCTTACAACATTTTTCTCACTCTGGTGTTTTGGAGGGTAACATTATACTCAGTGATTTAAAATATCTGTAATTGATGCTTTGTAGTGTAACAAATGCTTTGTGATTTAAAATATCTGCGCTTGATTTTTGAAAGTTTGTGATTGTGGAGTTCTTGTCAGGATACAGGGGCAAGTAAATTATTACAATAACAGAGGGGGTTACCAAAACGGGAAGAGATTTTGAGCCCAGATAGGAGTGGGCTATGTTATTCACTATTAAACAATGATAGAAATTAAATAGTTATTGAAGGGAACAGGTATATACATCAAAATTTTAGTATATACAATTATAGTGCCAAAGAGATTACCCCCACTCATTTCAAACTTTTTTGCAAGGGGTTAAAATCCATGCCTACATATTCCAGTAATATTTCCCAGACTTTTATTGATTTAAAGATGTTTGTATGCAAGAAAAACTTAGAGTTACTGTTTGACAACAAAACAGGGAAAAATTCTAATACCTCTATCCACATTAGGAAAAAAAGTATTTACAAGACTAGGCTTAACAAAGATATGAACGGGGCCATGTTTAAGGAATCTAACGGGACTGCTGGTACTGACATTCTGAATGGTTAAGAGATTGAAATGGCTAAACTGGACTGGGGTAGGGGCAACAATGTTTTTAAGTGGCTTCAAACCAATCACACATTTTCTAATTATGTTTTTCAAAGTCATATATCCAATTCTTCTGATGCCCACAGATATAATTTCAATGTTAAACATTTACATGATTTAATGCTCAAATATAAAAGTTTGCATATTGACAATAGCTATTTGAAGGAATGTGTGGGGAGAGGGATTATGCCAAAGGGGATAAGACTATACAAATATCCCAATAATGTTAGAGAGGGGAGTGAGTTTCACCTTGAACCTTTTAAAATTTTTAATAATTTTGGCATAGAAATAGTGAATGCTATCATAAAAGAGAATGAAAGAGAAACAAGTAAATTGCTTACAGAGATTTAAGAAGTAAACAACTTGATTATTACTGATTTATTATTTACTGTGGAAGAAGAAAAGGCCAAATATTACAACATGAAAGACAAAATTGAGGACAAGTGTAAACTTATGTATTTAAGGAAATGTAAATAACTAGACCATGATATTGCTGAATATAGGTACAAAATATGTTACCCTAAGCCTAAAAAGAACGTGTCTTGGAACCACAATACCAACCTTTCACATACAGGTGAAGGACCCTTTTCAGGGGATAGGGAAGTAGGGGAAAGACATTATGAAGGGCAAGGGCGTGATTTCAGCAATCATGAAGAAGGTTATGATTTAGACAATTCACAAGAATTTCCTGACCTCAGGAGATCGGAGAGGATCAGGAAACAGGGGCAAATAAATTATTATTACAATAACAGAGGGGTTACCCAAACAGGAAGAGATTTTGAGCCCAGATAGGAGTGGGCTATTTTATTCACTATTTAACAATGATATAAATGAAATAGTTATCGAAGGGAACAGGTATGTACATCAGAATTTTAGTATATACAATTATAGTACCGAAGAAATTACCCCCACTCATTTCAAACTTTTTTGCAAGGGGTTAAAATTCATGCCTACATCTTCCAGGAATATTTCTCAGACTCTTATTGATTTAAAGATGTTTGTATGCAAGAAAAACTTAGAGTTACTGTTTTGACAAAGAAACAGGGAAAAATTCTAATACCTCTATCTATGTTAGGAAAAAAATATTTACAATCCCCCTCTCCATCCACAATTAAAGAATTTTGAAATATAAGTTGAGGAAGAGATTAGATCTAGGCAGAACAAGGAGAGACAATTCTTTAATCTTATGAAGGAAGAGAACCGGTCACTGGCTTCATTAAAAGATAACCAATACCTTAGAGTTATGAAGCCCGATATGGGAGGTGGAGTGATTTTCATGGACAGCATTATTTATTCTGCTAAAATGCTAGACATGTTGAATGACACAGACAGGTATTCTAGAGTTTTGAGGAATGAGATTAATGTGACATACAAAAACATTGATTTTATGTTGAAAGAAACATTAAATGATGGCAACAGTACTCCAGAATTACTTAACTAAAATCCACAAAAATATTGAGGATCCACCTCTCCGACCAATAGTGGCTGCTACATGCTCCAAAACGTACCCGCTAACTAAGTAGTTGGATGCTGAATTAAATAAGGTTTGGACTGAAAGGGAGGGGATTCTTAAGGACTCATGGGATTTTTTGAGAAGCATCAATCAGAATTTGTTTAAGGACAAGCTCATCTTCGTAACTCTAGATATTCATGATTTGTTTAATGTGATACCCCATACCTTTGGCTTGGAATGGTTTGAGGAAGCCCTAAGGCACAAGGGAAATATTTGCCCTGAGAAGGTTTGCCTATTTATTGAGTTAATGGAATTAGTGTTAAGGAACAATTTTCTATACTTCGAGGGTGAGTTTTACCAGCAGACTAGTGGAGTAGCAATGGGAGCAAGTTGTGCTCCCATGTACGCTAACTTAGTACTATGCACTTGGGAAGAGAAATTTATAACACATTCCAATTACTCTAAGTATTGGAATTATTATTGTAGGTATTTGGATGATATATGTATTTTTTGGGTAGGACCCAAAAAACTCCTGTATGAGTTTATCGATTATATCAACAGTACCACTGAGTTTTTGAAATTTACCCACACTATTTCCCATGAAAAATTAGAGTATTTAGATGTGGTAATAGAAAAAATAGTTAAGGCAAGGAATTTCAAATTGAATGTTTACAGGAAGAGCACATTTTCTAATTCCTACCTTTTTTATACGAGTGCCCATCCATTTTCACAGAAGAGGAGCACCCTTAGAGGGCAGGTTATAAGGAGAAGTAGTATGACATCTGATGATGCTGATTATGAGGTTGAAAGTGAAAAATTGAAACAAATGTTTATTGAAAGAGAATATCCAGTAGGTCTTATTGAAGAAATTTGGGGGAAATAAAAGAAGAAAGACACAACAAGTTTGCTCCTATATTAGGGACACCCAAAACAAGGGAGTAGATGGAGAGGGTTAGGACAGAAAAGGTTAACACCAATTGGAGTAGTAACTATATACTTAATTTCAGCACTGAATCAAACAAAATCAAGAAGATAGTTTCCACCAATTGGAATAAATTCAGTAATTTTTCAGATCTGAGAAGAATATTCATAGACCCCCTAAAATTTACCTATAGGAAGGGTAGGAACATTAAGGAACTACTTGAGCCAAAAAAGAAAAAGCATACTAATAGAAGAACAGGAACATTTAAATGTGGGAGTTGCTCATAATGTACTTATGTCCTCCAAGGGGAATCTGTAGCTTTAATTAAAAGGGGGATAGACCTCAAAACAAATGTGTATTGTAACTGTGGTTCCCCGGGGGTGATATATATTGCCTTGTGTGACTTCTCTGGGCCATTTTACATTGGAAAAACCACCAGAAAATTTAAAAGATGTACATATGAGCATATAAATGACATTAGAAATAAAGAAGAAACTAATGCTCTGTATAGACACACTACTACTTGTTTATTAGCCAAATCTGACTTTTACATCATAGAGAAGGTGGACCCATGTGGGGGGACCTTGGGAGACCACTATTGAGTTCCATGAATTGTTGTGGCAACTCAAGTTAGAAGCCAATAAGAACAATGGCTTAAATTATTTTATTTCCTTAGACACAGTTTTGAAGCTCAGAGCAGCTAAATTGTAATGATCACTTTAATCACCAGATGGAGCAGTCAGTACATGTTCTATAGAATTTTAGGATGTGTATTTATATAATATATTACAGGGCGGCCACAGTGGTGCAGTGGTTAGCATTGTCACCTCACAGCAAGGGGTTCTCTGGTTCGATCCTCAGCTGGGGTACCTTCTGTGTGGAGTCTGCATGTCCTCCCTGTGATCGCATGGGTTTCCTCTGGGTGCTCTTGTTTCCACCCACATCCCAAAGACATGCTGCAGGTGGATTGAACACTCTAAATTTGCCCTTGGTGTAAGTGTGTGTGTGTGTGTGTGTGTGTGTGTGTGTGTGTGTGTGTGTGTGTGTGTGTGTGTGTGTATGTGTGTGTGTATGTGTGTGTGCCTTCTGTGGAAGGTTGGGTGCCAGGCTGGCAACTCGACACTGTAAAACTCCACCGCCAATTATGAGCGGACAGGTGATCCGCTGTAGCGACCCCTAACTGGGAAAAGCCAAAAGAAGAATATTTATATAATATATTACATTTACTATTTTTTTTATACTTTTAAACACAATTTTTACATAAAGTTTGTATTGAAGCAAATTAATTGAAGCAGATTTACTAATATGCATGATTGTTATTTATTTCTAATGGATATTATTATTAAGGGTTTTTTTTTTACTTTTTAAGAATGGTTGCTAATTGTATTAAAGATTCGATTGGATGAGTGTTTAGGGTAGGGATATTTAAGAAAGAGTTGCTTGCTTTGTATTCCACTATCTGAAGAAATCATTCAGCAAGACAAAAACGTATTTACATTTGTAGCATTAGTGTGCATTAAAGTGAGCTTCTTTTTTGGCTTTATTGTGTGGCCATTTTTTGTTTTTACAGATGTTGGACACTCTCTGCCATTTTTCAAGTGTGTTTTAGTTTGTTGCGGTTTTGGCACTTTTCTCTTTTTGTGTTTACTAACCTTCTCCAGCCTCCTACTCCACTCCTTTTTTGCTTGTTTTTCCCACAAACTTAACTTATCCACTTAATCTCTGCAGACTTTTCCTCTACCTCTTTCCTTCTTATCCCTACTCAACTAAGCTACCTGAAGACACCCTATCCTGTACTTTTCTTATAATCTTCTTCTCTCCATCTTTTCTCCTTTTATAACGATAATATGAACACCATCTCTCATGTGAAGACATCACTCATTTTCCCCTCACTGTCTCTAATCATATAATCACTAAAGCCTCTTTAAATATCTTATTAGAATTGTCTCAGGTGTTATTTATCACATACTAATCTATGGAAAAAATAATATAACTATTGAGTTCTTCTTCACATAATTTCTCCAACTCATGTTATTGTTTTTCATTGCACTCTACTATAAAACATATGTTCTATGTTTTCTCCTTACAACATTTTTCTCACTTTGGTGTTTTGGAGGGTAGCATTATACTCAGTGATTTAAAATATCTATAATTGATGCTTTGTAGTGTAACATGATACTTTGTGATTTAAAATAGCTGTGCTTGATTTTTGAAGGATTGTGATTGTGGAGCTCTTCTCCCCAGGCCTCCACTGAGAATGTGAACTTTCTGGCCTAGATGGACTTTCAGAGTAAGCTAATATAAAATAAATAAATAAATAAATAAATAAATAAATAAATAAATAAATGTATTTTCTTTTTTTTCTTTTGTACTTATCCCTTTAAATTTTCTTTTTCTGTCTTTTACCCTTTCATAGGCACTGGAACCATAGAGCAAGGGGGAGGGACCACCTCCCACACACACTTTTACCAGAACTCCATGGTGGAGTTTTTCTTTAAGCAGGACCTGACGCATGCTAACTGGAGTTTTTCTTTAAGGAGGACCCTGATGCACACTAACTTGGATTTAAACACAAGTGCGTGCAGAAGTTAAACTACCATTGCTAAGTGTGGTAAGTGTGTGCGATCACTGCCCAAGAGTTATGCTGCCCAGTCATGGTTCCTTAAGTTAAGAAGAGTTAGTTTTTGAGGAGATTTTTTCTGTGGGAGATAAGTTTTGGAGGACAGTTTTTCTGCGCTCCACTCCATGATGTTACAGTCATGATGTAGAGTTTCCTTACAGTACTGCTGCTCTGTGATGTTTTCTTATCACTAGATTCTTTGAGGAGAGTTCTCCTGCTCCCCAGTGTATTGTTTCCAGGTATAGCTTTTAAGGTCATTGCTGCTCCATGATGTGTATAGCTTTTAATGCTGCTGTGTGTGTGTGTGTGTGTGTGTGTGTGTGTGTGTGTGTGTGTGTGTGTGTGTGTGTGTGTGTGTGTGTGTGTTGGGGGATAGTGTTATTTAGGCTCAAACCCTACCCCTTAGGTACAAGAAGCAAGAGCCTGAATTCTCTACCCATACCACCACTTGTGATTCAGGGAATTGAGTCCATAGATCTCAACTATCCAGATGTTCACCGAATATTTGGCTCATACTTTTGGTTTGTTCCTCTTACAGTTTGTGGTATTCTAGCAAATCAGTGAGAACTGAATTCATTAAATAATGATAGCCCCTTACGTTTCAGTCTTCCCATCTTTCAGGAAACACATGATAACAGAAAATCCTTTATTTTGGCAACTTTCTACGATTATACAAGCAGTATTTAAAATGTGTCCCAGGTTTTGGGCCTTTGTCCCCCTCAAATAAATGTTGGATTTTTGCAGATTTCATGTGCTGCAAAATTGAGAGATTTAGTTGAGTGTCAAGTGGATTTTACAAGGAGCTGACATCTTCAGGGAAAGAGATGTTTAGTGCTGCTTATACTAAGCTGCTTGCATTGTTAGTAGCTAGTAGCACAACAGGTAGTATACTTGCTTTTGATACAGAAAGCTGTGGGTTCTACTCCCACAGTATGCAGATGGATTGCTGATACTGTACTGTGTTTGTAATTTAAAGGGAGTGGATGCTACAATCCTGTGTATGTCCTCCTTTGGAGGAATTACCTAGTAACTATGAACCTGTTATCAGTTTGCCATCCATTCCCTATTGCAATATTACTAGCTTACCATTTTTTAATGTAACACAGACAATTTATTCTTCAAGGGCAATAAGCACTTTATTTCTAGATGAAACAATGAAATATAAAGTTGTTTGCTAGCAGCAACCTCTTCATTAGTTACAGATCCCTTTAATGTGGAATTATTTATATGACTCTCTTCTGCAGAGTTTGCATATTTACTGATAATGGCGGATCATAGTGACAGACGTCTGAGTGGCCTTTTATGCTTGAAATTTTCTGAAATGTGTAGTTTTGTCATTATTGGTTTATACATTTTGTTTCATTGCTTACTAGAAGACTGTTCAAAACTACAAATTTAAAGCATATTCTAACAAGGGTGCTATATTATTCAAGGAATATAGTTTAATACAATCGGGAAGATAAATCAAAGAAAGCATTCATGTATGCATGGCTCTAAAAATGTGTAAGGAGCCTATGGTTTGAAAACAGCCCAGAAGTAAGCTTAGTCCTCCACTGGCCAGATACAAAATAAATGTGGGTTTTCATGCTCTTTTAATAAATGTGAGTTTTAAGGGCAGAGATGTTTACTGCTTATGCTAAGTCCGTTTTTGTTGAGACAGCATTGTTTGTTTAGCAAATGGCTCAATGTTTGTCTAAAACTCAAGTGTCTATCATTATTTAAGGTTTGCAGTCCTCATACATTTGCCAGAAAATCACACATATGAGGAACAGAGCAAATGTTTGACACAAAATCAGGGACAATCAATCATATGCTCTGATCTCTCAACCTCTTAGGGCAACAATCTGGTGAAAGTGTGAAAGGCTCAAAATCATGGGCAAATTTTCAGCTTTACTCTTGTCACCAAAGCAATGGATGAAGATAAAAAAAGTAAAAGGAAATACCAAAGGGCTTTGGCCAACTAAGGTTGAGATGACTGCAAGCTAGGAGCAGTTATTGAATCCTCAAATTGCTTAACTATCATGCAGGAAGGTTTGACCCAAACAATAACTGGTGCCAGAATCATGAATTGAAACTAAACTCCAAAAAATGCATTATCATATCCTTTGTGAAGTCATCTACTCCAGGGAAGTGCCAAATTGACAATGCCCCTTGAGAACTCACCCAGTTTTTTATCATTTGGGAACTTGTGTGTACATTTACTAAACTTTTGACCAACATGGGCCCTGAGTCATAAGATAGTATTTCTATATTGCACAGCTTATAAACAAATTGATTTTGACTAGACCTAGAGATGTTATTGTCCCATTTATAAAGCCCTCATTAAGTCAATCATTTTGTATAATGCCCACTTTGGCATGTATCTGTCCAGATCCATAAAACAATTGGAATACCCACAGAGATACCATACTAAAAGGATACAAGTCCTAAACAAAAGGTCTTGCATGGACCATCTCAATGATTTATCACTATACTCAATATCCTACAGCGTGCTTAGAGGTGACATGTCTGACATACAAGGCATGCTCCGACCAAATACAGATGGACCTATTGAACATCAGCAAGTCAATGGCATCAGAAATACTCAGTCCAGGTATCTAACCTGAATGTTATGGAGAGATGGATATATATCACAAAGGCTACCTCTGTTCCACAACAGAGTATCCATTCAAGTAAAACAAAGCTCATCCCTGTCCATATTCAAATGCAACTTGGATCTAAGGATGGGTAATAGAAAATATACTCCAAGATTGCAACTCATGCCACTAATGGATAGAGGGAGTTCCTAAATTCTACATCTCTTATATGGGTCCCCTCAAATTATCTGTGGTATGATCACAGTTATTCTCACTAGGGCTAATACACAGTTATCAGTCTTGGGATAGGTAAGATAAATCAGGAAATGTTAATTCAAGCACAAAAAGGGAATTGGGTAAGCTTAAAGTCTTCTCCAAGTGAAGCTATGCTGTGGTAGTAAAGAGTATTAAAAAATTGCTCTTTTTAGATCACTAAGTGCCCCTTTTACCCTCCACCCCCACAGTCTTCAACAGCTTCAGGCAACTATATGGGTCTATATTATATCATCAAATGCTTAAAAAAGTGAACGCTGATTAATCGACCTAATTTAAGCGAAAGCTTACAATCTCGAACTGTCAGATCAGTGATTTTTTTTCCAGGGAAAAAAATCACTGATCCAAAACACATACACACAACACAAGCATACCAAACAAACAGAAATCCACACACATACACCTAAAATCTGATACCTAACCCTACACTAAACTATGCGCACACTACTAACTACCCACTTACATTACCTGAATCCGACCGATAACTTTCCACCATAACACTGAAAATACCGAAGCAACAGAAACGGACAACCGAATTCTTTCCCTAGGAAAAGATTTGAGTTTCTGCTGCTTTGATATTTTGCAGTTTCACGAAAATAAGTTTGATCAATCTTATAAAAAGGTTCTTCTTTTCCCCAATTTAAAAAAAAAATATCCCCAGGATTCATGAACATTGCGCCAGGCACACGCATAGCGTAGGCGTTACAATGCCAAATATGGCCACCGAGCGATTCAGGTACGATCCAATCCCACGTGCACTACCGGTGTGCGCCGGATCTGTGCAGCCCCAGTGTAGGTATGCTAAACACCCCATGTGCAGTGTTGCACCATGCAAATGAAGGCATATAGCGATTCACAAAGTGGCGCAGGCGTAGCATAAGCCCACGGCAATGTAAACCAAAAAAAAACGGTTTACATTTTCCCAAACAGAACATAGGAGTAACGGAAGAGTGTCAGACCCAGGTGTCACACTGTTACCATATACCAATGGCGAAATACACAGAGAATGTCAAAAGAAAACATGCACAACATGTAAATAACAACTTAAATAGCATGTCCACAGCAACTCACATCAGAACCCTAGGACATGTTTGCGGAAGGTGCAATACAATGAAATAATATAACAAGGTTATAAAACAGCAGCGTAATACACAGCAGGGTCACAGCATAATACACCATGGTATGCATGGAACGCCACAACCACGGTGCAAGGGTTGCCAAGGACTCACGGCAGTGTTCAGCATGGTAACTATGAATTAGTAGTCAATGCCATGCAAATGAGGCAGATAATACTGAATCGCAAATCCCCCGCCGGCGTAAGGCTGTACCAAACGGCGCAGCGGTAATACACCGAGGAGTGGCTTAGAGGGAATACATGTCATCTGCAGAGGGGTGTGCCACCGTAGCAGGAAGCACATTGGAGCACAGCAAACCTGGGCTGTACATCGCAAATCACAGCTGCAGGAAAGGGGTGTGGGGTAATAGTTCAGCTGAGAGCACACAATGCGCGCAGAAGTGCATGTGCACGAGGATGACTATGTTCCCTTAACCTAGTCATGTGACGCTCACCCCGCAAACAACATCGGAAACAGGAAGGTGATGTTAAGAATATGAGGAAATGCGGAAGAAGTGTAATTGGAGTACTAATGAGCAATCAACACTAATCAACCCACGAAGGCCAATCGGCGGCAGCTAACAACTCTGCATGCAGAAACCTGCAAAATGGGATAGGGGAGGCATATGAATGCAAAGAAAGTAGGGGAGGTAGCAGATTACAATGATAGAAGACCTGACACAGCAGAGCAAAGCAGACAGGCAGCATAACGGCGGCAGCACACAATACGCATGATATGCCATGTCCCAGAAAGTACACATGACAGTGCTCTGCAGGATGCATGCCAGAAAATAGTAGGTGCAACGTGCAGAAATAGTAAGGGAAGGTCAAAAGGTAATCCATGGCAGGCAAGAGTAATGCAACAACAAAGGCACCAGCGTTGTAGTTCCATCGGTAAAACACGGAAGATAACCCCCAGATACGGCCGTACAAACACACCCTATGACATCATCGGTGTGCACAGCACAATAGTATAAAGTGTGAATGCACACAACACACAGCCGTGTATTCCCAAATGCCGCACCATAGGTGTAAACACACAGGGAACTTTTAAAATGTACATGTTGGGTGCTGCCGTGGCTGTGATCCATCAGCATGTGTTAGAGACAGACGGTGTTGTGGAGGAGGGTGCCAACAACCACCGTAGGCCTCGGAGGAGAAGGAGAGTGTTCAGACCAAGGGTAACCTACCAGGGGCTACAAGACCTGGAGATAGTAGAGCATTACAGGGTGGACAGGGACACGTTACAGCAAATAGTGGAGCTGTGCCGGCCACACCTGAGAACAAGAAACAACAGAGGGGAACCCATCCCAGTGGACACAAAGGTATGTGTAAGCTTGCGAATACTGGCCACAGGTACCTTTCAAAGGCCAACTGGAGATATAATGGGCATCTCACAGGCATCAGCATCCAGGGTACTACACCAGTTCCTGGATGCTATGTTACCACATGCCAATGAGCATATATACTTCCCCAGATCTCAGGAGGATTTGGCTAGCAATATGCGCCTCTTCCACCGTGTGGCACAATACCCGGAGGTACTGGGTGCGATAGACTGTACGTACATACAAATCAAGTCACCACCTGGCGAGCAGGGTAGACGCTACATAAACCGCAAGGGATTCCCCTCCAACAATTGCCAGGCCATGTGCAATGCTCAGGGCATTATCATGGATGTGTGTGCTGGCAGCCCTGGAAGCTACCACAACTCCCATATCTGGCATGCCTCACAGCTGTACCAGGTATTTGCCAGGGGGGACATCCCACAAGGCCATTTCGTGGGGGATGCTGGCTATGCACTGGAGCCGTGGATGATGACTCCCATCAGAAATGCACACACACACATGCAAGAACGCCATAATGAGGCACACGCACAAACCAGAATAATCATAGAGCGTGTGTTCGGGATGCTGAAATCATGGTTCTGGTGCTTGGATACATCTGGTGGAGCCTTGCAGTACTCTCCAGGCACATGTGCCCACATAGTCATAGTATGTGCCATGCTACATAATATGATCCTGCGGAAGCAGCTGCTGCAGGGACATAACGGTGAAGGGCCACAAAGCCCATCACAACTGCCAAGGCCAGTCCAGGCACAGAGGGTTTCAGACCAGGAACACACTGTGCCAGCCCCAGTAGGCAGACGGAGGCGTACCCAATATGCCTACGCCTTGGCAAAGAAGGAACGTATAGCACATACTCTGACAGCATAGGCCCCATGGACTGACACCTCCCTACCTGCACACACAGTGAAATGGATGGCACACAAACATGACCACGTGTAAAGTGTACTGTATGGGTGGCCTCATGTGTGACTCCAACATAGGCAGCCACCAAAAACACTGTACACCCAACAGCCAGTGGAGCATGTAACGCCAACACCTGAACAGTACGCGAGTCCTACAGCATACGGCATTGCTGTATGCCTGCCACGTTCGTCACTAGATGTATACATATAAATATATATATATATATATATATATATATATATATATATATATATATACATGTGTGCATATATATATATATATATATATATATATATATATGTGTATGTATAGATATATATATATATATATATATATATATATATATATATATATATATATATATATATCTCTATATATATGTAGATAGATATAATTATATATATATAGAAATATATGTACACATATACATATATATACTACAGTTAAGACAGGGAATTACAGGGATATAAGGTGACTGAGATGTAACCCGCGATATCTGTACATAGTATACATAGTGAAATGACAACCTGAACATCTGGGAGGTTCAACATAAGAGGATACCGCCAACCATGGAACGGGTAACATACCGATATGCATAACCGCGAGGTGGAAAGATCGCCAGACCACAGTACTGTAACAGTACATGCGTGTGTAATAGTATGATGATATGAAGGGAGAGGTAGACACCACCGGTGTTACGGTCCATGTAGTTACTGTGTGCAACCATCCCCGTGAGTGCCATAGTATGTGTACGTGTGCGGTGAGGGTGCCGTGTGCGTCGCTGTGTGAGTGTAATGTGTGTGTGTCTGCAACATGTGTATGTTGGTGCCACGTTAGAGGCAGAGCGGAATATTAGGTGTAGGCATATGGTAAACTAGCCTCAGGCATATGTTCATAGGTTCATAGGTTCATAGGTTTATACTAGGCTAACTGCCCTAGGGCATTTATAAGCCTAGCCCAAAGTTATGTGGCTTACACCACCCCTTATGTTAGAAATACTGTGCCCATTAGTTTGTTGTGCCTCTGTCCAGTAGTGACACAGAGATGATTCCCGGCGTAAACCTACGATCTCCCATCCACCGGTCAAGATTTCTCTTGAACAGAGCCAGTGAGGTGCTCTGCCTCACATGGACTGGGATTTTATTCCACAGCATGGGGAGTCTCTGGGTGATAAATCTATCCCTCCAGCATGTTCTATTTATATCCATGCTAAGGTTTAAGTCTCTTGCTCTAGTGGTTTTGGTGGATTTGGATTTTTTGAGGTGGAGCATGTCCATTAATTCCGGGTTGGTCATGGCCTTGTATGTCAGGCACAGGTCACCTCTGAGCAGATGGTATGCAACTGAATAGAGTTGGAGTTTCTTCAGTCTGGCAGCATATGACAGGTTTTGGAGTCCCTTTATCCTTTTGGTGAGGAACTTTTGGGGTCTCTCCAATTGCTGCAGGTGTCGGGTGAGATACATCCCGAATGGGGCATTGTACTCGATCATTGGTCTGATAAGTGAAGAGTACAGGGGAACAATGACCTCACTTGATCTGGATGTGAATCCTTTCATGATCAGGTGGGCAATGTAGAAGGTCTTTCGAACCACTTTAGCAACGTGAGCGTCAAACGAGAGGCCACTGTCAACCTGGGTCCCCAGGTCCCTGATAACCTCTTCTGTGCTTAGTGGGTTGCCACCTATATGGTAGCTTGGGGTTACCTTGTTTTTCTCGAAGGGTATGACTATACACTTTTTTGCGTTTAACTTCAGGCCATGGCTCTGGCACCAGCTATCAGTTTCCATGAGACCCCTCTGAAGGATGTCTATGTCCGATGTACTATCCACTATGGCACCCAGTTTGCAGTCATCCGCAAACTTTGTCAGCCATAGTCCTCCTATGTTTGCCTGTACTTCTGAGAAGTAGATGCCGAACAATAGGGGGCCAAGGACTGAGCCCTGTGGGACTCCACTTGTAACTGGCTTGGAGTCTGACATGGCCCCAGCAACTCTAACTCTGTGGGTTCTGTCCTTTAGCCAGTTTGCAACCCATCTTGTGACATATGGGTTTACATTTAAGCTGGTAAGTTTCTCTATAATACCCGAGTGGGGTATTGTGTCTAAAGCTTTTGCAAGGTCAAGGTAGGCTGTATGGACTGCCTTTCCCTCATCAATGGCCTTGGTGACTGCTTCGAAGAAGTCGACTAAGTTCAAAAGTCAAGATCTGCCCTTGACAAAGCCAAACTGGGTTGGGTCCAAGGTCTGCAAGTCCCCTATGTCCTTGTTTATGAGTTCATTATGATCCTCTCCATAGCTTTGCAGACCAGGCTTGTTAAGCTTATGGGGCGGTAATTACCAGGGTCTGTAGAGGCACCGCCTTTGTGGAGTGGGACCACAGTTGTATGTACACTACTAGTCCCAGTTGTATGTACACTACTAGTCCCAAAGTAGTAGTGACAGCCCCACCCTGGCTAGGTGTGTCGCGACGTAGAACGATACAAAGTGAAAATGTCCCAGATGGTAGCACAGGAATATACCCCATATGAAATGGAAAGGACGTATGTAATAGTCATGCCTGTATGTATGACACCAATATGTTAATTGCAAAAAGATACGTCGGCAAAGTCACACGGCAATAGGTATGTACCGTGGAAATATGTATGTGCTACCCCAGTACTGACCGTGGCCACGTGTCGGCCCGTAAACACCGCTGTGTGTTCTACAAGTGGTCAAACAATCAATCCCTGTCTGAATATGTGGCAACCACTGGCAAACAGGCTATCCCAACAACAGGACCACAATGACTGCAAATATCTGGGACAGAATGACAAGGGATAGTTGTCACATACACACAACCACTGATATACCACAGATGTTACAGAGGTATACATGCATCAAGCTCACCCACAGGCGATACCGACACCACATGACAACAGCCCAACCAACAATCCCATAACAAAAGACAATTAACTGTCAACTCTCCAAGTAGGGACGGAGCACACAGACAACTATACTGGTTATGTAGAGATGCAAGGCCCACAAACCGTATCCGTGACGTACAACCACCGACATCCCCCACTGTACATAATAAAGGAATACAAACCGTAACAGCAGCACAAACATACAGTCGGTCAATGACATCTGCATAACCACAACATATCGCATGGGGGACACAATTAAAGGCGGCTGCATAATTGCATGCATTGTAGAAATGCAATCAATAGCCATGTTTAGTTATGAATGCAATACTCTGTTATTATACGTCAGCAGGACAGGTACACCCACCTGTTGAAACAAATACTACACCTGTCACACACAATCCATGGGTGACATGAATGCAGACCATACTTGTTCCCATGCATAGCAGATGCAGTCACACATAACATATGACAATACAGACCATCCCCACGAAGGTAGGGCGAATATCCAACGTCCAGGCGGAGAATCCAATTATACCCCAGTATTGACGCGTAATTACCGAATGGAGTAGATGCACAGGTGATATGCACGTAATTACGCACGTACACATAGCCGCTGATATACCACAGAAGTTACGGGGGTATACATGCAGCAAGGCCACCTGCAGATGATATTGGAACCAATTAACAACAGCCCAAGCTACACTCCCATAACAAAAGACTATTGACTGTCAGTCACCATGTAACGCTATCACAAATGGCTACGCAGTGTTGCTCAAGTCAATGAAACACAGTGTTATATTCCAAAAATCCACAGGTACTACTCCTCATGAAGGAAATCGTAGTCAACGATCCAAGTATAAAAGGAAAAACACAGCTTTATTCACAGGATAACAAAAATAGTAAGCGCTTTAGGCTTCCTCAGACTTTACAAATAACACTCCATAACATCCATTTAAATAGTCCGCCCAATTCAGTGATTGGTGGGTCCAAATTAAAGTCATACACTAAACTTGACGCGCTAAACACAATATAAAAATCTTACTAATAAATATTTAAAAAACATACTGGTGAATGCTTAAAAGTTATATTTACATAACACAATGATAAAATATGGTATATTAACTATAAGGACACTTTACAAACTTGCAAAAATACAGTGTCAGATGACTACCTTTACATAAATGTATTGTTATATTGTTAGGTTATCTTGGTCTAAAGACCCTTCTACCCTTCAAAAAAGGTTTAATATGAACTTTATCATTAAGGCCCGGAGGCTCATCCGCCCTCCACCTAATGATCCATCTAAGTTCACATTCAAGGGTCTGATTAATTAAATCACCTCCTCTGTAGTTAGTCGCTAAATGCTGTATAATGCTAAAATTAAAAATATGACTAGGACCTGTTGCCTTGCAATGTTTGGCTAATGCATTAAACTCTGATCCTACCCTAATATGGTAATTGTGTTCCCTGATACGATCTTTAAAAGTCCTGTTGGTTTTCCCAACATAAAACGAAGGACATGCTTCACATCTTGCCAGATAAACAACATTTTTACTATTGCAGTTAGTGTCAGTATTAAAATGAAACGTATATTCAGTAACCGGATGTACAAATGTTAACTCCTTGTTAATGCAGCTGCAATGATTACACCTACCGCAGGGTATTGTATTCCTGCCTAATCTAGAAACTATCTGCTTATAACTTATGTTCCTTGGTTTACATAATAACCTCTTTAAGTTAGGTTTATTTTTAAAAATTATTTTTGGTTGAGGTCCTACTATTCTACCAACCTCACTATCGGACAGTAAGATATCCCAGTGTTTAAAGAACATTCCCCTCACTTCCTTTGTATCTCTGGTGAAGGACATTACTGGCCTAACTTCCATTCCACAGGGTTGCAAACTTTCCTCAGAATGACTGGGTTGATCGGAAAAATAGGGTCTAGCTCTAGTAGTTCTAAGATCATTTACTTCCAAAATAACTTTCTCAATCAAATTATGGTCATATCCCCTGTCAATAAACCTCTTCCTCAACTCTTCTATTTCCTTTTTATAACCATCTTCCATAGGGTTATACCTAGACGCTCTCATAAACTGACCTTTTAATATGTTATGAAAAATATGGTTGGGGTGCATGCTACCCCTGTGGAGAAGTGTATTTCAATGACATAACTTACGATGAATTGAAGTGTTAAGAAGTCCATTATCCAATTTAAACACATCTACGTCTAAGTAAGAAATTATGTTATCGGAATAGTTCAGGGTAAATTTCAAAAAATCAGTGGAGGAAATCATGAACTCTACAAAACTCCTAAGCATGTCTACATCCCCAAGCCAAATAAAAAAGAGGTCATCCACAAATCTACGGTATAAACCTACAAATTTTTTAAATAGATCTGACTTATATAGGAATTTATCCACCCATGCTGCCATAATGAGGTTGGCGTAGCTATTGGCACAAGATGTGCCCATAGCCACGCCATCCTTTTGAAGATAAAAATCTTCACCAAAAACAAACAAACAAAAAAGATTTGTGGATGACCTCTTTTTTATTTGGCTTGGGGATGTAGACATGCTTAGGAGTTTTGTAGAGTTCATGAATTCCTCCACAGATTTTTTGAAATTTACCCTGAACTATTCCGATAACAGAATTTCTTACTTAGATGTAGATGTGCTTAAATTGGATAATGGACTTCTTAACACTTCAATTCATCGTAAGTTATGTCATCGAAATACACTTCTCCACAGGGGTAGCATGCACCCCAACCATATTTTTCATAACATATTAAAAGGTCAGTTTATGAGAGTGTCTAGGTATAACCCTATGGAAGATGGTTATAAAAAGGAAATAGAAGAGTTGAGGAAGAGGTTTATTGACAGGGGATATGACCATAATTTGATTGAGAAAGTTATTTTGGGAGTAAATGATCTTAGAACTACTAGAGCTAGACCCTATTTTTCCGATCAACCCAGTCATTCTGAGGAAAGTTTGCAACCCTGTGGAATGGAAGTTAGGCCAGTAATGTCCTTCACCAGAGATACGAAGGAAGTGAGGGGAATGTTCTTTAAACACTGGGATATCTTACTATCCGATAGTGAGGTTGGTAGAATAGTAGGACCTCAACCAAAAATTATTTTTAAAAATAAACCTAACTTAAAGAGGTTATTATGTAAACCAAGGAACATAGGTTATAAGCAGATAGTTTCTAGATTAGGCAGGAATACAATACACTGCGGTAGGTGTAATCATTACAGCTACATTAACAAGGAGTTAACATTTGTACATCCGGTTACTGGATATACGTTTCATTTTAATACTGACACTAACTGCAATAGTAAAAATGTTGTTTATCTGGCAAGATGTGAAGCATGTCCTTCGTTTTATGTTGGGAAAACCAACAGGACTTTTAAAGATCGTATCAGGGAACACAGTTACCATATCAGGGTAGGATCAGAGTTTAATGCATTAGCCAAACATTGCAAGGCAACAGGTCCTAGTCATATTTTTAATTTTAGCATTATACAGCATTTAGCGACTAACTACAGAGGAGGTGATTTAATTAATCAGACCCTTGAATGTGAACTTAGATGGATCATTAGGTGGAAGGCGGATGAGCCTCCGCGCCTTAATGATAAAGTTCATATTAAACCTTTTTTGAAGGGTAGAAGGGTCTTTAGACCAAGATAACCTAACAATATAACAATACATTTATGTAAAGGTAGTCATCTGACACTGTATTTTTGCAAGTTTGTAAAGTGTCCTTATAGTTAATATACCATATTTTATCATTGTGTTATGTAAATATAACTTTTAAGCATTCACCAGTATGTTTTTTAAATATTTATTAGTAAGATTTTTATATTGTGTTTAGCGCGTCAAGTTTAGTGTATGACTTTAATTGGGACCCACCAATCACTGAATTGGGCGGACTATTTAAATGGATGTTATGGAGTGTTATTTGTAAAGTCTGAGGAAGCCTAACGGCGAAAGCGCTTACTATTTTTGTTATCCTGTGAATAAAGCTGTGTTTTTCCTTTTATACTTGGATCGTTGACTACGATTTCCTTCATGAGGAGTAGTACCTGTGGATTTTTGGAATATAACACTGTGTTTCATTGACTTGAGCAACACTGCGCAGCCATTTGTGACAGTGTTACATGGTGACTGACTTTCTTTATCTTTTTTTGCTTATGCTGTCTACAAGCTCTGTCGGCTTGCTATGCTAATTTTTGTTGTGTTAAAAGACTATTGACTGTTAACTCTCCAGGTAGGGATGGAGCACACAGACAACTATACTGTGTATGTAGAGATGCAAGGCCCACAACCCGTATCCGTCATGTACAGCCACCGATATCCCCCACCGTAGATATTAAAGGAATACAAACCATAATAGCAGCACAAACATACAGTCAGTCAATGACATCTGCATAACCACAACATCTCGCGTGGGAGACACAATTAAAGGCGGATGCATACTTGCATGCGTCGTATAAAGGAATACAACAGCCATGTTACATTTTTGAATGCAATACTCCATTATAATTCGTCGTCAGGACAGGGACACCCACATGTCGAACCAAATACTACACCCTACACACACAATCCACGGGTAACATTACTTCGAAATATACCTGTCGCCATGCATAGCGGTTGCAGTTACACATAACATAACACAATACAGACCATCTCCATGAAGGTAGGGCAAATAGTCAACGCCCAGGTGAGGAATCCAATTATACCCCAGTATCGATGCGTAATTTGCAAATGGAGTAGATGCACAGGTGATATGCACGTAATTACTCACTGAGGAACAGCAACTGGTGGGATGAATTCACATGTTGCAGGTATCGACGGATATAAGGATGACTCGCAGGATATTCAAACCGTATGCTTATACCGAACCAGCAGTGTACAACCGAAAGCGAAAGAAAACAGAAAAATGATACACGAAACGAAACACGGAACGAAACACCAACAAGGTATGTAGAACACATGATATGTACGCTTGTGTAACGCATGATGTGTATGACGAAGCTGTACTGTATGTGAATGGTGGTTGTAATTAATTACACTTGTCCGTAATGCAGAAAGTGGTGAAAGGTAGTTATGTAGTGATACCCTGCCGAGCATGCCAACGCTTGTGGACACCGTGTGTACAGCAGTGGGACATCATGTACACAGCGGAGACACCACAAGGGCTGCCACAGGGGGGCATTAGAGAGAACAATGCCATACCACACGCCGTTGCTGGCAGTGGATGTCCAACAAGGAAGTGCCATAGCAGGGGATAGGACATGTATGCATACTGTCACAGCACGCATGTGTATGGGCATATACCATTGATGTCATACGTAAGGTGCAGCCGACGTGCAAGTATGCCCTGCATTAGGGGATACTATGTGAAATATGTGTAATGTAAAGCTGTCTAGGTAGATATGACAGATATCATACACAGTATCACAGGCATATCATGCATAACACAGGTATCGCCTATTGGTATGTACAATAACAGGATACATATGGCCTGTAGGTATGGGACAGAGTAGTAGCATGATAGCTAGCCGAACTGGAAGGGACACCAAGTAACCATGCCCAAAGGACCTTTAGCAGCTGCACAGGTGCACAGTGGGCAACAATGCAGTCTGGCAGGTCCATGTGTAAACACATGTGCAGTGTACACCGTAGTGTCACCTCCCCATGGTAGTGTCCTGTGAACTGCAGAGGCGGGTGTCAATTGCACATCTACACAGTACCGCTGCTGCGGTGGTACCAGGACTACGTCTCACTCAAACAGCAAGGGAGGTATCACATGAACAGTGCTACTGTGTGTCCCTGCGGGATGTGCACAGGACCTATGTTCCACAGCATGGTGTGTGTTGTGTTTGTGGAAGTAACACAGAAGCCCAGCCCATGCAGTGTGGTGTGTGTGCACATATCCAGGAGCAGTCCGTTCACACTGCCCACCGCAGATGTCATGTATGAGGTGTATATGCATCAGTAATGTGGAGGACATGGGCCATGTCAGAGCAGAAGACACCCCTGAGTATGTGGTATGCAGATGTGTAAAGATGTGTTGTCCGTATGTCAGCCGCATATGTAAACCGTCTGAGCCTGGTAAACATCGTGGCATGACAATGTTGTGCCATGTAAAGCTGTAGCTGTTGTTGAAGGTACACCATAAATGTGGTATTGTACCCTTGACTGTGTGTAGATGTGTGTATTTCACAGGTACAATGGCAACCTATGTACCAGCATCACACAGAGTACAGATAGGTGTGGCCTTGCAGAAGGGTATCCATGCCACAGTGGAATATGGTAACCACAGGACTGTGTGTGGCATATGTATGTACAGCAACCATGTACAATGTGATATGTATGTACGGGACCAGTATCCATGTGATAGTCAGTGGGGGAATGTTGTTATGCAAAGGTGATGTGCATGCACCATGTGTCATGCATCCCGATGCCATGATACTCATATGATGTATCCGCCACACTGACACCCATATGGTTGGTATCGGTATGAGCTGGTGGAGCAATAATGGCACTTGGTATGTAGGCGTGGGATATCTAGGCATGGACAGTACTCTGTGACAGCGTGTTCTGTATGGAAGCATATAGTGAACATGAGGGGCCCCATGACTGAGGACTGTGTAATGCCATATGTACCTGACATGTAGTAGGTACTATGGTATGCTCGCACCACTGTGTGACCTGTCCATGAGCCACATAGCATAACATCCTGAGACACAGGGTATGATGTCCAGGTGGATGTGTAAGTTGCCAATACCAGACCGTGGAATGGTGCTGAAGGGCAATGTGAGGACAACGTCTGATGTGTCGGCCTCCATACCACCCCAACCACCCATGCAATGGTATGACAGGTGGCCAGCATGTGTATGTGCCGTGCTGTGGCATACAGAAGCCCAACATGGGTGCTAGGAAAGGCCTGGAGGCCATCAATGTGTGTGGGAATCACGTTCGTGAGGATGTGCCCCATTGCCATTCAGAATGGTCCAGTCATGGGTGTATGACTACAGTCCCACACGTGCAATGCAGTGCCACCTGTGGGTAGTGCGAGAAATGCCGCTGTGCGGCGGTCAGGGTACACAATGTTCGACAACAGGCTAGCAGTGAACATAGTGGCCTGGTGCGGAGACATATACCAAACAGGTTGGTGGGACATTACAGCCAGTGACATCGGAAGGTGTCATCGGGCCAGCGTCTCAGGACATATCGTGTGCATGTCAGTACTGTGTATGTGTCCACAGGGACACTACGATGTCCATGTATGGATTGTGACCCTGTAGTGAGTGAGAGGGTGTATTGTCAGTAAGTACGCCATCACCTGGCACGTTGCCAAAAGTAGCTCGGTCTGCAATGCCTGGGTAACTATTGTATATGACATCAGATGTGGATGTAGCCAAACAATACAGACATACCACCACAATGCCTGAGGCCCCACACCGCAGTGTGCGGCAGTCATGTTTAGGTAGCTAGCCTTGGAGTATGTGATCATGGACTTCGAGGACCCACCATGGCTGACAAGTGATGCACCCCACACATGTGAATGTACACCACTGTGCAACAGCCTGCACATGTGGTTGTACATCATATGTGCATGGAACAGGACCACCACAGTGGCGTCTGTGAACAGGTCAGTACCGCCACGTCTCTGTGTGGAATAGCATGGTGTCTGCAATTGTGTACATGCTACGGAAGCGCACTGTGGTATGTGTCAGCATATGTATGTGCACTGTCCATCTGCTGGGGTGTCATGCTGTTAACAGATGTCAACTGTCAGCAGATGTCAGTAGTACTGGTTGTAGTACACATGTTCCGTGTATGCTGCGATGGGTGTGTTTCCAGGGTGTGGCTAGCAGGGCCATGTAGCATATGTGTTTAATCCACCAAAGAGGGGATAACCCCAGGTGCGTCACACCAGTCACATGGAGGTATTGTGCATGCTAAGGGTAGTGTAGGTATGGTATGTGTTGTGTAATGTGTCATCCAGCTGAGCGGAGTGCATGACTCGAGCATGTGTAGGTACATGGGTGTCTATTCCAGGGAAGTGTGGGTAGCTGTCAGCACATGGCAGTATTAGCTGTCTGAGGCCCAATGTACAGTATAACAACACAGACGGTATGTAACCTGTGGTGTACAATGTCGACTCTGTCTCGTGTTACAATGTGTATAGCGGTCACAAACACGGGTATCTGCACATGGAGCACCTATGATGCATTGTGTTAGGCAACTATCCAGGATGTGTGCAAAACACTGTGTGATGTGTGAACCCCTCACCTGTGGGTGTTCCAGTCCAGGTATGTGCCTGGGAGGTACGATCTGTGTACAATCCGTACTCGCAGGCATGCTGCGCAGAGCATGGAGGCACGTCCCAGTCACCGCACAGATATGTGAGTGGTGCAATAGTGTGTGTGCCTCGCTTGTGTGCAGCACAGTGGAAGATGCAAGCATTGTCCCACATGACCCCATGCCGTGCCTGCCTGTTACAGCCCTGCCGGAGACAGTTATGTGAAACTGCCACAGAGGCAGTATAGCATGTAAAGATGTACATGTGTGCTCCACACCCCAGGCCGATGGCTGCAGGTCATGAGTGCCACAGCAGTGTGGTCGACCAGGACTGTTATAGCGGTCAGATACCACATGCTTGTACAATAACAGTTGGAGCATAGGCAACAGTTGCAGTGACACAGTAGGTCAATGTACAGTGTCCCTGTGTTCAGACCACTGCCTACTGTACACTTGGCTAGACACACACCCAGAGGGCTATAACACCGGTGAGCCATCACATGTCCCAGTACACGTAGTCTGTGTATTGCCATCACAGGGCAGTCACAATAACATGTTGTATGCGAGATATATTGTACCAGGTGATGTGTCATGTATGCGTATGTTGAGTTGCAGAGCTGTTCACCCATCCGCAACATCTCAGTGCATGATGCCTTGTGTAACATGATGTGTGGAACTGCGATGTGATCCACAACAGGGTCATCCGTGACTGGTGCGTTGTGAATGGTGTAACCCATGGGTCTGCGGGATATACACTGGTGCTGTCGGCTGCCATGCTGGGGGCCACCAGTGGTGCCTACAGTGGTCATACAGACATACTACATACATTGTACTGGCAGGAATGTCCATTGTTGTAGATGATGTGGTACTACGTGAAGGTAGGTGTGTGTTGTGAATGTTACCCATCCAGACATGACCGTCAGGTGCAGTCATGGTTGTCGACAGCATCACACCCATCCACAGCTGTCAGCACCCTGTCCCCAGAATGGGTAACAGTAGCCCTCGTACTGTGTGACTAATGTGCAGATGGCGGAACACCTACTACTGGCTGGCTAACAGTGTCATCTAGGAAGGCTATATGATGGCTGGAATACGCTGCTCTAATGTATAATTATGGTATCCCAATGAATTACATTGATTCACATATAGTAAGCCATGGCTGGCATGTAAACCGTGTACAACAATGACTGTGTGACAGACCCAACCAATGTGGAGCCGTGATGAACATGCACCCGTTAGATCATCAAATGAGGTACATTGCACGTAATGATGTACAACTGACAGCTATGGGCACAGCAGGGATGCAGACGCACATCCCCCACAGGCAGTACCGCTCCATGTTGGTAGGGGGGCATTGCACGGGTACATGTGACAGTTGCTGTATTGCCACATGTACGGCATATCCATCATATAGGGGTAGCACTGGTACGTGACTGTCGGACATGCCTGTACATACGACCATGTCCCACAGGATATGTGGTACGTGTGTACAACACATGTAGTACCTTCATCAAGCTGTGAAGTGTATGGCTGCCAGTGTACCTGTGTGACATGTTGTGCAATGGGTGCAAAGGTACGCAGTAGCGCATTACATGCCCACATGTCCTGCACAGGTGCATAGCCTGAACATACAATACAAATAGAGTGTTGGATAATAGCAAACCACAAGAGGTGATGGGTATGGGTGGCAATCCACTATCACCTTTCTGGGTAAGGTGTGCATGTCCATTACACATTAGCACCTGAGATGTTAGCAGTACAGCTGTACAGGGCGGCATGCATATTTGATTACAAATACCCTTGCGTGTTCCACCACTGGCCTGTTGACAGACAGACACCAACACAATGTGCAGCATTGACATGTGCACAGCACATCACCGCTGGCTACAGTAGAACAGGGTTACTGTGTTGACATGTGTACAGAACATCAGCGCCAGCCACAATCGAACACGGTATGTGTTGAACCCCACCGTCATTGTAGCCCATGCCACAGACAGACGTGTTATGCATCTGTGTATGTATGGCTGGGAATGGCCCTGGCCTAGCAGTATAGCTGTGTCAGTGTTGCGAACAACATACTGAATGGGCTGTGTGTGTGAGGTGTGCGTCATACGTGTATGGTCTGATGGATGATACCAGCAGTGCCCCCGCTATGTGAACATCCCTGTCCCCATAAATGAATACCTAGGCTGTGCTCAACACCATGGTCCCTGTGGGAGGGATGGTGCTGTGCAGTGCACCCGCTGACATGGTGGTGGCAGCAGGCACTGGATGTAGACATTTGTGGTACCCATGTCAGGCCGGGGTACCATCCATGTGCATGGAATATCACCGTGCGGGCACATACAGCACTGTGTTGAACAATATCACAGCACATAGCACCTGTCAGGGGTAATGTGTATGCATGGATGTGCGATACCAGCATGTACCATACACATCCCCACCAAGCAGCATGCTGCCTACATTGCAGAAGGCCATTGTCCACACCATGATGATAGACATGCGACATGTCCATATACCCATAGTAATGACATATGGAATGGACAGCCACCCTCCCAATACTGGTATCCCACAGGCGGGACACATCTCTGTGCCATGTATGTGATATACCCTGCCATACCATGCAGTCCTGTCCAGCAAGGCTGCACGTGCCATCACAGTCATACATGGTGCGATGGCCACATGGCACGTGCACTATCAACTGACCAGATCAGTAATGTGGCACTGATGCACCTTGTGGTGTCACAAGTGCTGTGTGTCAGGGTGTACAACGCGGCGCACATGCTATGTATGACCATCCCTGCTAATGTCATATGATTAGACATTGTCCCATGTGTATCACATGTGCAATACAGGCGAGCCGTGGCAGGTTATCCAACACCCGCACAGTGCTGAGTAGATGTATATGGCACAACACATGCATGTACAGGTGTCCATGTGTATGTGTGCAGTGCCACCGCTGACATCCATAACGGCTGCGTCTGTGATGCCTAGTGACATATACACACCATCCAGGTGAACAGTAGAACTGTGCACACATCGGGCCACGTGCTGATTGGTATGAACACAGGTGCAGGCAGGTACACATGTCCACAGCAGGTTACCATCTACATGGGGTATGTACAGTGTGATGGGTTGACACAGAGATATCATATGATACCCACTGCATAACAGTGTGACAGGTGTGACAGCAACACGTCAGCTGTGTCAGTGTCATGATGCGTCTCAGAGATTACTGTGCAGATGTCGTACATGTCATAGCAATGTATGTTCAGCGGTATGCCAGTACATCAGTGTGAATGTGACCTGTCACTATCATTATGTCTTACAGATAATGCCTTGTTCACGACTGCCAGCCTTCAGCCACCAGGAGGATGAAGTAATAATACCGTTGCTCCATGACAACTATGACCTGCTATTCAGCCATGTTCCACAGCAAGCGCAGCAGCAGGATGACCTGTGGCAGGATATGCGCAGGAGGGTGAATGACGTGGGTGGCAACAACCGCACCTACCAGCAGATACGCCGACACTGCACGGACCTCATACGGCACGCGAAACAGCGTGCCGCCGCAATCGCCAGAGAACAAGGTGGAACAGGTGGTGGGCCACCAACCCAGCCCCCACTCACACACGGAGGAGCTCCTGGCCAGTCTGGGGACACCCAGGGACAGCATGCAGAAACACTAGCCGCCATCGTGGAGGTGGGTGTCTCCCAACCAATGAGCCTGGAGCTGCCTGGTAAGTCAGTCTTGCATATGAGTATGATATCCACTGTAGTTGTAGGTGTCACTGTACATCATGTAAAGTAACAACACATGCCAGGTATATGGGCACACAAGCCGCATACTACAGTATGCTACGTTGTGTTTGCAGACGTGTGCATACCACATGCTATCACACAGGTACATGATGTGACATGCACAGTGCGAACTGTGGCTGTCATACAGTCATGGATAATGTTTATACTGTTGTGTTGCCCCTATACAGGTACCTCTGGCGTGTCGCACAGACATGGGTCCATCGCAGGTGAGACTGTTGTTAGTAACAGGCATGTTACAGTGTAAAGTTATTCACCATATGGCCAGGTATAACATGCACACCTGGGTTGTGTTCCAGTCACGGTATACAGGTTGCACCACCAGACACACACATGCCACCCGTGTGCAGTAGATACAACCGTTATCATACACCGGCATGAAACCACAGTACCTGTCAGTGTGATATGTGTGGTCAGCTATGCATACAACGGTGGAGGTGTTCTACAATGGATGCATATGTAGTATGCATTGGAACACCATTCGTGCTACGCACACAGTACCACACAGTGAGCAGTGATCTGGGCAGCACACAGGTGTCACCAATGTCACATATGCCCCTGCATTGTGTGCACACGTTATGACATGCCACCCGACATGTCCCACGCCTGTGGTGTTCTGTCTGCAATATTGTCACACCATCACATGACCTACACCTGACATAGCAAACATCCACACTGTTGTCTGCATAGCCCTCTGGATTGTGACACATCCGACATGTATGGGTGTATGTCACATGGGACACCACAGGAACGGGTACACGATGCCCATCACACACAATTGTCCAAGACCCAGTCACACATGGCCATGGGTGATAGCCACAGGCATGTTGCCACACAGTACGTCTGATGTGGATAGACACCGTTGCACATTGTCCACACATAGTGCGATCATAGCCGTAGTGGACCACCTGTACATTTGATGTGGTACAACAGACAACCAGAATGCCTGTCTGCAGCCACCGGAGGTGCCACCAATGTCTACCATATACGTGCTGTGGAACAGCATGACTGTGTTGCAGTCATGGCAATGCAATGTGTCCATGTTATGCATCGCACAGCAACATACATGTGTCCTGTTGCCATGCAGTGGCACAGTGCCTGTACTCCCCACTGTATAGCTATGTACACGGCTCACACTAACCACACCTGCACAGACATATTTGCTAAACATGTATTCTATCTGTAGGCTGTACACACAACACTGCACTGTGAAGCCCATTATGATGCGGTGCATGTGGCGGGACACCATTGTCACACATGTCCACATGTTACCGCACATGTCGGTGGATTACATGTCAAGGTAACGTCAGCCATGTGTACTGTTAACCTGTCTGTGGCCACATGGTGTATCACGGTGATGCATGCAAACTACCATGATTGTGTGTACTGCATGCCTACTGATATGACACCTGCTTGATGTAGTGTGCACCCCAGGGCAGTATGCATACTAACACTATTAATGTCTGGGCTGCATTCCCTGTGCTGTAGTGTGGGAATGCTGCATGCCATCTGCAATATCACATGCATGGTGTGTCTGCGTGTGTGTGTGTGTGTGTGCGTGTGTGTGTGTGTGTGTGTGTGTGTGTGTGTGTGTGTGTGTGTGTGTGTGTGTGTGTCTGCGTGTGTGTGTGTCTGCGTGTGTGTGTGTGTGTGTGTGTCTGCGTGTGTGTGTGTGTGTGTGTCTGCATGTGTGTGTGGGTCTGCGTGTGTGTAATGTACCTTACAGTATGTCTTTGTATTCACAGGTGGTGTAGGTGCGTTCCCCTCCTGCAGTCCATCTGATGTTAGTGTCCCCACAGATACTAGCAGTGATGACCATATGCATGAGGTACAGGCAGGGTTGTCAGGGGCAGAAGCTGTGCCATTGGTTACCATCCCACCTATGTCCCCCTCATCCCCGCACACGGTTCTGATGCCGACACATACCACATCACCGTTGCCCATAGAGGAAGGACAGTCAGTGTCTGTTGGCATTGAGCAGGATTGTGTGGTGGCTACAGAAGGTGTGCCTACACACCATGTTGCCAGTGTAATGACTGGTGATGTGCCACACAGGCATGTGGCTGGTGCTGCTCGTAGGAGGACCTCTGGCAGACATACACTTGCTGTACAGGGCGCAGCAGCTGGTATCACCAGACGCATGTTCCAGACTGTAATGGCAGCACAGGCATGTGCAGAACGGCAGAACCAAGAAGGGCAGAGGCTGCAGAGGGCTGCAATCCGTTCCCTAAATGACAACATCCAGTCATTGGCGAATGCTCAACAGCAGATTGCTAATGTACTGGATAGGTGATTAGGTGAGATGGTTGGAATCCTCGACCGAGGCATGGCAATCTGCGAGCGTGAGCTGTCTGTGCTGGAACACCTGGTAGGGGTGAGGTGTAGGACACGTGGGCATAGGCCAGCAACACCACCTAGTGTAGGTCGATGTGTGCGTGCCACCTCTCATGCCCACTCACACAGTGCCAGTAGCAGCAGCAGTGCAGCTGGTGCTACACCGACCACACCAGGACACAGCAGGCCACGTGGACATGGTCCTGGTCGGTCCAAGTGTGGATACGGTTCCAGCGGACATGTGTCATCGGAGAGTAGCCACTCTATACCTCCACCCGGTAGTGCCCGTGCGACCTCAGGCAGGCATGGGTCACGTGGCCGCAGACGGACACAGTGAGCCGTACAACCTGCACTGTACAGTCTGGGGCTGCCAATTATACCCCGTGTAGGCATCACATATGGCTGAACTGTGTACACACATACCCACACACGGCAGACACAACTGTAGGGCTCCACCACATCCACATGCATTCTGCACAGTCATGCCCAGTAAACTCACCGGCCCTTACACACACACATGATGTCATCCATTGGTGCAGCCTATGCCCCTGGCAGACATATCACCCTGTGCATATGATGAGGCCTCTGCTGCATCCCTGTCATCCACACCATCGGTGCAGGGTTATGCAAATATATTCTGATGCACAGGGTGGACAAGATAGTGAGAGGTGTATGTGATACCTGTGTATGCATAGCGTGTGATGTGTATGTTGTAGTGGTTGTGTATGAAAACTGACTGGTGCGTATGTGACGTGGGTTGTGTACTGTCAACATGCAGCAGACATACCATGTAGTGCAGGTGCAGCATGCATTGAGCTGTGTTCACGGTATGTGTGATGGTTACATGTGTAGCACCATGTTGGTTCTGATAACCTGAAACCCTCCTATGGTGTACTCGCATGTGCCTACAGTGAGCACTGTTATCGGTCCCCCATGTGTAGCTGTGGATTACCCACAGGCACATCTGTCAATATCAGCATACCACATGTACCCGCAACCTGCCTGGACACCTACATAGGTTCATAGGTGCATAGGTACATACTAGGCTATCTGCCCTACGGCATTTATAAGATTAGCCAGAGTGTTTGTAGCTTTCACCACCCCTTAGGATGAGGATACTATACCCATTAGTTTGCTGTGCCTCTGTCCAGCAGTGACACAGAGATGATTCCCGGGGTATACCTACGATCTCCCATCCACTCGTCAAGCTTTCTCTTGAACAGAATCAGTGAGGAGCTCTGCCTCACAAGGACTGGGAATCTGTTCCATAGTGTAGGGAGTCTCTGGGTGATGAACCTGTCCCTCCAGCACATCCTATTTATATCCGTGTTGAGGTTTGTGTCACTTGCTCTCGTGGCTCTGGTTGATTTGGATCTTATGAGGTGGAGCATGTCCATTAATTCCGGGTTGGACATGGCCTTGTATGTCAGGCACAGATCACCTCGGAGCAGACGGTATGCGACTGTATAGTGCCGGAGCCCCTTCAGTCGGGCAGCGTGTGACATATGTTTGAGCCCCTTTATCCTTTTGGTGGGGAATGTTTGGGGTCCTTCCAACTGCTGCAGGTGTTGGGTTAGGTACATTCCGTATGGGGCGTTGTACTCGATCATTGGTCTGATAAGGGAAGAGTACAGTGGTACAATGACCTCCCCTGATCTGGATGTGAATCCCTTCATGATCAGGTGGGCAATGTAGAAAGTCTTCCTAACCACATTGTAAATGTGAGTGTCAAAAGAGAGGTTACTGACAAGTTGGGTCCCCAGGTCCCTGATAACGTTGTCCATGTTTAATGGATTACCACCTATGTGGTAATTAGGGGTTACCTTGTTTTTCCCAAAGGGTATGACTATACCTTTCTTGGCATGTAGCATAAGGCCATGGCTCTGGCACCAGTTATCCATTTCTATGAGACCTCTGGTGGATGTCTGTGTCTGATGGGGTGCCGATTATGGTGCCCAGTTTGCAGTCATCTGCATACCTTGACAGCCACAACCCCCCATGTTTGCCTGCATGTCAGAAAGATAAATGCCGAACAGGAGGGGGCCCAGGACTGAGCCCTGTGGGACACCGCTAGTGACCGGCTTAGAGTCTGACATGGCACCAGGAACTCTAACCCTGTGGGTTCTGTCCTTGATCCGGTTTGCAACCCATCTTGTGACATATGGGTCTACATCTACGCTGGTGAGCTTTCCTATGATGCCTGCGTGGGGTATTGTGTCGAACGCTTTTGATAGGTCAAGGTAGTCTGTGTGAACTGCCTTACCCTCATCAATGGCCTTAGTGACTCTTCTGCAAAGGTTGACCAGGTTCAAGAGGCAGGATCTGCCCCTGACAAAGCCGACTTGGGTATGATCCAGTGTATGTAGGTCCCCAATGTCTTCATTTATGAGCTCCATTATGATCCCTGCCATAGCTTTGCAGACAAGGCTCGTCAAGCTTATAGGGCGGTAATGTCCAGGGTCCATAGAAGCACCGCCTTTGTGGAGTGGGACCACAGTTGCCGTACGCCATTATTTGGGTACATATCCTGTAGTAAGGCTAAGATTATACAGCAGCCTTATGTGCGGGTTTAGGTCCTCATTGAGGTCGTGTAGCACACAGCCGGGGACACTGTCCGGTCCCATTGATGCTGTGTTGTCCGCTTTAGAGAGAGCAGCTCTCACCTGGGCATCTGGGATGTTTGGGAGGCTAGACTCTGGTGGGATAGATATCTCTCCTCTTGGGGAGGAGGGAGGGGAGAAATATGCACGGAACCTGTCTGCCAGTATGTTGGCAATGTCTGTGGGTTCAGTGATCATTGTACCATTCTGGACTAATTCCGAGCATAACTGTGAGCTTCCACCCATGTTTCTACCATAGCTAAAGAAGGCCTTATGGTTGTCTTTTGTGTCTTTCGTGAGTCCTCTCCCACAGGTGGCCTTGGATGATTGTATGTGTGATCGTATTTTACTGCTAGTATTGATCAGAGATGCCTTCCCTGTTAGGGATTTTGCTCTGTCATGTAGTAGCTTTATCCTCTTGTTGTAGAGTTTGTTTATGGCTGGGGTCCACCAGACTGTGCGCCTGCCTTTGGTGGTAAGGGTCCTGATGTTATTAGGGATTGCTTGATCCATACATTCCTGGAGGTGCTCGTAGAAGGCATTTGTAAGGGTTTCAGCAGCGTGGGTTGTGTTTTCCAATGGCCCGGAGGCCTTGCAGGGTACCACTCCAGTCTTAAGAAGTGTGAGGTTTGCTTTTGAGAAGTTCTTCACCGTGGTCTTCTTTGCTGGGGTTGGGGGCGGGATGTGGATCTCCAGTGGTATTAATTTATGGTCTGATCTCACCGATGAGGGATATACATCCTGTGTGGAGCATGTCGTCCCCATGTGTGATGATCAGGTCTAGTATAGTTCCTCCTCTTGTGGGTATGGTGACTAGTTGTTCCATAGCATTTGGGTGTATGAACTCCAGGAACTTTGGCCTAGGGTGGTGGGTCTTGGGTAATGTTCCCGGTCTAAGTATGGGTAGGTGATGTCACCCAATATGATGGTGTTTGGAGTGACATTCATACTCTCCAGTGTCTTCAGGAAGGCTGTGTGGGTATCCTGAGTTTGAGAGGGTGGTCTGTAGCATGCTACAAACTGTAGGGCAGGTCTACCTATGGTTAATTGAACCTGGATGGTCTCCTCTGCTACGTGCGTTGCCACTAACCTGGAGGTGTGGGTATCCTTTATGCATATGGAGACTCCCCCTCCTTTTGTGGTTCGGTCCAGATTTGGGGCCAGAACACGTGATATGAGGTATAACCTGATAGTGCTGGGGTGCTCTCAGGAGCCTTGAACCAGGTTTCAGTCACAGCACAGACATCGATGTTCTCCATACTGAGGAGGGCTTTGAGGGCGTGCAACTTGGGGTGTAGACTACTGGCATTGAGCAATATTACCCTTAGTTCTTTCCAGGTTTGTTTTCTAGGGCGGTAGGTTTATCATTTGAGCCTTGCCTGAAAAAGGCATTATGGGGGTGGCAGGAGCCTTTGCCAATATCCGGAAGCCCAGGGGTTACAGGTGCAAGCCATCCCTTGTGAAGAAGCGTGGCTTGTCAAGCATGTCATCCCAGGCAAACAGACATTGGACCCCCTAGTCTGACACCGGTAATTAAGCCAATTATTAAAGGTGATCATTTTGACTCTGTATTGTGGCATCATTCTTGGTGAAGGTAGGATACTGCTCAGGGTCAGGGTCATACCGGCCTAGGCTACATAATCTGAGAGCCCTTCTATGTCTCTTTTCATGTAGTCCTGGGAGGTATGTCTCAGGTCGTTCACACCGGCATGGACAATGGCTTCGTCATACTTGTACATGCTGTGGAGTGACCTGAGTGTTTGTGTCATGTGGCGGATTCTAGTGCCCGACAGGCAGCCTACTGTGATCATTTCCTTGTTCAGTCTGGTGGGTGGGACGTCAGTGTGTCTGACTATGGCGTCACCTATAACAAGTGTTTCTGGCATTGTGTGTGGCCTTAAGGGCTGTGACTGTTTAGCACACTGACTTTGAGAACTATGTGTTGCATGTCCTATGTCTTGAGGAGGCAGTTGCTTGGGTGTCTGCTTTGGAGGCCTCTGTAGTTTTGGTATATGTTTGAACAGTGCCTCCAAGTATGCCTTTGTGTGTTTATGTGTTTATTTTGCAGTTGTGATAGTTCTATGTGAAACTGGGTTTCTGGTGTGCGTGGTGACCTTCTCCTCCTGTCTGGTCTTGCCGGTCCTGAGTTGAGAGAGCTCAGCCTCCAGTTTGGCTATATAGTTGCATCTCTCACATGTATTTCTGTTTTGTGGGGAAAGGTGTGGGTGTCTGTGTACATGAGGCAATTGTAACATTGCCTCAGGATGCCCAGATTCACCATCTGAACAGGAGAGGACGCTAGCAATTGACCCTTCCACATGCTAGAAAACGTGAATGTGTTTGCTGTGTAACTGAGTCAGAAGGGACCTATAGGGAAATGGGTACTCAAGGGGATTCTAGGCTAATGTAGTACTTTGTTTAGCATATATGTACTTTACCTATATAAGAATGCTTTAGGAGCAAGTGCTGAGCTTTTGTGATAGAGACTAGACAGTTTAGATTGCAAGTAGAGACGTTCTAAGGGAAAACTTGAAGAGCAGACTGTACGGAGCCAGACATTGTTTGACGTTGTTTACACAGTACATGACAAACATGTCCACACATATGCTGCACCTGACGCCTGTGGTCAGTGCCACAGGCTACAGTGGACAGAGACATCACATACATGGCAGGACACAGTACAGGTATGGTGACATTGTGCAGGTGTCGTACACAGCGTGCTGGCCACTGACCTCCGGTGTCACCTGTCAGCTGTGGTGCACTCTGTGCAGCAGTAGGATGCTGTACCAGTACAGGAATACGGCCACAGTTGCGGGGTGTACACCACTATGGCGCACACCCCATAGTGTGCAGATGGGGACACCTGCCTGTGTGGTCAGCACCCTCACAATACAATGCACCCACACGCCATGTCACAGGGGGCGGACTTGCACAGGTGGCCAGTATGGCTCACACCTATGGCATCGACAGGGTTGTGCAATGCAGCACCAGTACGGGATGGTCACCCTGTGTGGTTAGTGTCTGTTCACAACAGTATATCTGCATACACCCTCACACCAGGCAGCAGACATACAAACATGTTGACACACACACATAGTGGTGACCACACATGTATACATGGAGAGACAACGTGTTACATGTACTGCACCATCCACATCCATGCACCCCACACTGAGGTATGTACAGATCTCTACTATGGTGTACAGGGATGTGTGGCACGTGGGACATAGTCCCCCCGATATGTGGCATACATGGGCACAGATTCCTGCACACATGTCGGTGCTGGGAATGCCACACCCACCATATGAGACATGTGCAGGCGTGCAGCAGTATGTAGTGCATTATGCGTACCAACACTGTATCCGGCAGATGTGCCGATATATGCACTTGGGAGGTGGTAGGTGTTACAGTAGCCATGTGACATACAGTTGATGACACCTGACCGATGGGTATGCATTATGGCAGCACTGTCATGTTACAGGGACATAGCATACTGTATGCACATGGCAGGGTAGGATGGTGTGTGACACACCTGTGAGCCACCACCTGCACACATGCATGTGGACAGGTGTTTAAACACATGATGTACACACATACCACCATACATGCTGTTACTATGCCACCATATAACAGCCCCCATGATGGGTATGCATGTGGTAGGGAGTTGCAACTATGTTATGGACATCGGCCACTGCTCATGCATGGCTGCTCCATGCACAGTACACATGTCACATGTGTCCCCTGTTGCCATGTGTGTATGCATTGCTACATTTTGACATGTGTGTTGACATACATAGAACATGGACTGTGGTATGGTATCACAGCTGTCACAGGCGAACAATACAAGGGTATGTGTCCCAGTCAACACCACTACACCCTGTAGTGGGAGCATACCACAGACATGTGTCCACCTTCCATTTGTGTGTGTAGCACCGCATATGCCAGTGTTATGCATGTGGTACATCACAGGCTTCGTATGTGTCCTGTGTGCAATCCATGCACACAGCCAGACAATCACATGTATGACATATCCGGACGTTGGTTCACTCTGGTACAGCAGCAGTCATGTGTCATAGCTGTGTCAGGGCCGTGGTATGTGTGGAGCCGACCTGTCTATGTATACTGATATGGGCGGACCACATCACACATGTGGGATCATTGTTAGTACATGTGTACTCTGCACGACTGGTGTACACCGCTATACAGACCTGTGGACATATGTCACATGCTGTTGTTGGACCGTGAGGCATACTGCTGCACCGCTGACATGGTGCTGACATGGCAGCTACAGTGTTCACTGCAGTGTGTACATGTTTGACCTGCACCCATGACGCCTGTGATGTCATATGTGTGTGTACGAGTAACTGCATGTGTGACCACCTTGTGGGTGTGGACGGGTTTACCTGACCGTGACCTGCGGTGTGTACACACCGTCTGCATGCTGGATGGCGCGTAGCACATGCTAAGTGTGTGAGCATGCCTGGTTTGCTGTTGTGTAGGTGGACACACACGAAGTTCCACACTCTGCCCTTACATACTCACACTCCATGTGTATGCATGTCTGCACTTTGCAGATGCTAAGTGTGTGAGCATGCCCGGTAAGCAGTTGTGTAGATGGACACACAGTACAGTGCACACTGCGGCCGTCTGTGATCATACCCCGTGTGCATGTATGTTCCCCCTTTGCAACCGCCAAGTGTGTGAGCATGCCCGGGTTGCTGTTGTGTAGGTGGACACACACGACGTTCCACACTCTGCCCTTTCATGATTCAACCCCATGTGTATGCATGTCTGCACTCTGCAAATGCTAAGTGTGTGAGCATGCCCAGTAAGCAGTTGTGTAGATGGACACACAGTACAGTGCACACCGCACCCGTCTGTGATTATACCCCATGTGCATGCATGTTCCCCCTTTGCAACCGCCAAGTGTGTGAGCATGCCCGGGTTGCTGTTGTGTAGGTGGACACACACGATGTTCCACACTCTGCCCTTTCATGATTCAACCCCATGTGTATGCATGTCTGCACACACTCTGCCCTTTCATGATTCAACCCCATGTGTATGCATGTCTGTACTCTGCAAATGCTAAGTGTGTGAGCATGCCCAGTAAGCAGTTGTGTAGATGGACACACAGTACAGTGTACACCGCGCCCATCTATGATTATACCCCGTGTGCATGTATGTTCCCCCTTTGCAACCGCCAAGTGTGTGAGCATGCCCAGGTTGCTGTTGTGTAGGTGGACACACACGACATTCCACACTCTGCCCTTTCATGATTCAACCCCATGTGTATGCATGTCTGCACTCTGCAAATGCTAAGTGTGTGAGCATGCCCAGTAAGCAGTTGTGTAGATGGACACACAGTACAGTGCACACCGCGCCCATCTGTGATTATACCCCGTGTGCATGCATGTTCCCCCTTTGCAACCGCCAAGTGTGTGAGCATGCCCGGGTTGCTGTTGTGTAGGTGGACACACACGATGTTCCACACTCTGCCCTTTCATGATTCAACCCCATGTGTATGCATGTCTGCACACACTCTGCCCTTTCATGATTCAACCCCATGTGTATGCATGTCTGCACTCTGCAAATGCTAAGTGTGTGAGCATGCCCAGTAAGCAGTTGTGTAGATGGACACACAGTACAGTGCACACCGCGCCCGTCTGTGCTTATACCCCGTGTGCATGTATGTTCCTCCTTTGCAACCGCCAAGTGTGTGAGCATGCCCGGGTTGCTGTTGTGTAGGTGGACACACATGACGTTCCACACTCTGCCCTTTCATGATTCAACCCCATGTGTATGCATGTCTGCACTCTGCAAATGCTAAGTGGTGTGAGCATGCCCAGTAAGCAGTTGTGTAGATGGACACACAGTACAGTGCACACTGCGCCCTATTGTGAGTATGCCCCGTGTGCATGTATGTTTCCCCTTTACGACCGCTAGGTGTGTGGGCATGCCCAGTACGCCATGCATGGAGACACAGTAGAGTCGGCACCGACGTCTGATACTAGGCATGTAGCCATGGCCAATGACATCCTGCATTGCCATGGTGGTTGTCCAGGTGAGTTATATGTAGTTGCTATGCCACAATGGCTGCCTACATCATGCACGCCGGTTGCTCTCTCATAGGGTGTACTGTCTATGGTGCATCCCGTATCCATGTCGTGATGTTGTGCTCTGTAGGTAGTTAGTATTCCCGAGGGCAGCACTGCCGTGTTACTGTACGCCCACCTTGGGATAGCAACATGCTGTGTGACTGCGCACTCTGTCTTCATTCCCTATCGGCTGCCTTGCCTCTGCAGATGATATCACCCACCTAGGACTATGCCTCTTGACAGTGCTGTGCTCAGTAATCTCAGTAGCGCGTTCTGTAAATGCATCATGCTGTAGTGTGTTCGTGTAGGTAGGCGTAGGTTCAACTCCCGACCCTTCCCCGTGTGTGTGTGTGTGTGTGTGTGTGTTTCCAGCTGCCTCTGGAGATAGTAATACTTTTAGACACTTCACAACACATACCTTGGCTATCAGTGTCTATTCCTTTACGGATGCTGTCACCTGCCTAGAAGTATGCCTCTGACAGTGCTCTGCTCAGTAATCTCGGTAGCGGGTTCTGTAAATGCATCATGCTGTAGTGTGTTCATGTAGGTAGGCATAGGTTCAACTCCTGGCCCTTCCACGTGTGTGTTTGTGTGCGTGTTTCCAGCTGCCACTGGAGATAGTATTGCTTTTAGACGCTTCACAACAAATACCTTGGCTATCAGCGTCTATTCCTTTACGGGTGATGTCACCCACCTAGAAGTATGCCTCTGACAGTGCTGTGCTCAGCAATCTCGGTAGCGCATTCTGTAAATGCATCATGCTGTAGTGTGTTCATGTAGGTAGGTGTAGGTTCAACTCCTGGCCCTTCCCCTTGTGTGTGTGTGTTTCCAGCTGCCGCGGGAGATAGTAATGCTTTTAGACGCTTCACAGCACATACCTTGGCTATCAGCGTCTATTCCTTTACGGATGATGTCACCCGCCTAGAGTTATGCCTCTGACAGTGCTGTGCTCAGTAATCTCGGTAGCGCATTCTGTAAATGCATCATGCTGTAGCGTGTTCATGTAGGTAGGCATAGGTTCAACTCCCGGCCCTTCCCCTTGTGTGTGTGTGTGTGTTTCCAGCTGCCTCTGGAGATAGTAATGCTTTCAGATGCTTCACAACACATACATTTGCTATCGGCGTCTATTCCTTTGCGGATGATGTCACCCACCTAGACGTATGCCTCTGACAGTGCTGTGTTCAGTGCTCCGGGTAGCGCGTTCCGTACCTGTGTCATACTGTCGTGCGGTTGGGTAGGTAGGGGTAAGATCAATTCCCATGCCTGCCAGCTGTGTGTGTGTGTGTGTGTGTGTCTATGCTCCCAGCCACATGGGTTCATAGGTTATGGTTTTAGACGCTCCGCAGCACACATATATCCTGCTGACATCTCTGTGTTTGCGGATGTTGAGACGCAGCTAGTGGACTGCCTGTGTGCCTGCTGTGGTTAGCGACCTCCGTAGCGTGTTCTCCATGTGTGTCCTGCTGTGGTGTGATAGGGTAGTGATGTGTAGGTTCCACTACCGGCCTTGCCACATGTGTCTGTCTGTATCTCTCTCGATATATATATATATACATACATATGTTATGCCCATAGTGCTGCTCTTGCATGGACAGCTGTCTGTCCCATGTATCGCATATTTGCACGGCTGACACATAGAAATGTGATACGATGCATATCCAAACATTGTCCATGCAACGTCCATGTTCCGGGAGGTGTTGCACACCCTAGAGACATCTGCTGTATATCTTCACAGACAGCTATCCTTGCTGTACTGTCACTCTACTCGTACACGCCATAGACCTTGTGTATCATTGCCTGATTATGGTGTATGTATGTCTATCTGAGCTGTGTGCATGGTCGTGTGTATGTCCCATTATAATTGTCTGTGCAGGTGTCGCCACTATGGGTAATCCATGTAGACAGCTGTTTCATGTGCATTTCAGCACATACCTGTGGACAGTGCTACCCCTCCTATGGCAGCACATTCCATCATCTTGCAGTGGATACTAGTGTTTCCACACACATGTATCTGTGTCTGTTCATAACACTCCACCTCAGGGAGCGTATATCTGGACACGGCCTTATGTGATAGTGGGACACTCGGGGCCAGTCATGTCATGTTGCTCTTAGAAACATTGATAGTGGGCACAGTGATATGTTATGCATGCGTATGGCATTTCTGTCTGATTTGGTGTCTTCCTCGCATGTTCGTCGTTGCTTCCTGTCGTCAGTTATCATGAGGACGCCGGACTGTTACTGTTACGTGGAACACAGCGAACATATGAGGCAGACTTCTACACAATCTGCGTACATCTGTGCAGTTGCAGGGTATGTGTCTAATACAACATACCTACTGTCTGCCTACAATACACACACAGTGTGTGGCGGCATAACAGACCACATGACATTACTTTGTATTTGCATGGCACACCCACGCAGACAGTTGTATTCCTCACACAGGTCTACATCTGCTTATGCACACTACTTGTTCTTTCCTGTACCATATGTGTGCATCGTATTTGCGCTTCCTGTCAGTGGCTGGGCTCACGTACGACTATGGGGGCCTGGTAATTGTTATGTTGACACTTCATGGCACCCTGGGGGACACTTCACCTTTGTGTCTGATTACCTTCCACATTGACCTTCGTGGGGCATACGTTGTCATTCACAATTACCGGGGTAGGACATATACATGTTTGCACATTTGTCCTGCTGTCTTTCCTCCCACCTGTCCGCCTAGTATTGCCGGTTCAGTACATGTATTCTGGACAGGTAGCTCCTTCATACCCTGACCTGTTGTCATTATGTGTACACGCCCTGACGTTCGGCCATTGCCCTTGTTACATTTCGCATAGTGCTGTGCCTTCCTAGCTGATTGCTGCCAAGGCATTCCGGACTGTGCGGTGGGTGATAGGGAGCGCTATTTCCATTGCATGATTAGTGACACTCATAACATCCGTATTCATGGCTACGCCAGCATACCTCTCAAGTGTACCACGTTATGGGGGACGTACCTCATTTGGGGTCTTAAAAGGGTCATGCTCCTCGAAATTCCACAAAGTTCCACATTGAAAGGGTCTGTTACACATTCAGTGTGTTAGGAATGTTTAAGGTGAACTCCATGGTAAATTGACATTAATCATATTAATTCATTAAAGGATCTTCATTATACATGCAAACAGCGTATTTTAACCATCCTATGACCTTCCTAGTTGAAGTTGTTAGTAAGTCATTAGTATGTGTTCCACATTTTGTCCATTTGTTCCACATTATGGAGGCGAGTGTTCCTCATTTTGGTGATGGAAGGTTGGGAGCTATGTATGCCAGTATTCGCACAACGGTCTGACTTTGTATGGGGTATTTCTAATGTAGTCCCTATCTGTATTTCCTGTGCTATGCCTTACTGCAGTTGTGTTATTCCGACAGTTTTCCAGTTATGGGTGCCATCTTGGTCGTACGCAAGTCCATCCATGGGAATCGCCTACAGGACACTGGTATAGGGCAGTACATATTTCACACCTGCTTTCCGCATTATCCGGTGGATGCTTTGCACCATTAGTGGGGATTAAGGCATGTACTATACCCACATCCCTCCCACGGGGCGGGCCTATGGATTCTCTGCCAAACAACACCTAGGCCCATTTCTGCATACCCAGGTTCCCATGCCTGCAACCCTCGATGGTACACATTACACATGGTTAATGTGTGCGTTACTGGGATGTGGACGCACTTCTATGGACTCGCCACTCTGGGGATATCTGTCCATATGTCCTGCATTTCATGGACACATGTGTCATCAACCTTGAACAAGCTTTCATTGCATGTATAGCTGTTCTGTGGTTGCAGCTGTCACTTCTTTTGCGTCAATCGCAGCAGGGGTTGCGAATGGACCAATTTTTGGAGTCCTACAATGGACACCGGTGTGCATGTGTAAAGTGTAGAACTTGCTGGACTGTCACCTTCTGGCCAGTGTTTTTGACTGCTGCTGTATGTTCCCCATTCGCGGACGTCTGTTTGACTACCCATATTATCTATTACTTGGCATATTTATATCCATGTGTCATATATATGGGACGTAGGTCTGTTGTGTGTACATATATACATGTGAACCCCTCGTTTCATACCTTGCTTTGTTACTGTCTGTGGTTTACCTGTGTACACACATATATAACCATACCATACCTTTCCACTGTACAGGTTCTGGCAGAGTGTACGGATGGTTGGCCCTTTATCTTAGGTGTGTGTTACATTGACCTGTGTCTATCTGGTAATTTGCTGGCATTTCATGTGAGACTTACTTGATTCTATAGAAACTTGATTCTATAATTATGACGTGCTTCCACTGACTATATTTTTCTTTGTCTTCTGGAATCTTTCTATAACCAGTCCTTTTTGGACACTTTCTATTGTTGTTCATTTTTGTTTACATATATGACTACTTTGGTATGTTGTGCTATTATTGTGTGTGGAGCATTTCTCCCCGGGCCTCTACTGACACTGGACATATATCCAGCTAGCCTAGCCCAGTCAACAAATGTAAACCAACATAAAACGTACATAAACGTACGGTGGCACCTTCTGACAAGTAGGTCGGGTTACAGATGCATACCCTTTGTCAATCCCTGCTACTAACACACCCATTATTCTATCCACATTCTGTGTTTGTCTTATCACATATCATGTGTTTCTCACTATTTGTACCAATACTTTGCATGGCATTGTCCGGTTCCATACTTTCAGAGGCTGACAGTTTTGACACATGTATAACCTACGTGGAGGACACAGCATTAACTTACCCTGATGTGAGCGGATCACACACGCACAGGCGCACTTGCATTTCCTAATTGTGGGTTACGCGCAGGCGCACATGCATATCCATATTCTGGGTTACATATGTTTACTGAGTCTGTGTGATTATGTGGCCTGTATTAGTTGTGACTGTTCCAGTAACATATCTCTGATCCAGTTAATGGACGTGTGCGGAACACACTTTCACCTTTACACATGTAACTGTCTTTGCGGCACAGACGCATTACTTACACGTTCACATTTATATGTTCTATAGTTGTAATTCAAACAGGACTGCATTCATGTTGGCCGGTTGCTGTGACCACTACACGTTTGCTGTTCTGTCTCATTTATATGCATACCCATGGTACTTAGCTACATTAACATATTCCCACCCCCCACCCCCGCACTCACTTACGTCACAGGCATCCATTCTCCTGCTGGGAAAAGTGCGGTACTACATGTTACACATTCCCTATTCCCTACTGCTCTTGACCCAGGATGCATATGGCGTGACTGCAGGGATATTCAGATCACAGGGGCTTATAGCCCCAATGCATACAGGTCTTTGATTGTCAGGGTGTTCCTGTGGTGCTCTGGGTTTGGTCTTGTCTGCCTAGTGTACGGAACTGCCCTGACCGTGTACGAATGTCAGACGAGGCACATGGGCATGGTTTGTCCATGTCTATTATACCATAACCACCCCCATTATTCCTAACCGTGCACGCTGATTGGCCAGCGTGCCCGTTGTAGATCGGGTTATAGTAATGGCACGGTCCGTCGCACGGACCTATTTCCATTAGTATACCTCGGTATTTATAACCTGTCTCGCTATGTTACATGGGTTTAACATAGCGTGACAGCTTTAACTGAGCCACGGTGATGTCCGTTGCTTACTTTGGGGCAGTCTCGCTCTGCTACACACATTTAACATAGCGGGACAGGTTGTACAACACAACAACGGGGACACCGAGCTCTCCGTTGCTGTTTTGTATTGATTTGCTATGTTGACTGTGTTTTACATAGCGAGACAGTTTCGACATTAGCAACGGACATCTCGCGCAGTACGTCAGCACCGCCGCGGATGCCAGACATCTGCAGATGGGCAGCAGACAGGCATTATGCTGTGCTATTATGTCTGGGGATTAATAGTTTATTTTCCTAGATGATATGGCATAATAGCAATAACCCATGTCTGGGTGTGGGTACTGCTGTATTTACCCATGGTTGCCTTTGTTTGGTCCCTCGGGCATCGCCCTCGGGACCGCACCACATCTACCGTGGGTATATCCAGCATTACCCACACCCAGGCGTGGGTTATTGCTATGATATTCATTCCGTATGTACAGACACGAGTGTTTGGACAGCCAACAATAGCTTCTGCTATTGGCATACAATGCTGGGGGTGGTGCCGGTTATCATACATATGCCATGTTCTGCGTTTTTCCCATTCACACTTGTCTATCCTCTGTCCTCATTCATATGTGGATATTTATGTGGCACATGACTGAACTATGTATTACCTGCAGGTATGCTGTGTACAGTGCACATATGTGACGGTTGGTTACAGTGTATCTGTGTACCTACCTCTGTGATACTGGGGACTACCACACATCCTTCGCAGCATTACATGTGTATGTACATACTATTATTCGGTGGCCTGTGGAAGGTTGTCGGAGCACCGGTTACATGTGTCCCTATGTGTGCATGCATCGTGTTGGTCTTTGTCCGGCCTTCGTTGCTATCATGGGTTGGATGGTGGTGTTGGTGTGTGTTTGGGTTGTATTTATACTGCCGATATGTCAGTGGGGGGTGGGGTTGGCACGTGTTCCTCTTTGCAGGGGGCCCCATTATGGACATATGTGTCCTGCGTCGACACTTGACACGTGCCATATGTCCTGTGATATTGACACAGTTGTGTATGTCTTCCTGCATTACTACTTGCGTGTTACAGGCATTTTGTATCTGGTGCGCATGACTATTATGTTGGATAGCTTAGGCTATTCCCCTGCTATGACATAACCATTCATCCGGGCATTTATGTGTTATTCTATCCTTTCCATTGGCCGTGGGTGTTTTGCCATATGGAACAACACATATCTACAAGTGATGTCCCACCTTGACATTCTGTGCATGTGGCAACCCTGCTGGGGTGACCTGCTTGGTGGATGGCTGTTCCACCCTGTGTATTGTGTTTGACATGTCTGCATAGCTAATCATCGGTACAGTGGCTGCACATACTGCTTTGTCCAGATGTGTACAGTTATGGACACCGTGGCGTGTGAACACCTATGGGGTTTCGACAGGTCCGTAACCACACGAGGGATGTACACATTCTGCCGACACATTCACATGCAGCCATTTGGATATCAGTACCTGGGATGGGATGTTGACATGTGGGGTACATATTTGCACGCGTGTCACTGCCTAGGACAATACTTCCTACTACATCTGGGGTATACCCGCTGTGTGTAGGTGTGCAGCTGCGCAAGGCTGCTAGCTGGATTGGGTGGACAGTCAGACATGGGTGCAGGTTACGTACTATGACGGGGTTGTTGTGTATTACATTTGCATGCGTGGGTTCTGCTTCTGGATATTCCGATTCGGCATACGCCATCCTATATGTATGTGACGGTTACGTTGCTGTGTATAGCACGTTTTACTATACACGTTTGTCTGTGTTTGGGATATCTGGTTTCTTTCTGGTTGTTATATGGCCACGACTGCCCAGCTGTGTACTCTCACTACCACTGTGGGACTGCTGGTGACCATGCCCATGGGGCTAGTCATGTGTAGTTGCGGCGCGCTGACATGATGCAGTACATCTCCACTGGGTATGCCTGCTGACAGTGCATTGCGTGACGGACACGGTATTCTGTGTATCCTTTGTTCCGTGGACGGGAACATTTTGTACTTCGGGGATTTATGTTTGGTTCTCCATTTTGTGTGGACGGGTACAATGTTGCATACTCTGCATACGTTTCATTATCCATGGACACTGGTTGGTGCGGTTACTATTGCAGGCAGCCTGTGACAGTCAGCACTTTAGGTTGCTCATCGCCTGCCAGCTTGGCCACGCCTACGGGCGCATCCTACTTGGGCTCCCTGGACTTGCGCACGTGCCCTATGCACGTGGTTGTGGTTGTGGCGTACACTCAATACTATGCATGTGGCGCTGCTACGCCAGTTATATGCTGCAAAGCCGGCGCAAGCCTTACGTCGGCCTTGCGCCAAGCTTCATGAATCCGGAGGTATGTGTTTTTGGGATTCTCCAGTATTTGTATGACACCCCTATTCCCCTCCACATTTATCATGGTTTGTATGTGTATAATATTTTTCTATTTCCAATTTTAACACAATATTACAATCCCAGCCACCAGCCCATAAACCACCTCTGTCATAAATGTCTACAATGTCCAGTACTTTTCTACACAAAGTTTTCAAATGTCGTTTCAAACTCTTTCTTTCTACATCTGCTGTAATTGTACATGACTATTCTTTTTTGCTTCCCTATTAAATGCTTTAATCACATAGAGATTCCATGGGTTACAGTCTTTCTTTTTTCATATTTAACAAGAAAAACTTCGATTGGGAAAAAAAAACAGTCTCAGATATAATGTCACATAATGTCTCTTTGTTAATAAGAATAAATATGCTCTTACCTCGTGTGCTTTTACACCCACAATAGTTATTAAATTGTCCCATACTTCATGCCTGTCCAATTCTTTATATTCTTTATTTTGAATCCTTACCTTCCATTTTTCATTTTTTTCACCCTTCTTTTCTGCTACTCCATGTTTGCCTTCTTTTCCTTTCTCTGAATATGTTTTCTTGTACATTTCATCACTTTTCTTCAGGATTGTCTCTGAATCCTTTTTTATTTTCTCCATAATGTTCCCCCAGGAAACATCTCCTTCATTTTTTGGCTCATCTGCACCACTATTTTTTTAAGTAAATCCTCCCACAATCCTCCTTAATGGAGCATTATAATTAAACATCCATCATTTGCTGACTCATCACCATCAAACGGATTTCTTTGAAACATATCTTCAGAATCCTGCACACATTCTCTAGTCTGGATATTTACTTTTTCATCTATTGCTTTTACTATTCTATCATCTCGTTTTCTCTCCATCTGCTTCCCTGTTTCTCTGGGCTGCCTCTGCACCTGGAATGGAAACAGGAATTACTCCTCAAAAATGGGTCTCACATGCAACAATGGCAAGTAGTATATGTTCCCCAAAGCCCTGGCCAAATTTCCCCAAGTAGTATAAATACCACCTTGGGTGACTCCTACAAAAAGACTAGCCTTGTGGGACTAACCTAGTAAAAAAAAAGAGATAAATAAATAACTCAAAAATAAATACATTCAAGTTATTGATGGAACATGTTGAAACACAGGTGCCCAGGAGGAAGGTAGCTGGAATAAAGAAGCTGAATCATGACAAAGGAAAATCTTCTTTTTTAATACAAAATGGTGAGCACTTTCGCAATGGTAACCATTGCTTCATCAGACAGTCCATTCAAAGAGCAGCAGCACTTACATACTTTAATTCATTGCAAGGACAACATTCCTACCACTCAAAGTTAATTCAGCACTCAGCAATCAATTGCTATGGTTAAGTTTTGCCCTTGGTTAATTGCTAAAGTCAAAAAAATTCTGTTTATAAACCACATACACAAAATGTAAAGACAAGGACATGTGGATAAATATAAATGGAATACATAAAAAGTCAATGAATAAATACATATGCTCATTTTCCCCATTTAGTAACTACTTATGTGCATAGATATAAACATAAATATATAAATATATATATATATATATATATATATATATATATATATATATATATATATATAAAAGTATAAGTAGTACACATTCAACAGCTTAATGAATACATATATTCTGACTAATAGGTGAACATATTCTCCACCTATTAAATACATATACTTTAATGGATTCACTACTGAATGCTGAAATAACACAATCCTGAAGACCTAAATACCGAGACTATAAGCCCAAAACCCCACATTACCGAAATATTAAAACCGCCAAATTCAAAATCACAAAAGTACTACATACATACAGCACACACACAAACATACACACAGCCTCCCCCATAACCAAACAAACTACCCTACACTAAAGATAAGCAGGGGAGCTTTGCCCCCCTGCACCCCCCATGTGGAGGGCTGTGCCCCCCACCCCCCTACTTTAATATTCTAAGTCTGAGACTGCACAAACATACACACAAGGCAAACTCACACCCACACATTACAGCCCCTCACACACACACACACACACACACACACACACACACACACACACACACACACACACACACACACACACACCACAGTCACAACACACACTTACACACACTAAAGCCCCTCACAAACACACTTAAACACACATACTTACCTGGACCACAACACCAGAAGCGCTAACTCAAAATCCCTTAACATCGGGATTTTGATTTTCGCGCTTCTGGTCTTTCGGTAATGTGGGGTTTCGGCTACATTGTCTCGAGCTTTTGAAATTCGAGATTTTCAAATGTTCGAGATTCAGTAGTGTAACCACTTTAATACATACATCTCAACAAATAGTTGTCTTTAATGATATCTATGCTAAAAGCAGCTCAAGAAATACTGTCATATTGACCGAAAGCCCTGCATGTGTTTATGTGGTCTTTTCTTGTTAAAATGGTATTATTATTTCTTATTTTATTTTAACCTTCTAGATTTTAGCACTGGCTTCAATGGAACATTATCATTCAAACCCAAAATTCCATGAGCTCCTAAATGCAAAATCCATTTTACTTCCATATTTTCAGTAGTATTGACTATGTCCCCCATCCTATTGCTGACATTCTGGATGTGTAAGACCTGAAAGAAAAATGCATTGTCATCCCCCTTATCCAATGTATGCTTAGCCAAAGCACTATACAGTTGCCCTTTTCTAGTGCAGTAGAGGTGGTCCCTTATCAGTTCCCTAAGGTGACGGTTAGTTTTGCCAACATAGAAATGGAAACATGTTGTGCAGTGAGCTACATACACTACAGTCTTAGTATTGCAATCAGCAGAATTCCTTAGCTCGCATAGATGCCCTGTTTCAGGTTGCTTAAAAAACCTTGATTCATCTATATAAATGTACTGTGTACATTTTCCACATCTATGGGTACCATTCACTATGTTATCCATCAGAACAGGTGTCCTTGGATATCAAAGCTGCTGTTTCAGATTTTTTTTATTTCTAAATGCAAAATGTGGTTGTCCACCCACTATGTTGGTAGTATCCTTATCTACTAACAACATATGCCAATTTTATTGTATGATGATTTCAAACAGTTTTGCATCCCTTGTATATGGTAAAACCATCGGAATGTATGGTAGTACACTATTCCTAATACCTATCCAGTCACTACCTACTCTATCAGGGTAGTAGGGCTTAGCTTTACCTTTTCTTTCTTTGTGTACATTACGGTACACCTTATCAATTTCATGTTCACTATATCCCCTATTAATGAAACCTGTTCTTAGCTTAGTTAACTTATTTCTATACACTTCCTCTTGACAACATAGGCGAGATGTTCTCATTGCCTGGCCTCTGATTATGTTAGGAAAAATCCTGGGGTTATGCATACTGTTTCTGTGTAGAAAAGATGGTCTGTAACATTGTTTCCTATGTAGTATTGTAGACCATTGGTCATTTTCTCTGTATATGGTAATGTCCAGGAAGTCTAAACTCATCTCAGAACAGTTCATCATGAACTTTGGAAAGTCACTAGTAGTATTTAGGTATGCATACAGGGATTTAAATTGTTCACCATCACCTTTCCAAAAAATAAAAAGATTGTCTACGAAACACCTATAAAAGGCTATTTGGGGATTACCTAATAGATGTTCATATTTCCAGTTAACCATAACCAGGTTTGCACATGTGTTGGCACAACTTGTGCCCATTGCAATTCCTGACAACTGCTTATAGCATATGCCATTGAACATAAATATGTTGTGCTCAAGCACTAATTCTAGTAACATACAGAGAAAGCCTATCTTAGTATTAGAGAACTTCCCTGCCTTCTCAACACTGATTTCACCATGCTTATCCCCTGGTCATTGGGCACACTTGTAAATAAAGGCATTACATCTAATGTGGCCAACATCTCCGTATCTGTTGTTCCCATTTGCTTCACTGCCCCATAAAGGTCCACTAAAAACTGTTCTGTGTCTTTCAAGACATATACATATTCATTAAGTGCTGTCTTCAGTTCCTTATCCAGGTATATAGAGATAGGTTCCGTTAGCCATCCTGCCTCTGCTACTATAGGTCTAAATTTTGGGTTATATGGGTCTTTATGTATCTTGGGGAGGCCATGGATTTGAGGTATGAGTGGATTTTCAACACCGAAATAATTAAAAAGATCTCTACTTAATAGTTCCATACACATGCATTCATATAAAGTATAGCAATCTGTTAACTCATTTCAAACACAATTGTTGTTGGTACTTCAGCATATACATTTGAATCCAATAACATTTCTTGTATAGCTGTAATATAAAAGTCAGTATTCAATATCAACACTGGTCCCCCTTTGTCAGCGGGTCTTATAACTATGCTATCATTAATCTGCAAGTCACACAATGATTTATACTCACTCTTTGGCAAGTTATACTTTCCTTCTTCTAAAAAACTATAATTTCCTCTGCTATAAATGTCATTTTCACAAGCTTTTAAGAAGGTTTCTATATTATGCAGCAATATTAGCATTCCATAGATGTGGAAAATGTACACAGTGCATTTATATAGATAAATCAAGATGTTTTAAGCACCCTGATACAGGGTGTCTATGGGAGCTAAGGAATACTGCTGATTGCAATACTAAGAATGTAGTGTATGTAGCTCACTGCACAACATGTTTCCATTTCTATGTTGGCAAAACTAACCATCACCTTAGGGAATGAATAAGGGACCACCTCGACTGCACTAGAAAAGTGCAACTGTATAGTGCTTTGGCTAAGCATACATTGGATAAGGGGGATGACCATACATTTTTCTTTCAAGTCTTACACATCCAGAATGTCAGCAATAGGATGGGGGATATAGTCAATACTACTGATAATATGGAAGTAAAATGGATTTTGCGTTTAGGAGCACATAGAATTTTGGGATTGAACGATAGTGTTCCATTGAAGCCAGTGCTAAAATCTAGAAGGTTAAAATAAAATAAGAAATAAGAAATAATAATACCATTTTAACAAGAGAAGACCACATAAACACATGCAGGGCTTTGGGTCAATATGACAGTATTTCTTGAGCTGCTTTTAGCATAGATATCATTAAAGACAAGCATTTGTTGAGATGTATGTATTAAAGTATATAAATTTACTAGGTGGACAACGTGTGCATTTATTAGGCAGAATATATGCATTCATTAAGCTGCTGAATGTGTACTGCTTATACTTTTATAGGTTAGGCTAGCACAGACAGGGTATACACCAACTGGCAACAGCTGCTTGTCAACTGTGGTATAAGTTTGTTAATGTATGTTTTGAATCAGTTGACCTGCTTTCACACGAGCTTTCAATATTATGGTGTTTATTGTTCAAGTGTTATAATAAATGGTCACACAGGTAATCCTTTTATTCAGACAGTCTTTGGGACAATCGGCTTTTGCCAGAAACAGATAACATAATTATATAGAATCAAAAGCTTGTAAATTAATCATAGTCCTTGAAATATCATGCTTTGCAAGAAAGTGATTTGAGTAACACTGGAGAATGAGATGAAAGAACACAATGATATATGACAAATCAATATTTCAAACAACTACTTAAGGAAAGTTAAAAAATATAAAACTGTTAATCAAGATATGATAGAAGCAGTTGATATTCCTACTACAACAGTGAATCTGAAAAGCATTCCAAAGAATGTGTCAAGTCATATTCTGTCTGCATCTCATCTAGTATATGATGTAAAAATGACAAATTGCATGCAGAGTGTTGTTACACTCTGCACAGTCAAATGGGAAGACAAAATACAAGAGTCTCATGAAAATATACTTGAGAAAAATGGGGAATGATGATGAAAACTGTGGCAGACACCTTCCCTCAGTAAAGTGTGTAATGGAAATTGAAATAATGTTAAAGGAAGCCACAAATGATTTGGCAAACTTACAAGAGAATATAGAAGACAAAATTGAAATAGTACTTCAGTAGATGGAACAGTTGGTCACCATCATGTCAAGAAATGCCAAGATGAGTTTGGAGCTGCAGTAACCTAACAAAGAAAAGCTGTTGAAGACTGTATGTGAACTAATTGTGACAGAAGGCAGATCAGCTGTGAAGAAGAGTTTGCAGAATGAATGGTGGACCAGCAGAAATTGAAATATGAATTAAAGCATTGACTAGAACAGTTGAAACATTTTTACAGATTCATACAGTAACCACATGAAGCTAACAGCTGGCATAAAAATATGTAGTAAGTGTATAATACAGGATGTGACTTCGACTGAATCCAAGCTAAAGGAACATGTAGAAGAAATTATTGCTAAGATGAAATCAGTGAAGAAAATATTAAGTGTTGAGATGAAATGGATGATTAAGGAAATTGTAGAAGAAAACTATTGCTGGTTTGAGGTACTTAAGAGTTGTCCTTACCAATATTTTCTCCAGGAAAAAGCAGCTGAATACATTAATGAAAGAGAATGTCAAGTTACTTGCTCAGCTCATGAAAGAAAGACAGAAAGCAATAGAGATAATGATTCTCTTTAAGTAGATTCTGACCAGAGAAGGTGCTTAGAGAAGTAACCAGAATGCTATGACAGACCGAAAATGGAAAATAATAATTTTCAGGTAAAGATTTAAGAATTGGAAATTGCAGATAACATGCTGAAATGAGACTATCAAACCCTGTAGGTTGTTGTGGACAGAAAGATGAAGAACCATGTAACAAATAAATACAATAAAGAAGAATTTCAGGGATACAAAGAAAGTGGAAAATGTTTGGCTAGTAGAGCATCCAATGGTGATCTAGTTAAAGAGAACAATTTTCTAAAGAAGGAAATAATTTTTTTCACTTCAGTTTTGCAACAAACATAAGTGCAGGAGGCTGGTGGGAATGTTATATCATTTTGTAAAGTAAAATTAAACTATTATGTAAGCCTAGCCACAAGGATTTGCCAATGAAGATGATATTCATCATCCCAACAAAACCTTTCATTCCCCAGGTCTTAGCTAGGGTTTTATGTGATGTAGTAACAGCACCCCTTACTGACCAACACTGCTAGGGTAGTTATATTATCTACAAAAATAAATTCTATAGGAAGTCATATTTGCACAGGCTCCTCTTTAAGAGAGCCCAAGGCAAGTACAAAGAATGAAAAGCTGAGGATTTTGAACATGTTCTGAAGAAATATTTACCTACTGCTTAGAAGCACAGATGAAATAAAGTGCGAACTGATAATGAGTAGGGAAAAGTAAATTAAATATCTTAAGCTATTTTGCAGCAGTTATGCATATTTTTTTGCCGAAAACTGTTTGGCATGGTGCCCACATGTCAGAAAAGGTGAGATAGATACCCTCACAGTTTATTTAGGGTTAGATATTTAGTTAGAAAAGTCAATGCATTATTAAATAGTTGCCTAAAATTTAAAAGAAAACCTACCCCAAAATAACTGAAAGTTAAATGTTCTGTTGCTTAATAGCGTGTTATTTCATTTCTCCCTCTCACTAATGTAAATGGCTTCTAGATGCACTCCATTTTCTTAAGATGCAGAAGGAACCACAGTATTTTATGTTTAGCCTGACATAGCTATCCACAGCTCTTTTTTAAACACCTTTACTGAATTATCACTTGTGACATAGGCACATTTACATTTATTCAAAAGTAATCACACTCTGTTAACAAATTAACATTAACAAACATTATACTTCACATATATTGCTATATATCAAGCAAACAGAACTTCTTCTTTTCCTCCCAAAATCTCTACAACATTGCAAAAACTCCTTCTTAGTCACATCTCTCAATAACGTCACTATCTCTGTAGAAGCACATACTAGACTTCTTGGCATTTATATTGATGATCAACTAAAATCTGATGTTCACATTCACCAATCTATCAAAAAAAACTACACTAAAAACTAGGCCTATTATATAGGAATAAAAATACATCACAAAGAATACAAAACGTTCATTAGCACAGGCTTTTCTATTGCCTATTCTATTCTATGCAGCAACCATACTCTTTAATCTCCAGTCTAACTTCATGATCAAACTAGAATCCACCTACAATAAAATTTCTAGGTTTGCAGGAAATCTCCCCTACTGCTCCCATCATTGCACTGCCTTAAAAATCCTACAATAACCTGAACTACATAACCAACTTCTACTTCCACAGCTCCATCTCACCCACTCTTTACTAACTAATGCCTCCTGTTGCCCCACTGTCTCTACCCTAATCTCCCCCTATAGCCCCAAACATTATCTCCGAAGTACAGGCCAGAATCTCCTGGAAGTATATAAGTCCAACAGGCAAATTGATAAACTTCTATATAGTCACACCAATGCTTGTACCTGGAATAACCAGACTGTAGAGCAATCACTGACACTCTCTCTTTTAAAAAAGCACTAAAAGATTATATACTTTATAGTTGGACCTGCCACTGCCCCTCTACAACCTCACCTCTTAATCCACAGTCTTTCTCTCCTATTTGCCCTCTTAGATATACAGATATTGTGTAATGTACATTTCACTTATTAACTGGATAAATATTTCCTAGAAAGTTGCTAAAAATATTTTTCTGTGTTAAGACTACTTTTTTCTTATTGTTCTCAAGTCTTAATGTGTAAACTGTTGCACTGGTTGTTCATAGGTTTTGTATCTTCTGTCAACATATCTGTATAAGTTTTTCTTTACATATCTGTAATCTGTTGGAGCTTTTCTCCTTGGATCTCTGCTGAAAAAGAGTTTTTTGCCCAATCAGACTAACCCGGTTAACAAATGCCAAATAAATAAATAAATATCATATAACCTAAACAACATTACATAAATTATTGAATTCCTGTTCCTTTTCTTAACAAGAAACATCTTTATTAAACCATTACTTACAGCATAAGCAATCATGCATTTATATACAGGAAATGAAAACAAACTACACAGACACCATCTTAGTTACAAGCATTCTACATCACAAACCATACTGACACACACCCAGTTGCAAACATTATAGCTCTTGTTTCAATATGAGATAAGCACTGGCATCAGTCATTTAAATGTAGCTAACATCATTCCACAACAGAAGTCTCTAGCCTTTTATAGACAGATTATACTAACAGCTGTAGACACTTTTTCTTGCAGCTTAAGATAAAAACAAATACAGTCTGGAGAACACATAAACCTGTGGGCAGAGTTAGCAGAACATACTGCAAACAGAACTGCTCCATTTTTCTGTTTCGTTCTTTCTTTTGTTTTCTTTCTTTCTTTCTTCACTCTTTCTTTTACGAATGAAAGTGGAATGCACTCTCACTAGCAATTTCTGACAAGATAATGAACATCGCCAGCATAAGAGGTTTACTCTGTCAGAAAGTTGTTATTGTCAGAGCAAATAAAGGCAGTGTGTGCGTGAATGTGACTGTTTTACTACAGAGTTACCAAAAAGCTCAGCCTAGATCTGGTTTATAACTGAATATTCAGATACCTGCTCCAGAAATGCCACATTGTTTCACGGATATAACCTCACATTGTTTGGCACCCCCACCCCCCCTTACTATATATACTAACGCCAGGGTTGCACTACATTGGGGAAAAGGCCATATATAACTTTCAGTGAAATCCAAATGGTCTGTCCATCTACTAAGGCTATTTGGATCAGCAGATATGCAGATAACAAAAAATGATTGTATAATTACCAGTATCAACAATCACCATATCATCCAAGGTTATCTGGACAATACCTTCTTGTGGACTGCTGCTACCATGGGTATGAAATGTACTGCCCAAAAGTGCATAGTGATGCACCTTGATAGACTCAAGTGTCACCTTTTTGATAACACCTCATTATGCAAGATTAGCCTTATAAGGCATCTGTGGCTTTTGCTGCATTCAACTTTTAACTGTGATGAGCACATCAAATTAGTTTCAAGAAGATGCCATGGTATAATTAAATATATCCTGAGGTGTATAACCAGTAGAGATAAACAAGTACTTATACCGCTATTTGTCATGGCTAGACCTCTCAGGATTAAGTTTACTGCAAGTCCAGCACTCCAAATAGTTTAAACAGGAAAATGAAAATGAGAATCACAATAACCATAAAACATCAAGTAACTAGTTGAAAATGGTAGAAAAAATGAAGACGCTCCCATACAGTATATTCACTTGTTTCTTCTGAGATTATATTCAAGGCAGATGAGTGCAAAATATTCAGTCAGAGCAAGTTTACTTATACCTCTTTAACTCAGCATTGTTACATGAATTCAACATTTCAATAGGTGATCTTAAGAGAATTGTAGCCAATGGGGAAATGGACCAATCACAACTAGAGGTGGGACTAGTTGGCCAATGGTTTGGAGGGCTAGTCTAATGGATTAGCTTACACTTTATTGTGCCATTATTTTATTTTATTTTCAGCATGGTGCGAAATGGCTAGCTTGTATGTGAACATAGATCTTAAACTGGTGAAATGGCTAGTTTGTATATGAACCTACATAATACACTGGTTATCTGAAAAGAACTGCCTATTGCTGTTGTGCTTTTTTCCCCATTTTGGCCTCTTTCTTACAACATCTTATAAAACACAAACTTCTCAAACATAAAATTTGGACATATAAAGTATGAGTCTGATATACAACCTTTATTTTCTTTATCTTTATTCTAAAGAGTCTAGGTGCAGCATCTAATCAAATAAAATCAAATAAATTTCAGTAATGTTCAGGTAAGAACTATATTAGAAGCTAGCATGTTCACTTTGGGTCAGTGCTTTCACTGTGGCTTCATTGAATCTGCCTGGTGGATGAATGCAATCACATAGTCAAAAAATGTTATTTTCTTTTCCTTGAAATGAAGGAGTAATCAAAATATAAAAAACAGTATAATACGTAAAAATCACCAGTGTCCCAAAAGAGTCAGCAGCCACAAATGGAAATCCACTTAACGCACTTTTATTTAATAACAAGAATGAGCGTTTTCGCCGTTGTCCTACAGTGGCTTCTTCAGAGGAAACAATAAAAAAGCGCCAATTTTTTAAAAAAGCTTTAAATCCCCTTGAAGTTACATCACGTCACTTCCATGAACCAGTTAAAGGTACATGTGCACCTAAAATAAGGTGCAATGTAAATAACAGGAAATATTTTTTATTTTATACATAAAAATGCAAAAATTTAAGAAAGTAGTACATTTTATCTATCACGTATCTATTGTAAAACACATGTAAAACATCAATCATCAGGGGTAGAGTACTGATACATTCAACGTGCACAGATATCAAGTCATTCATTATAATAGTGCGCCGTACAATTCCTTAAAAGTACATCCTCATTAATATTAAGCTTTTGGATGACCTTAAAAAATATTAAGCTTAGGGAGGCCATCAAAGAATACCCATCCCTAGCTAACCAAAAAGTTTCCTAAAAATTAAAACAGATGAAAGATCTAAATAACAATAAAATGACAAAGCAAGGGTGACCAGCTGTATATCATGTCACTGAAAATTAAAAAATGTAAAATGTGCTAATACCAAATAGAGCACTAGCAGTGCCATCTATCACCTTGCTGGATAAAACAAGTACTTAAATAAAACAAAAACTTAGCACATCTACGCCTGACAAAAAACTTATTAAGTAAGCCACTGGTAGAAGTACTCTAATCATCTCAAGAAGCTTTTCAGTTTTAAAATGCAAGCAATGTTACAATTTTCATTAATTCCAGGGGGGCAAAATGCATCCAATTTGAGCTGCCACTCTAATTCACGTGTTTCTAGTATTAATGAATGTGGCCCACCTCTACTATTTTGAGGCACATGGTCAATAGCTGTAAAATAAAAATTGTGTCCTGGGTTCTTAGAAATATGCTTTGCTAACGCATTTTCATCTTTGTTCTTTTTTATTGCATATACATGCTGATAAATTCTCTCCCGCACTTTACGGGCGGTTTTGCCGATGTAAAAAGCTGGGCAACTATCACAGCTAGCAAGATAAATAATAGATTTTGTATCACAGTTGATTTTATGATGAATATAATATTTTTTTATTTCTAACTGTGAATGTATTCCCTGTTTTAAGGTATTTGCACCAATTACAACAGCCACATGTAAATGTGCCCTTTTGTCTAGAGAAAAAATTAGTGTCCTTGTTCCTTTCCAATAAACTTTTGAGGTTACTACCTCTTCTATATACAACCTTGGGGTGATCACCCAATCTTTCAAACAGATGTGCGTTGCTTCTAATGAAGTGCCAATTTTTCTGTATAATTGCCAGAATCTGTTGAGAGTTGATATTGTAAGTTGTAATGAAACAAGTGGAATGAGGTACCTCCATCCGCACTATTTCAGTTCTAGGGTAATCCTTTGAATTAATACTAGAATCGATTTCTAAAAAGTTAGTAATTACGCTAGAAGTAATATGGTTTGCTTTGAACAATAATGGTTTATAAAAAACATTTGTCCTTTTAGTTTTAACCTCTTGAATAAGTTCATCTAAAAAGGTAGGAGGGTACCCACAGTTCAAAAACATACCCTCCAAAAGTTGGCACTCCTCATAAAACAATTGCTCTGTACTGCACATCCTAACAGCCCTGATAAGCTGCCCCTTGACGATAGAACGCTTTTGTTTGAACGGGTAGAAACTAGTATAGTGAAGTAGTGAATTGCAATAAGTGGGTTTCCTGAAAATACAAGAAGCAAATTCTGAATGGGTATTATCCTTGACCAGCTTGACGTCAAGGTAATCAATCTCTACCGTAGAAAATTGATAGGTTAATTTCAAGAAATTCGTAGTCCCATTTAAATATTGGATAAACTCTTCAGCCAAATCACCATTCCCTTGGTAAAGAATAAAAATATCATCATGGAATCTGGTATAAAATTTAATATGTTGTTTATATTGAGGTGTGTTCAAAATGAATTTCTTTTCCCAGTAGGCTACAAATAAGTTCACCACACTGGCCCCACATGGGGAACCCATTGCAATTCCTTGTTTTTGGAGGTAATATTCTCTATTAAAAATAAAAAAAATAGATGTTAAGACAATATCTAATACCTCCGTAACAACGCTAATTTCCCTTTTGGTGGCCTTTAAGTCTATAAGCATGAGTTCTATCCACTCTATAGCCTCTTGATGAGGGATGGACATGTATAAGTCGACAGCATCTATTGTTAAAAAATTATAAGAGTTGTCGAACTCAAGGCTGTTAATGTTGGACAGAAAGTACCAAGAGTCTTTGCAGATCTCTGGGATGTTTTTTAGATATTTAGAGAGAATACCATCAATCAAGCGTGCACATGGATGAGTTATAGAAGCCCTGCCATCCACAAGGACCCTCATAGGAGGATTATTCAGGTCCTTGTGGATCTTTGGTACTCCAAAGATTACCGGGACTTTGGGGGTACTGATATCAATGAAATTATATGTATCCAAATCAATTCTGCCCGAAAGAAACAAGTCCCTAAAATAACCTCTAATTTTATTATAAATACCGTTTATTTCACTCAAAGAGGACAGGGTGTATGCGGGTGTCTCCAGAACCTGCAGCATTTTTTCATTATACTCAAAGTTGTCAAAGACAACTAATCCGCCCCCTTTATCAGGCTTGATAACTCTAATGTGCAGATTACTTAGATTGTTAAGTGCTACTAGTTGTTCTTTTGATGTATTCCACCTCTTTGTACCTATAGTAGAATGATTAACAACATCCATATGTCGGAAATCCAACTTGCAGACATTTTCAAACAAATATAGGTCAGGGTGTAAGGGAGGGTTAAATGTGCTAGCAAGTTTAAGAGAACCGGTGTCATAAGATGTAGTGTTACCAAACAGGACATCAAAATTAAGTTTGCGTACAAAACATTTTAAATCTATGATGGTCTGTGCTATATTACAAGGTCTAGCAGGCACAAAAGAGTTCCCAAAGGCAAGGAGCTCAACTAAAGAAGATTCTATTTCAATACTAGCGAAGTTGTAAATCTTAAAATCACCTTTAATATTAATCAATACCTTTGGGTAGTCTTCACCCAGAACAGAACCATTGTCCTCAAATGACACAGGTGAAATTATTTCCTGTCGTTGTTCTTGCCCATTAGTGGTCGTTGGTTGTATTGTCCTAAAAAATTACCCTGGTTGTTGTTGTTGCCAGGGTTAAAATATCGATCCCTATTGTAGTGCCTGGGCAACAACAAACGGGGTAATTTTTTAGGACAATACAACCACCGACCACTAATGGGCAAGAACAACGACAGGAAATAATTTCACCTGTGTCATTTGAGGACAATGGTTCTGTTCTGGGTGAAGACTACCCAAAGGTATTGATTAATAGTAAAGGTGATTTTAAGATTTACAACTTCTCTAGTATTGAAATAGAATCTTCTTTAGTTGAGCTCCTTGCCTTTGGAAACTCTTTTGTGCCTGCTACACCTTGTAATATAGCACAAACCATCATAGATTTAAAATGTTTTGTACGCAAACTTAATTTTGATGTCCTGTTTTGTAACACTACATCTTATGACACCGGTTCTCTTAAACTTGCTAGCACATTTAACCCTCCCTTACACCCTGACCTATATTTGTTTGAAAATGTCTGCGAGTTGGATTTCCGACATATGGATGTTGTTAATCATTCTACTATAGGTACAAAGAGGTGGAATACATCAAAAGAACAACTAGTAGCACTTAACAATCTAAGTAATCTACCCATTAGAGTTATCAAGCCTGATAAAGGGGGCAGATTAGTTGTCTTTGACAACTTTGAGTATAATGAAAAAATGCTGCAGGTTCTGGAGACACCCGCATACACCCTGTCCTCTTTTAGTGAAATGAGCGGTGTTTATAATACAATTAGAGGTTATTTTAGGGACTTGTTTCTTTCGGGCAGAATTGATTTGGATACATATAATTTCATTGATATCAGTACCCCCAAAGTCCCGGTAATCTTTGGAATACCAAAGATCCACAAGGACCTGAATAATCCTCCTATGAGGGTCCTTGTGGATGGCAGGGCTTCTATAACTCACCCATGTGCACGCTTGATTGATGGTATTCTCTCTAAATATCTAAAAAACATCCCAGAGATCTGCAAAGACTCTTGGCCCTTTCTGTCCAACATTAACAGCCTTGAGTTCGACAACTCTTATAATTTTTTAACAATAGATGTTGTCGACTTATAAACGTCCATCCCTCATCAAGAGGCTATAGAATGGATAGAACTCATGCTTATAGAATTAAAGGCGACCAAAAGGGAAATTAGCATTGTTATGGAGGTATTAGATATTGTCTTAACATCTAATTTTTTTATTTTTAATAGAGAATATTACCTCCAAAAACAAGGAATTGCAATGGGTTCCCCATGTGGGGCCAGTGTGGCGAACTTATTTGTAGCCTACTGGGAAAAGAAATTCATTTTGAACACACCTCAATATAAACAACATATTAAATTTTATACCAGATTCCTTGATGATATTTTTATTCTTTACCAAGGGAATGGTGATTTGGCTGAAGAGTTTATCCAATATTTAAATGGGACTACGAATTTCTTGAAATTCACCTACAATTTTCTACGGTAGAGATTGATTACCTTGACGTCAAGCTGGTCAAGGATAATACCCATTCAGAATTTGCTTCTTGTATTTTCAGGAAACCCACTTATTGCAATTCACTACTTCACTATACTAGTTTCCACCCATTCAAACAAAAGCATTCTATCGTCAAGGGGCAGCTTATCAGGGCTGTTAGGATGTGCAGTACAGAGCAATTGTTTTATGAGGAGTGCCAAATTTTGGAGGGTATGTTTTTTGAACTGTGGGTACCCTCCTACCTTTTTAGATGAACTTATTCAAGAGGTTAAAACTAAAAGGACAAATGTTTTTTATAAACCATTATTGTTCAAAGCAAACCCTATTACTTCTAGTGTAATTACTAACTTTTTAGAAATCAATCCTAGTATTAATTCAAAGGATTACCCTAGCACTGAAATAGTGCGGATGGAGGTACCTTATTCCACTTGTTTCATTACAACTTACAATATCAACTCTCAACAGATTCTGGCAATTATACAGAAAAATTGGCACTTCATTAGAAGCAACGCACATCTGTTTGAAAGAGTGGGTGATCGCCCCAAGGTTGTATATAGAAGAGGTAGTAACCTCAAAAGTTTATTGGAAAGGAACAAGGACACTAATTTTTTCTCTAGGCAAAAGGGCACATTTACATGTGGCTGTTGTAATTGGTGCAAATACCTTAAAACAGGGAATACATTCACAGTTAGAAATAAAAAATATTATATTCATCATAAAATCAACTGTGATACGAAATCTATTATTTATCTTGCTAGCTGTGATAGTTGCCCAGCTTTTTACATCGGCAAAACCGCCCGTAAGGTACGGGAGAGAATTTATCAGCATGTATATGCAATAAAAAAGAACAGAGATGAAAATGCGTTAGCAAAGCATATTTCTAAGAACCCAGGACACAATTTTTATTTTGCAGCTATTGACCATGTGCCTCAAAATAGTAGAGGTGGGCCACATTCATTAATACTAGAAACACGTGAATTAGAGTGGCAGCTCAAATTGGATGCATTTTGCCCCCCTGGAATTAATGAAAATTGTAACATTGCTTGCATTTTAAAACTGAAAAGCTTCTTGAGATGATTAGAGTACTTCTACCAATGGCTTACTTAATAAGTTTTTTGTCAGGCGTAGATGTGCTAAGTTTTTGTTTTATTTAAGTACTTGTTTTATCCAGCAAGGTGATAGATGGCACTGCTAGTGCTCTATTTGGTATTAGCACATTTTACATTTTTTAATTTTCAGTGACATGATATACAGCTGGTCACCCTTGCTTTGTCATTTTATTGTTATTTAGATCTTTCATCTGTTTTAATTTTTAGGAAACTTTTTGGTTAGCTAGGGATGGGTATTCCTTGATGGCCTCCCTAAGCTTAATATTTTTTAAGGTCATCCAAAAGCTTAATATTAATGAGGATGTACTTTTAAGGAATTGTACGGCGCACTATTATAATGAATGACTTGATATCTGTGCACGTTGAATGTATCAGTACTCTACCCCTGATGATTGATGTTTTACATGTGTTTTACAATAGATACGTGATAGATAAAATGTACTACTTTCTTAAATTTTTGCATTTTTATGTATAAAATAAAAAATATTTCCTGTTATTTACATTGCACCTTATTTTAGGTGCACATGTACCTTTAACTGGTTCATGGAAGTGACGTGATGTAACTTCAAGGGGATTTACAGCTTTTTTAAAAAAATGGCGCTTTTTTATTGTTTCCTCTGAAGAAGCCGCTGTAGGACAACGGCGAAAACGCTCATTCTTGTTATTAAATAAAAGTGCGTTAAGTGGATTTCCATTTGTGGCTGCTGACTCTTTTGGGACACTGGTGATTTTTATGTATTATACTGGTTTGTCGTTTTGGTACTAAAATATAAAAAACAAAAATATGCCTTGGAGGGTCTGTGGCTTGGTGAAAAAAGTATAGAGAAACAAAACAGAGTTTGAGAAGGAGACGGGGGTAGTACATTTGTGGTTGGAAATGGGGCTGGCCATTCATCGTGCTGTATACAGATTTATAGATATAGATATATACATATTCTAAAAATAGTGCATTTCTTTGTTTTTGCAAAGATGACACCAACAAAACTGTTTGCAGATACTATGGCAATATGGTTGGGACAATTTAAAAATAAGATGTCCTTAAAACTTTATAGTTTTAATAAAACTCTTAGTTGCACCTTATACTCCAGTTATTCCCTGAAAAACTTATTAAAAACTGCTGAAGTAAGAGCAAAATATAGCCTGTTATACCAAGTACTGCATACAGAGCATTCAAAGTATTTGACTGTAAAAATTTGGCAGGTCTGATCTACTGATTTTCAACTAATGACGGATATATATTACTTATTTTTAAGGTGAAGGTTGTATTATCCTTGCAGAATATATCTGTTTTGAATTAGCATTACATCAAATGCAAAGCCATATCTTCACAAACATGTCCTTTTCAGTACATGTTAACATGCAATAATCAAACTGACTATGGCAGTGTGACTAGGTCAATTTTAGTATTGAGCTGCATTTCGGTCCTTAATGGTGGAATGGCAATTATGTGCGTGTGATCTCAGTGATGGCTGGTGACTTCAAATCAAAGGGCGGCTGCAGGAGACAGACGAATGGGTGGGGCCAATAGGGAGGGGTGTGGCCAACCAGAAGGTGAGGGGCTATGTTCAAAACCATAAAAACTAGGGCTTTATTTAACTATGCTGCCCTGAATGCCAAACCATCATTATGAGAGTCCAATCAAGACAAAATGAAGTGGAGAAGAAAAAAATATTTCAGCGCATTGGTTACATGACAGCTTACTTAATATCTAGATGTAAATAAAAAGCTTGTGATGCATGAAAAAATAAATTACTTTTTAAATACATTACTGGAATGTCAGTCAAAATCAAGTATAAAAAAACAAGCAGCACTCAGCTCAAACCACTTCTCCTTGTACTGCAGTTCTGATTAGAATTTATATTCAGCTTTATAAAAGTACCAAGTAACATGCTGAAAGTAGCAATCTCTGTGATACTCCCACTTGTAAAAATGTTTCTTATCCAAAAAAGATCTGCTGCCTGACAACAACTATCTACTTGTTTCATGGGAAACACATTATCAAATTAAAAAATGAACAGCAAACAAGGATTACTGCGCAGGTTATGGACCACACATAATAGATTAGCATTCTGTTTAGTTTACGGGTAAAGCCTGCAAAGATAACTGCAAGTCTCCAACAAATGTAATGAGCTTCTGAAAATACTGTAATCCTGTCTTCTATTACAAATACTGTCATATGCATTCAATACCTAAGGCTTATACGTTATCTAGTTATGTAAATATTCTCTGCATGGCAACAACAAAGAGTCTTTCAATGTTGATAATTCTTTAAGAGTATGCTTATTAAAGCTTGCATGGATCTTACAATCTTAGACAAGCTTACCTGATGGTCATTAAAGCATTGTGACTTAAACACAGAGCAACAGGCACTTTAACAACATGCATTTTCTGAATAATAAGAAGCATAAATCAACAGTATAAAAATATGACAGAAAACCAGAACATTCTGCAAAATCAAGGACAGAAAAAAAGCCACTGTAGTACTTGTGTCTACCTTGGATGAGGGGAAACTTGGCACATTTACACTGCATAACTGCTCCTTGCCTTGCTTGGACACATCCAGAGTCACTACATGGGGAAGTGGGGTACAACAAGTATGTCACAATTTGAAATGTATCTGGCTGACAGTGATGGCCCTGACACATTTGTCATACCTCTCAACCTCAGAGCAAGAAATCTGGACAAAGCTATGAATAGAAGTTGGACAAATGCCCAAAAATAAGCACACGTTTTAAATATTGCTCTTATAAACTTAGAAAGACAATAAAACAGTAGGTCTTGCATTAGTATTAATTTTCTGAGGGATATGAAATCTGAATCTCAAATGTCTGTCATTATTTGCTAACTTCAATCTTTAATGATTTGCCACTAATTTGCCAGAAAACCACAATTTTATGAAAACCGGACCAAAAATGAGATGTGAAAATCTGTACACACAGACAGACATGCAGTAGCAGATTTCCAGAAATGAATTCTAGAACAGATGATGGAACTAATCAGCATGTACACCTTTAAACATTAATTGGCTAACATAGGTGAGGATCCACTCCAATTTAGTTGCCATGTTCATATGTTAGTTGCCATGTTCATATGTTAGTACTAGGCTAACTGCCCTTTTGGGCCATTTGAAGCCTAGCCAGTTACCCCATGTGAGAATCAAACCCTGCACCTTGTGTCTTTAAGGTAAACACCTTAACCGTTATGTCATCCTCCCACCCCTCCACTCCACAAATAATACTATTGTGTTGCTACAGAATTTACAATGCAGTTTAACACATAGAACAGATAAAGTATCATACATTTATATACAAAAATTAAAAGGCTATTCAAAATTCATATATTAGAATGGGCACAAATAAAATTACTGATTAAGATTGTTTTTTTTATAAAATAAATTCTGTGCATGAAATCAAATACAGATTAATGACACAACATCCAAAAAAGAATATTTATCTATTTAGTTATATTTGTTTACCAGAGTAGTGTACTGATCAATATTGACTAGTTTCTGGCACAGTTTGAAATATGCAAAAAGGATCAAAGTCAAAGATCATGTAATACAAAATAAAAGTAGACCTTTCTGTGGCAGAATCGCCCCTCATATCTATGTATCTTATACATATTGTCACAAATATACATCGTGCACAGAATATGGTTAACTGATTTTGAATGACTTAGCAAATCAGCATGAATATTAAACTGACATGAATTACTACAGTAATTCTCTTCACAAATGCTTAGGACATCCCTTATTTATGTGCATGAAAACTAAGAAAGGAGAATATCAGAAAATGTAGCAAACAAGGAAAATGCATGCTTTTATAACTTAAAGCTGTTGCTTATGTAGTAAAACAACCAATGTATTACAAAAGACAAAACCAATGCAGAAACAATCCAAATCCATTTCTTCTTCTAGAAATAACACCTGACTCATCTTCAACTTATCAATTTGCTATTTTTAAGCTATAATTATTAATAATGCATCTGTATCAACAACTTCTTAGTAGTACCTTTAGTAACAGTGGCTGCACTGGCTGATAAAACTGGTAACAAGTTCTTAACAGAACAGAAGTTATTTTTGTATGATCCGATGGTCCCTGAACTCCATGTCCATCTAAAAGTACTGTCTGCTACTGACTGTTTCTTGGTCTCTTTTTCCCAGCATGCAAAGCAGGGGAAGAGAGCTGAGAACCAATCAGTACCATCAAGCCATCTGCATCATGTACATGACTGCGGATGTGGAAGTCCGATCCCCTTCCTCTTTAGTAGTTACAAAACCGCATAGACTTCTGGGCATCACAAACTGATGCCTTCTCTCCTTAATCCAGACTGCTTTTACAGCAGTCTGCATTTACAGAAACTATTTTTGTTTTTAAATTTAAAATCGCCAAGCATGCGCAGTTCAAGTTCCGCGACTTGCAGCTAAGCAGCAGCCAGCCAGTATAACAGTCTCAGTATGTATTACAAAAATAAATATTTTATTTTTAAAAATGTTCTTTTTTCTTCTTCTTTCCACAGCTGGGGGTGCTGCAGTCCTGCAGTCTGATGGCACGAGTCGCCACTACTCTACATTATGTGTCTGCTATTGCTATAGTGATTCTGCATTTCATTAGATGGTGTGAATAATTTTGAGGTTAGTATATGCCATCTTCCTTAAATGATGTGTCAAAACCATTCCATTAAGGCATAAAATAGAACTAGTTCACGATTTTCTTTAAAACATCTATTTCCCATCCTGACTATTTATATTTAAATTCAGTCCTACTTCACCTATATTCTATTTTTCAAGCTTTGCCCATTGCATCCACATACTGCTGCTGTCGCTTTCAGTGATATAAAGACTGTTGTTTTATGGGTTAATTGCTTAATTGTTTGTGTAGGTCCCATTTCTTGATTAAATATGAGCATTTTAAATATACTTAATTGTATGTTGCCATGCTGTATGAATTAATTTTAGCATCTAAGGATATGTGACTGGTGGGGGACTATAGTAACATGAACATAAACATTTTTAACAGCAAAGATGATTGACAATGTTCATAGGTTCATAGACTCATAGGTGTGTACTACGCTAATGGCCCTGGAGCCTTTACAAGTCTAGCCCAAAAATGTGCCCTGGCATTGTGCTGCTCGACATCAAATCCTTAATGTGTGTGTGTCTGTCTGTCTGTGTGTGTGTTTGTCTCTGTGTGTGTGAGTATCTGTGGTGTCTATTTCAATTTTTTGATGAACAACATTGTCAAAACCCATGTGGTTGGGACCAAATGATCAACAATGCAGGTTATCATCCGTTTTGGCTGAGATTGCGGGGGATTTGGGATTGTATCCTTTTCCCCACTTTAGTTCTTAGAGCTGGTATGTATAATTAGCAGGGGGTGTGGAGTGTGCAGGTGGACTTACATCCCTGAAAAAACATTGTTTATTATTGCTTCCATTTATCACCATATTGCATTGTCGATCATGTGTTTTCAACCATGTGGGTTTCGACAATGTTATTCATCGATCAGTTGAAATAGATGTTTACTTCTGCACCTGTGGGGAAGATTTTATTTTATTCATTTATTGCATTTATTATTTTGCTGTGATTGCCCACTGGGTGATTGGTGGGTTGCATATCTATCCTTTGGCATACATTTACATCAGAATTGTGGCTAGTCTACTTATTTGGAAGGTAAGAATTCCCACAGTATTCCTCTTTGAGTATGTATCTGCATGTGCACAGATGAGTTTCCATTTCTCAGTATTAACTAGGGAAACATTTATTCCTGCTTCTATCTAGGCTGTTCTGGTTCATGAAGTTACTGATTTGCAGCTTGTTTTCTGCAGTGCTACTTAACTATGGCCAGCTCATTTTTACAGCCACAGACTGTAACTTATACAGAAGCGTGTTTTACATGTTTTAATGTGTTATCTCAGTCACATTACATTTCCTTGCAAGTTTGTTAACTGCACCGGCTTTGAGCATTATGGAGCATTTCTTCTGTGGTTCAGCAAGTAATCTTTAAGGTTATTTAAAACTAGGAACAGTTTGTCTAAAATGCTATGTTACATACTCATAGCATGTCTCACAGTGAGCAAGGATTAAAAATTTGGAGAAGTTTCTGAGGGTTAGACTGCTGTCAGTAGACACACTGCATTTTTGAATCTAGTACTGTTTGGAGTTATTCCCTTTGGCTGTGCAATTGGTTCACTGTGTGAGTATGTCTTTGGGGGAGGGAGTTAATACTTTTAAATAACATTAATCCAAGCAAGCATTCAGGTAATTTTCCTTAATGTCAGATTTTTGCTATTTTAAATAGTGACAGCACTAATCTGAGTTTATAACTGAAGAGACCTCACAGCATTTAGATGTAATATTTAACTATAATTTATTCATTCATATTTCTGCAGTGACATCTGCAGCCATTTCCTCATGACAGCTGTGTCATGACACACATTCAGTATTTCATTTTTTGGCACACCTTCTGAAGTACTTCTCATCTTTAAACATTACATTTTAAAGGGTTATGACAACATATGAAATAATTTGTGTTAGAGATGCTTGCCTGACATACTTTGTGTAAGAAATGCACAATTTTAAACCTCAGGCTATACATTTCACACAGTCAATCCCTTGCTTGCAATGCATGCTTTAAATTACTGTGTAATGCAACTAGAACTTCCCAGTCCTGTGTCATATGGTATTTCTGCTTTGCATTTCTGTGCTCTGTGCACTTCAAACAGAATATTCAGATGCATACATGTATATTAACCTTTCTGCAAATTCACATATTTCCTACCACATAACCTATAGGATATTGTATTTAATACACTTTAAATAACTTTTTTCTTTTACGAAGGAACATTTAAGAATTAGGGTTGCTGGCCTGAGATACACTGTCAGCCACATCTGAGCTATATTGTGTATGAGCACAAATAATGCAGTAGTAATAACTGAGTAGTTAACTCTTTTGGCAGGTGTAAATAAAAAGCACATCTTTTCACTTTAGCTATGCTGATGTTGATTGCAAATCAGAAGCAATTTATTACATGCATTTCAAAGGTGACTTGTTATTTTGTAAATTATACCTGCATATATTCTGTTTTTAATACTTGACAATAGCTGGTTGTTTTATTTTATTTTTCAACACACCAGAATTTTGTAGAAGTTTATGCATTCAGCATCTAAGTTTAAAATAGAATTGCATAACACAACATGTTAAATGAACTAGCATGGATGCTCTTCAATGTATCATCCCTAAGGAAATGTTACTTAGAATATTCTGGTCTAGTTCACATGAATAAACTACAGTGAGCTGGAGCGATTGTACAGGTCACAATAAATAATAAGGTAATCTGTGATCTAG